>NC_023752.2:34526463-34847295 GCF_000499845.2 Phaseolus vulgaris | reverse complement strand
CAGGAGCCATCCCAGCACTTTTGCAGAGATTCGACGACGTGCGGTGCGCACATAGTGGCAGAAACAGAGGTTTCTGAGAAGAGGGGAAGTGCTGCGCCACCCAGACCGCGTGGAGGGCAAGGAAAGCCACAACAAGCAAGGGTGCATGAGGCCAAGGAGGGGAAGAAGGTGCGAGAGAAACCTCGTCCCTATGCACCAGGCAAAGACCAGGCAGGGGGCGTGCAAGGGAGAACAACGCCACCCCCGAGATATAACTTCATGGTAGGATTGGCGGATCTCATCGCCTTCCTGCTGTAGCAGCAAGACTACGAGTACCAGAGAAAGATAGATAAGGTGCTTGGAAGGAAGAAGAACGAATGGTGTGAGTTTCATCAGGCTTTTGGCCATACACTTCATTCCTGTTTGGCGCTGGGACACCAACTGGCAGAGTTGGTGAAGTCTGGTTTCCTAGCAGATTACCTGCGTGAGCCGCAGGGTGATCGCGCGTCAGGATCCCAGACTGGAGAACAGCAGCATGAAGTCCCAGTCCATGGGGAAGTGCAGACGATCGCAGGAGGCTTCTCGGGTGGGGGATGCACAGCTTCACAGAGAAGGAGATACGCTCGGTCAGTAATGGCGGTAGATGCGGTGAATGGAGTCATTACCCGGAAGTGGACATCATCTTCAGGAAGGCTGATCTACGGGACGTTGTCCCACACGACAACGACCCTGTGGTCATTTCTCTCATCACTGCGGGAAGGCGAGTGCACCGAGTACTCGTAGATCAAGGAAGTTCGGCAGACGTCATGTTCTGGCCAACATTCAACAAGTTACAGTTATCCCCTGACCAGCTAAGACCGTATACTGGTTGTCTCTACGGTTTTGCAGGGGATCAGGTAGAGGTGCGGGGATACATCGAGCTGAGGACAACGTTCACTGACGGAACGACAGCCCGCACTGAAAAGATAAAGTACCTAGTGGTGAACGCCCCTTCTGCGTACAATGTCCTGCTGGGGAGGCCAACACTCAATAGACTGGGCGCAATACCATCGACAAGGCATATGAAGTTGAAGCTGCCGTCGATGGAAGGGACCGTGATAACCATCAAGTCGGATCAGGCTGAGGCAAGACGCTGTTACGAGAACAGCCTGAAGCAAAAAAGAAGTGTGTGCCATGTCACCACAAAACCACCTCCGGGCGTGCGCGAAGAGCGATCGGTGGTCAGAGAGACACAGGGCGCTCAGAGGATGGAGGATGCTGCGGTGGGGGGCTCCCAAGTAGCCCAAGTTGAAGAAGAAGAAGGCGCGATCATTCCTCGCGAGTCAGGGATCGCGAGAGCGGTCATTGCCAGTGAGAGGAGGCCCCACCCAGCTGAAGGATGGGTCGAAGTGGACATCGGGGGAAGAAAATTCAAGTTGGGGGGATCCCTCGTTGAAGAAGAGCGAAGGCTGATCATGGGTGTGATTGAGAAGCACATGAATGCCTTTGCATGGTTAGCATCCGACATGCCAGGAATCGACCCCGATTTCCTCTGCCATCGTCTGTCGATGGACCCCATGGTTCGACCGGTGCGACAGAGGAGAAGGAAATTCAACGAGGAGAAGAGGAAGGTGATCCACGACGAAGCGCAGAAGCTCCTTGTCGCAGGGCATATCAGAGAAATCCAATACCCCGAGTGGCTAGTGAATGTGGTACTGGTGCAGAAGGCAAGCGGCAAGTGGAGAATGTGCGTGGACTTCACTGACCTCAACAAGGCGTGCCCCAAGGATTCTTACCCCTTACCCAGTATAGATGCTCTAGTCGATAGCGCCTCGGGGGAAAGCTACTCAGCTTCTTGGACGCTTTCTCAGGGTATAACCAGATCAGGATGCACCCAATGGACGAATGCAAGACCGCGTTTATGACAGAACGGTCTTGCTATTGCTACAAGGTCATGCCATTTGGGTTGAAGAATGCGGGGGCTACCTACCAGTGGCTCATGGATAGGGTGCTCTCGCCCATGCTGGGAAGGAACGTACACGTCTATGTAGATGACATGGTGGTTACGTCCCAAGAGAAGAAGCATCATGCAACTGATCTGGAAGAGCTATTCACCACCATTGCCAAGTATAGGCTGAAGCTCAACCCTGAGAAATGCATATTCGGTGTGAAGGCTGGGAAGTTCTTGGGTTTCCTCTTGACAGAGCGAGGAATCGAAGCTAACCCGGAGAAGTGTGCGGCGATCGTGGCAATGAGGAGCCCAACGACGGTGAAGGAGGTGCAGCAGCTCACCGGTCGCTTGGCAGCACTGTCCCGATTTATGTCCGCTGGTGGGGAGAAAGGTCACCCATACTTCCAGTGTCTCAAACGCAACAGCAAATTTCTCTGGACACAGGAGTGCGAGGAGCTTTCGTCAAGCTAAAGGGGTATCTGGCGAGCCCACCAGTCCTGCGAAAGCCCCAGGTAGGCATCCCTCTTCGTCTATACTTTGCTGTTACGGAGAGGGCAGTCAGTTCAGTCCTGGTGCAAGAGCAGGACCAGGCCCAGAGGCCTGTTTACTTCGTGAGTAAGGTGCTGCAAGGCCCTGAAACAAGGTACCAGGCCCTCGAGAAGGCTGCTCTGGCGGTGGTGTTTTCAGCCAGAAGACTCAGGCATTACTTCCACAGCTTCACAGTGGTCGTGATGACTGATCTGCCTATCCAGAACGTGTTGAAGAAACCTGACGTAGCAGGCAGGATGGTCAAATGGGCGGTGGAATTATCAGAGTTTGACATCCAGTACGAGCCCCGAGGACCGATCAAGGGGCAGGTGTTCGCAGACTTTGTAGTCGAGTTGTCGTCAGTCGCGACACCTGCAGAAGGGCTAGATTTCCGATGGGTGTTATCGGTGGATGGCTCCTCTAATCAGCAGGGAAGCGGCGCTGGAGTCATCCTGGAAGGACCAAACGGGGTACTGATCGAGCAGTCCCTCCGTTTTGCCTTCAAAGCTAGCAACAATCAGGCGGAGTATGAGGCCCTGATCGCAGGAATGTTGCTAGCAAGAGAAATGGGAGCAAGAAATCTGCTGGCCAAGAGCGATTCGTTACTGGTCACTGGGCAGGTTACGGGGGAGTTCCAAGCAAAGGATCCCCAGATGGCAGCCTACCTGGAGTATGTGCAGCTCCTGAAGACGTCCTTCACTGAGTTTGAGTTAGTGCATGTGCCAAGAGAGCAAAATGCCCGAGCAGACCTGCTTGCCAAGCTGGCCAGCTCAGGCAAGGGGGGAAGCAGAGGACTGTCATTCAGGAGACCCTGAAGGTGCCGCGCGCGTTCCTATCAGACAACCAGGTGCTTCATGTATACAAGTCAATGGAGCGCCTAACGATCGGTCATCGGTCGTTGACTCAAGAAACGCTAAGAGCACCGAGGGTGAGATCGCGACCCTCAAAGACCGATGAGTCGATGGAGGTCCATGCGGAGAAGGAACCCGACACCTGGATGACACCATACCAGCTATACTTAGAAGATGGTGTACTCCCGCTCGATCTGGCAGAAGCAAAAAGAATAAGAGGGGTTCAAGTAAGTTTACTCTTATAGATGGAAGCCTATTTAGATTTGGATTTTCTCACCCTGTGCAGATCTGTGTACACGGCGAGCAATGCACCAGACTCATGTCTGAGCTGCACGAGGGGGTGTGCGGAAGCCATGTAGGTGGTCGCGCTTTGGCAAGTAGAGTACTCCGCGCGGGGTACTACTGGCCAAAGCTGAAGGAAGATTGCATAAGGTTTGCTCAGCGATGCAAACAATGTCAGCTGCATGCAGATTGGCACAAGGCACCCCCTGAGGAGTTGAGGTCCATCCATAGCCCGTGGCCATTCCATACATGGGGGATTGACATCCTAGGACCTTTTCCCCTGGCGACAAGGCAGATGAAGTTCCTCATTGTGGCCATCGAATATTTCACCAAGTGGGTGGAAGCAGAGCCAGTTGCACAGATCACCGCACAGAAAGTCGAACACTTCGTCTGGAAGAACATTGTCTGCCGCTTCGGAATACCCAAGAGGCTGGTTTCCGACAATGGCACCCAGTTCACAAGTCATCAGCTGAGGAAGATGTGTGAAGAGTTAAAGATACAACAGGTTTTCGCTTCAGTGGAGCACCCACAAACAAATGGGCAGGTGGAGTCAGCAAATCGAGTGCTGCTCAGGGGGCTGAAGCGAAGACTAGACAAGGCCAAAGGAGGCTGGGCAGAGGAGGTCCCCAGAATTGTATGGTCTTATCACACCACCCCACAGTCCAGCACCCATGAGACATCCTTCAGCCTTGTCTATGGGACAGACGCCATGATTCCTGTGGAAATACAGGAGAGCTCCCCCAGATTCTTGAACTTCGTTGCTGAAGAGTCCAATGAAGAGCGTAAGGTGAATCTGGATCTGCTAGACGAAGTGCGGGAAGAGGCCAGAGTCAGTGCCGAAGCTGTGAAGAGAAGAGTAGAGCGGAGGCACAACTCTAAAGTGAGGCCCAGGCGTTTCCAGGAAGGTGATCTGGTGATGAGAAAGGCGCATCAGAATGACATGCAGAACAAGTTATCCCCAAAGTGGACAGGCCCATACAGAGTGGTGGAGACATTAGAGAACGGAGCCTATCGCCTAGAGACTTTGGAAGGAGGAGCAATCCCCAGAACGTGGAACGCCACCCATCTAAAGTTTTATTTCAGTTAAAGTTGTACAGTAATGGCGTTCTCGCGCTAAAAGATACATGCTTTGTATATGGTGGAAACAGTTGAACAGACAAAGGGGCACTCTTTTCCCTAAGGAGGGTTTTTAACGAGGCCACCCAATTAAAGAAAAATTTCCAGCATACCAAGTGTGCTCGAGTATTTAAGTTAAAATCCTCCTTGCCCCAGGTGCAAGTGCAGGTGATTGGTTAGGCCCTACTTGCCCTAGGCGCAAGTACTGGCACCGATCTAAGTCTTCCTCACCCCAGGTGTGAGCGCAAGCAGTTAAAGGTTTGAAAAGCCAGGGGTGCTAGTAAGACCAAGGGGGGGAAAGGAAAGGTTTTGACAAAACGTCCTTACCCACTTGGCATACACCAATATTGGCCCAGTAAGACTCTTAGTCAGAAACCCTTCTCACCCCAGGAGTGAGACAGGGAATGAGCGACTCAACCCGCCAAAGGGTGATGACCTTGGGGAAAGTAAAAGGGGTTAGCGAGAAACACTTTTCTTTCCCCAAGACGAGGCATCACCTTGAGCGATCGATGTCAAAGTCCTTTATGCACTTAGCGCTAGAGCGACAGAGAAAGCTAAGTAAAGACTAAAGAGCGATCACTGATGAGTCGTCAGTAATTGGCTAGTGGTGCAAAGCAGCGCACGAGGACTGTTAAACACCAAGCTGAGGGAATAGCCAGTCGTGATCAAGTAGAAGCAAAAGAGTAAGAGAAGCAGATCGCGCTAAGCCTAAGCTAATTAACACTCAGTCGTGTGCGAAAGGAAAGGTAAAGCCCAAGATCGCGCTGAACCTAAGCTAGCTAACAGTTAGTCGCGCACATAAAGATAAGTGAAGATCAAAGAAAATACAAGGGAAGAAACTTATGCAACAAAAGAAGCATTGAGAGTTTGTATTCACAGTCAAGTCTTATACAAATTTCAGAGTAATAAGAAAATTGTGCAGAAGTTAAAATTACAGAGAAGAGAAAAGTTTAAGGGGCAGGGGGGATGAGCTTTCCATCCACCACTTCATGGTAGATGCTGAACTGCGAGAGGTCCAGGTCTGGGAGAACGCATTTGATTTGCTCGAGTGCTAGCTCGAATCCGTCTGTAAGGGCATCAGCACCCACGTTCATCAAATCAGCCTTCTCCACCTCCAGTTCTTGCCTTGAAGCCTCCGCAACATCTCTCTCAGTGGTGACGGCAGCAAGGGAGGAGGCAGCCTCAGACAGTTTGCCCACCACCTCCTCAAGTCTTTTCTCCCCAGCAGCAGCTGCTTCTTTGGCGGACTCGAGCTCCCCCAATAGCTGAGTGTTCTGTTGGCGCAGGGAGGAAGTCTCGGCCTTAAGCTCCACCACCGTGCAGTCCAAGGAGCTAACAGCTTGCCCCATCAAGATCTCTGTCTTGATGGTCTCTTGGACCTGCGCTAGGTACTCCCTCCTAGCTTTTTCCACCATGCCCCGCATCAACTCCACAGATCCTTGGGCAGCTTCAAAGTCACTTCGCAGTGACTCCTTGTCGTGCTCAAGATCCTTCACCCTCTTCTCCAGGGCTAATTGCTTGCGATGCTGGGTGGAAAACTCCAGAGAGAGCACTACCTGCTTGGCCAGGTGCATATCCACCTCATCACCACTCCACTCGACAAGCTCCCGGTTGCTTATGAGTTGTCAGACCAGGGTGATGACCCTGCTGAAGTTTTCGTGGTTGGTCCCAGAAGTGCTTGGGCGCAAGCTGGACCCCCCACCTTCAGCAGTGGCGGTGGGGATTGGCAGTGGTGGTGGTGGACCCCCAGCAAGATGAGCAGGTGGACCAGGTGATTGGCCTGCTGGGGGGGAAGATGGCAGTTGGGAAGTTGGAGGCAACTGCTGGCCTGGAGAAGGAAGACTTGAGGGCTCTGAGGCAGGTTGAGCACAGGGAGGTGGGGAAGACCCTTCCTCTACTTCCACTACCTCAACCTCGCCAGGCTGGAGAGATGAGGCCCCCTCAACCGCTGCTCTTTTCCTTTGGCGGTGAACAAGAGGAGAGCCTGAGCTCTCCTCTTCAGTTGAAGCCGCAGCAGCAGCAGTAGAAGAGGCGGAAGCTTTCACCAACCTTTTCCTTTTCTTCCCTGGCTCGGGGCCTTCAGCTGGTGCGACCGAGAGTGGAGGGGCCGCAATGGGCTCAGTTGTAGAGGAAGAGGAACCAGTGCCCTTGGCTCCCCTACGTTTGGCAAGCTCCAGTAGGGCCAGCTTCCTGTCTTTCCCCGTCATCGAGTCTGCATACATGGAAAAGGGAAGGGTTAGATGACCAAGATATGCAAGTAAGTTAAAGAACACATAAAAGTATGCATGAAAAAGTGCAGGTATCCGAAGAAGTGCAAGGAAGGCTACCTATATATTTTTTCAGAGCCACCACATCAAATTCATCTTTGATGAGGCGGGCGGAGTTGTACTTGGCCCCCAGGAGCAGCCCACATAGCTCGCGCTCGTAGGGGGCCATAGCTTCGAGGTCCCTGGACTTCTTGAATTCAACTCCAGGAACCCAGTAGAGGGGGTATCCCTCGAGCAGACTTGGACTTTGAGGGGTAGCAGATATCATGTAGAATCTGCCCTTCCAGTCTTTGAAGGATTGCTGGTACAGGCCCAGGAGCACCCGCCCAGGAGCACCCGCCCAGCAACCCCGTTCAGGCTCACCCAGGACCTGTCCCCAGGGTTCTTCGCTTCGAAGAAGTAAAGGAACACGTCCACGGAGGCGTTGTGCCCGAAATGACTGCAGAGGATTTGAAACGCCCGGATGAAGGCCCAGGCATTTGGATGGAGTTGGCAGGGCGCGACGTTTAACTCCATCATCAGCTCCTTTTCGAAGAAAGTGAAAGGGAGGCGCAGCTTTAGTCTTTTGAAAATGGCGGAGTAGATGAAGACAAAGGACACCCCATTGGTGGCCCTGTCATCTACGCAGATAGGCATCCTCGAGGAGGGATGCGGATTTGAATGTTGAAGTCGTTCTCCCTGTCGATGGAGCAGGAAGGCTCATCGGGGTTGCGACTTAGCAGGGACTTGAGATGGCCCTCAGGCAGTAGAGTGGAGGTTTCGGCGAGCAATGCCAGGGGAGCCCATTGGTAGACCCTGGCATTGTCGTGGTAGGAGGTAGCCACAGGCGGTGGTGGAGCTGGCGCACTCGCGGAAGGCTGTGCACCAGAAGAAGAAGCAATGATGCGTGCAGTTTGTTTCAAGCGAGCCATCGTGAGATAGCTGCAAATGGAGGAAAAACGAAAAAGTCAGAATAAATGGGAGAAGGAGGAATGATGAATGTTTCGGTGAAAACAGAAAAGGGAAAGGAAAAGGAGATGCCCAGATGAAAAGAAGAAGAAGAAGCAGAAGCCAGAGTAAGAGCCTGAAAAAACCCTAGCGCGGGTTCGAGAGAGGGAAATGGGGAAGATGAATGCATGATAACTAGAATGATAAATGCAATCGGTAAAGATGACCAAAAAGGGGCCAGGGAAAAGAAAAACCATACCTTGGAATGATCGCAAGAGATTGGGAAGCAGAGAATTTGAAGAAAGATGGGTGCGCAGAAGAGAAGTTCGCAGAGAGTCTGGGAGTTGAATGAAGAAGATGAAGGAACAGTGGAAGGGCGCGCCAATTTGAATAAGAGAAGCGCTAGCGACGCGCAGCGCTGGCCGTTGATGGGGCCACGTGTCGCGGGATTAAGAGAAGAAGCCCAAACGATAAAGAGGCAGCACGTGAGGTGGCACGTGAGGCAGCCCAACTTGCCACGTGGACTGGGGGCACGACCACTTAGTCTCTTCGTTGAGAACGAGTTCTCGACTCGAGACTGGGGGGCTTGTGATCCGATCGGTCATCGGTAGTCGATGACGTCAGCAGCAGAAAACCACGTGGACCACTAGAAGGGTGACACGTGGACCAGGTGGCAGAGAGGTCGGGGGGACGATCGCCAAGAGAGGTGATCGGTGGTCAGTAACCAAGTTACCACCGACAGATCAGGCGGCAGAGAGGTCGGGGGACAGATCACCCAGAATGGTGATCGGTGGTCAGTAGCCAAGTGACCACCAGCAGACCAGTTCCCAGACTCGCGCCTGGAGGCAGAGCGCGATAAGCGAATAAACACTGATCAGTCATCGGGTGTACTGTCATCGGGGTCTCGTGTTACACGCAGTTAAACTGGGACTAAGGTTCCCAGCGAGAGCGTTACGCATGGACCTCACATGAGCACACCTCAAGGAATCATGCACGAGAGTGGCCTGAGGGAACTAGTAAGCCAGTCGGTGATTGGTGATTCCCTCAACCCATTACGTGCATGGCATCGTGAAGGGTAAGTCGTCTACGCAGAGAGTAACGTTTGGTGAGTGTGCCTAGACCAACCACACCTGACGTTCTCCTAAGAGTATGCGATTTACCCAGATAAGAGAAACATCCTGAGTTACTCCGCAAGGGCGTAACTTAGGCACACAAAGAGAAGCGCTAGAGCCCTTCCAGTAAGTGACACGTGTGTGGTTAGATGTGAGTTGCAGGCCTCCACGTGTCATCATCTGAGAGGGGTGCGGTCCAGACAAAAGAGCACTCCGTACCACTGAAGGTACAGACAGGCGCAGCCAAGCGCAGAGACGCGCAGACTCTCACGCTCCCCACTGCTGATTCTGAAGGTACGCTTTCTCTGAAAAGCATAACAAGGTTCTGACACATGCCAGAAAAGCATAACAGAATTCTGTTATGCCCAGAAGCAGGGAAAGAGAGATAAAAGAGAGAATCAGGGGAGAGTGAAGAGGACGAAAAAACAGAGCAAGAGTTCTTTCACACACACATTACTAGTTTCCAGTTTCTGGTGGTTCTGTTGGACTAACTTGATCGTCGGAGTGCAAACGGCCGCTAGAGGCGCCGTCTGTGTGTTTTGCAGGTCACGTTTGGAACGCCAAGAGAAGGTCCCGAGGGTGATTCTGCAGAAGACGCAGTCGCGTAGACAGGGCAGAGAGTGCTACGAAGCGATTCCTCCCGTTCGAGTTGCCGGCAGGATCACTTACGACCCTAAGAAAAATAAGAGCAAGGGACCAGGGCGCCCCAGGGAGAGTAATCGCCCCCCGAGGTATGAGTTTGTGATGGGTTTGGCTGATTTGATCGCCATCCCAAACATAGCTGTCAGGCTCAAAGTGCCTGAGAAAACGGCGGAGAAGATTTTGGGGCCAAAGCCAGACGCATGGTGCGAGTTCCACAAGAGTTTTGGCCACTCTATCAACTCGTGTTTGGCTCTAAGACACCAGCTCGCCGAGCTGGTCAAATGTGGTTTCCTGAAGGATTACTTGCTAGAGAAGCAAGCGGACCAAGCATCAGGGTCTCAACCAGCGAGCAGCGGAGGGCAACAGCACGAGGTGCCTATTCACGGCGAGATCCACACCATAGCTGGCGGATTCTCCGGCGGGGGGTGCACAGCGTCGCAACGAAAGAGGTACGCGAGGTCGATAATGTCAGTGGAAGTCTTTGATGATCACTCGCTCGACGTGGACATCACGTTCACCAAGGGGGACCTCAGGGACGTGGTGCCTCACGACAACAACCCTATTGTGATCTCGCTTGTCACGGCGGGAAGGACCGTCCACCGGGTGCTGGTCGACCAAGGAAGCTCAGCAGATGTGATGTTTTGGCCAACTTTTGAGAAGTTACAACTGTCCCCTGATCAACTAAGACCATATGGGGGCTGCTTGTACGGTTTTTCCGGTGACCAAGTGGAGGTGAGGGGGTATATCGAGCTGAGGACGACTTTCACTGACGGCTTGGCCTCACGAACGGAGAAGATCAGGTATCTTGTTGTAAACGCCCCGTCAGGGTACAACATACTGCTGGGAAGGCCAATGCTCTACAGAACAGGAGCTGTGCCTTCGACAAGGCACATGAAGGTCAAGCTGCCGTCTATGGAGGGTATGATCATCACTATTTGCTCCGACCAGAAGGAGGCGAAGAAGTGTTACGAAAACAGCCTCAAGAACAAGAGGTCTGTGTGCCATGTAACCACAACGCCTCCCCCTGGCGTGGAGCCGGAGCGCGAACCCCGGCGAGTTTCGGATGCGGCGTTAGAGGTGGTTGCCGAGGGTGATGTGCCGATGGGGAATGTAGAGGCGAGGTCGGAGAGAAACTGCTCGGAGCTTGCCAGAGAAACCGGTATCGCGAGGGCCCTGATCGCCAGCGAGAGGAAACCTCAGCCAGTAGAGGAATGGCTCGAGAAGGAGATCAGCGGTAAGGTGTTTAAGTTGGGAAGAACCCTGGATAGCAAGACGCAAGACCAGATCGCCGAGGTAATAAGTAGACACTTGGATGCGTTTGTGTGGGCTGCTTCAGATATGCCGGGGATCGACCCCGATTTCTTGTGCCATCGTTTGGCAATGGACCCCCAAGTCAGGCCCATCTGCCAAAGAAGAAGAAAATTCAATGAGGAGAAGAGACAGGCGATCAAATAAGAGACGCAGAAACTACTTGCAGCGGGCCACATCAGGGAAATCCATTATCCAGAATGGCTCGCTAACGTTGTCCTGGTCAAGAAGAGCAGCGGAAAATGGCGGATGTGCGTTGACTTTACAGACGTAAACAAGGCCTGCCCGAAGGACTCTTACCCTCTGCCAAGCATAGACGCCCTAGTAGACAGTGCATCAGGGTGTAAGCTGCTCAGTTTTCTGGATGCCTTCTCGGGGTACAACCAAATCAAAATGCACCCCATGGACGAAGAGAAGACCGCCTTCATGACGGAAAGGTCATGTTATTGCTACAAGGTAATGCCCTTCGGGTTGAAGAATGCAGGGGCCACATACCAAAGGCTGATGGACAAGGTGCTCGCGCCCATGCTCGGAAGGAATGTGCAGGCATACGTCGACGACATGGTCGTGACGTCCCTGGAGAAAGACAAGCATGTCACAGACTTGGAAGAGTTGTTCATCATAATAGCCAGGTACAAGCTAACACTGAATCCTGAAAAAGTGCGTTTTTGGTGTAGAAGCAGGGAAATTTCTGGGGTTTCTCCTGTCAGAGAGGGGAATTGAGGCTAACCCCGAGAAGTGCGCCACCATTTTGGCAATGAGGAGCCCCACCAATGTGAAGGAGGTGCAGCAACTCACGGGGCGGATGGCCGCCCTGTCTCGATTCGTATCGGCAAGCGGAGAGAAGGGCCACCCATACTTCCAATGTTTGAAGAGGAACAACAGATTTGTTTGGACAAAGGAGTGTGAGGAGGCCTTCGTAAAGCTCAAGGAATATTTGGCGAGCCCTCCAGTTCTGTGCAAGCCCCAAGACATAACACCCCTCAGGCTGTACTTTGCCATAACTGAGAGGGCGATCAGCGCAGTGCTAGTGCAGGATCAGGACCAGATCCAAAGGCCCATATATTTCGTTAGCAAGGTGCTGCAAGGCCCGGAGGTAAGGTACCAAGCCCTAGAAAAGGCAGCATTGGCGGTTGTATTCTCGGCGAGGAGATTGCGCCATTACTTCCAGAGCTTCACGGTACTGGTGATGACTGATCTGCCAATCTAAAAGGTTTTGAAGAAGCCCGATGTGGCTGGAAGGATGGTGAAGTGGGCGGTCGAGCTTTCGGAGTTCGACGTCAAGTCTGAACCCCGGGGATCGATCAAAGGGCAAGTCTTCGCCGATTTCGTGGTCGAGTTGTCCTCCGAGGTGGCACAGAACGCCGAGGGTGACCTTCGCTGGGTACTCTCTGTTGATGGGTCGTCCAACCAGCTGGGCAGCGGGGCTGGGGTCATTTTGGAAGGGCCCAACGGAGTGTTGATAGAGCAGTCATTGAGGTTCGCTTTCAAAGCAAGCAAAAACCAAGCAGAGTATGAGGCTTTGATCGCTGGAATCTTGCTGGCTAAGGAAATGGGGGCGAGAGTGCTGATGGCCAAGAGCGACTCGCTGTTGGTCACAGGACAAGTAAGTGGCGAGTTCCAAGCCAAGGACCCACAGATGACAGCCTACTTGGAGTACGTGCAAGAGCTAAGAAGATCTTTCGCTTCATTTGAAGTGGTGCACGTGCCAAGAGAACAGAATGCCCGAGCTGACTTGCTAGCCAAGCTCGCCAGTTCGGGCAAGGGGGGCAGGCAGAGGACTGTCATTCAAGAAACTTTGAAAGCGCCTCGAGCATTCGTGGCAGACCACCAAGTTCTCCACGTTTGTAGATCAATGGGAAGACCGGCGAGAAGTCATAGATCTCTAACGCAGGAAACTCTAAGGGCGCCGAGGGTCAGAGCGCGCCCAGCGGAAGGGGCAAGATCGATGCAGGTTTGCGCTGTCCACGAGCCAGACACGTGGATAACGCCTTACCAACGTTATTTAGCGGATGGTGTGCTTCCAGTTGACTCAACTGAGGCCAGAAAAATAAAGAAGAGCTCCAACAAGTTTACCCTTATTGACGGCGAGCTGTACAGGTTTGGATTCACACACCCTCTTCTTGTATGTATACACAGAGAGAAGTGCACGAGGATTATGGCTGAGCTCCATGAGGGAATTTGTGGGAGCCACGTTGGAGGTCGATCGCTGGCGACAAGGACTATCCGTGCTGGCTATTACTGGCCCACGATGAGAGAAGATTGCAAGAGATACGCCTAGCGTTGCAAGCAATGCCAGCAGCACGCCGATTGGCACAAGGCACCCCCAGAAGAGCTGAAGTCGATTTACAGCCCCTGGCCGTTTCATACTTGGGGAATTGACATTCTGGGACCCTTCCCGTTGGCGATCAGGCAGATGAAGTACTTGGTAGTGGCGATTGAATACTTCACCAAGTGGATCGAAGCGGAGCCAGTGGCCCAGATCACCGCACACAAGATCGAGAGCTTTGTATGGAAGAACATAGTATGCCGGTTTGGTGTGCCTAAACGCCTGGTTTCAGACAATGCGACTCAGTTTGCAAGTCACCTCTTGAAAAAGCTGTGCGAAGAGGTGGGGATACAACAGGTGTTTGCATCCGTCGAGCACCCACGGACGAATGGCCAAGTGGAGTCTGCCAATCGGGTGTTGCTGAGAGGTTTAAAGAGAAGATTAGAGAAAGCTAAGGGATCGTGGGCTGAAGAGGTACCCCACATAGTTTGGGCATACCATACCACTAAGCAGTCAGGAACCCACGAGACCCCCTTTAGTTTGGTTTATAGATGTGATGCGATGATTCCAGTCGAAATCCAGGAAAGCTCACCGAGATTCCTGAACTTTGTGGCGGAAGACTCGAACGAAGAAAGAAGAATGAATCTGGATTTGCTGGATGAGGTCAGGGAGGAGGCGAGAGTTAAGGCCGAAGCAGTAAAGAGAAGAGTTGAGCGAAGGTACAACTCTAAGGTAATGACAAGGCAGTTTAGTAGCGGCGATCTGGTGATGAGGAAGGCCCATCAGTATGAGATGCAGAACAAGTTATCGCCTAAGTGGACGGGACCGTTCAGAATAACCGAGGTGCTCGGGAATGGCGCCTACCGCTTGGAGGCGTTAGAAGGAGGGGCGATTCCTCGCACTTGGAACGCCACACATCTCAAGTCGTATTACAGTTAAAGCCTTGTAAGTAAAGACGAATATGAAGAAATTTGAATAGTTTCTGTTAAAACAATTTCAAGGGGGCACTCTTTTTTCCTAAGGAGGGTTTTTAATGAGGCCACCCAATAAAGAAGAGTTTTTCAAAGTTTAAAGCTTCTATGTTTGCATGCTTATGGCTTTGAGAGTTTTAGAAAAAAGGCCTTATTACTCGTATGTGATCTAGGGCAACAGTAAAGTCATATTGCATGCTTCAATGAGTAAAAGTTTTAAAGTCCTCATCGCCACTCGGCGATCAGAGGCACTAGTATAAAGTTTTAAGTCCTCATCGCCACTCGGCGATCGGAGGCACTAGTATAAAGTTTTCAAGTCCTCATCGCCACTCGGCGATCGGAGGCACTAGTATAAAGTTTTCAAGTCCTCATCGCCACCTAGCGATCGGAGGCACAAGTATAAAGTTTTTAAGTCTTTGTCACCACCTGGTAATCAGAGGTGAAAGTTAAGTTTTAAGTCCTACTCCCCAAGAACGAGTTCAGGCGAGAACAGATCATAAGTCCTACTCGCCAAGAACGAGTTTAGGCGAGAACAGATCATAAGTCCTACTCGCCAAGAACGAGTTTAGGCGAGAACAGATTAAGAAGTCCTACTCGCCAAGAATGAGTATAGGCGAGAGTTCAGAGCAAGATGACAGGTATGTCCAGTATGAGTTAAAATCCGGGCGCCTAGTCCTTGAGCAAGGGTTAAGGGATTCCTTCGGGACGCCCCCTCCTCAAGTATGAATGGCTAGCCCCGGTACCAGATAACAGTTAAAATCCGGGCACCTAGTCCTTGAGCAGGGGTTAAGGGATTCCTTCGGGATGCCCCCTCTTCAAGTATGAATAGCTAGCCCCGGTACGAGATGAGATTAAAAGTCCTCAGTGCATCCAGGGGAAAGGTAGTCCTGGGCAAGTTGAGGCACCAGAGAAAGTCCTCCTCACCCTCAAGTGAGTTCAGGCGAGATGAGATTGAAAGTCCTTAGCGCATCCAGGGAAAAGGTAGCCCCTGGGCAAGTTGAGGCACCAGAGAAAGACCTCCTCGCCTCGAGCGAGTGTAGGCGAGAAAAGATTAAAAAGCCCTACTCGTCGTTGCAAGTGTAGGCGAGAAGAGATTAAAAAGACCTACTCGCCGTGAGCGAGAATAGGCGAGAAGAGATTAAAAGTCCTCCTCGCCTAGAGCGGGTGTAGGCCAGAACAGATATAAGACCTCTTTGCGAGAGCGAATTGAGGCGAGATTGCAAGTTTCTCAGTGCATGAAGGGGGAGAAGAGAAGGATCTGAAAGGCAGCTCTACCCCCTAATGAGGGAAGAATGGTCAAGATCAAGTTGTTTTAGATTAAAGGCTCAGGGAAGGCAGAGGGGGATCCGTTGAAGGCAGCTCTCCTCCCAGAATGAGCAAAGTTGATAGCTCAAGATACGAGGCAGCTCCGCAGAGGACGCCTTGGCAGTCAAAAAGGAAAATAGCATCCGAGGAAGCCCATGGCTTCGTGTTTGAAGCTCGAAAGAATAAGTACACGGCGAAGACTAAGTTAGCAGAGTTTGAGGCGATGACATAGAAGTGAGCATATCACTTGGCAGGTCAGGCGAGCTAGATTTCAGATACGAAGATTGACCCACGCCTACTGCCTACAAGAGTTAGTCAGTTATATCAGATGATTACGCAGCAGATAAAGGCGAAACCATGCGTACATTGAAGGAGAAAATGGAGTAGTGAACTTCTTAGTCTTTCCGCTGAAAACAAGTTATCAGCTTAAGACTGGGGGGCTTGTGTACCGACCAGGTCATTAGGCGTGATGACGTGTCTTGCACGTGCTCGGGTGGGGCGTGCTCAATGGAATGCGTCGGCTAGAAAAGATGAATGGTTCAGAAGTGGGCATAGTCGCCGATTGCTGAATTGGCGTTCTCCGATCTCTAGTGTGCGTAACCGGCGGTCACCAGAGTTACGTCGCAGTCGCCGTATGAGAGCGCTAGGAGAACGGATGATCAGAGATCGCTGTTCAGAAGTGGGCATAGTCGCCGATCGCTGAATTGACGTTCTCCGATCTCTAGTGTGCGTAACCGGCGGTCACCAGAGTTACGTCGCAGTCACCGTATGAGAGCGCTAGGAGAACGGATGATCAGAGATCGCCCGGGAATGCTAGGAGATCGGGTGGTTTACACGCCGCCACAAGGAGCACATCGCCGGATCTCCCAGCAAACTCAGTTAAAGCTGTTGAAGGCTCCGAAGGGTAATTTCAAGTGTGTAAGTTCAGTAAGACGATTGTGGCACCAGCATGAGGCATGAAGGTCGAGTGGGTTGGGGGGAACACCTTGCTCATCAGCGACAGGATTCCCAGAGTGGACATTTGTTGGTGGCAAGGTTTCCCCAGCTAGAACATGCATGGCGTAGCAGTAAGGAGGGTGCCATTCGCGATGAGCGATATCACAGAGATGATGCACTTTGTTGCATCCGATACTCGCCTTGTCGGGTGGTGTTTCACAGCGCATTATGTGCTAGGTTGCTCCTTAAGTTGAGGACTTAGCTGTGCGGCTGGTTACTACACAAGAATGACGTTCAAGTTGCCCCAATCCAGATGACGACACGTGTACGGTTGGATGTCACCAGTTACTCCAACTTAGATGATGACACGTGTAGGGTTGGGAGCAATGGAGAAATGACGCTCAAGTTGCCTTAGCTCAGATGACGACATGTGTAGGGCTGGGCGCTACCTGCTAACCCAGCCCAGATGGCGACACGTGCAAGGCTGGATGCGAGCCACGCGTCCAAAAGCATAACGACCTGGAGAGAGAAGAAACCTAGCTATAAAGGTAACCTTAATAGAATCTGCAGAGGTACGTCTTTCATTACGGCTGATACTGCTAGGGTCGTGTGCCTACAGTACGGTCCTACAGAGCATATTCTCTCTTAGTTTTTGGGTGTTCTTGTCACTGACTTGAGCGTCGGAGCGCCACCGGCCGCAAAGGCGCCACTGTGTGTTTTTCAGGTTCTCAGAGAGGCTATCTGTGGAGTGGACCTGGAGGGCACGTGGTGTCAAGCTGCTGAGGAAGATCGTGACGAGGCAACGCTCTTGCGCTAAGTCAACCAGCAGGATCAGTTATTGGAATTAAAATCATTGGATTTCTTGTTTCCATACCTATATTTGTTGTTGTCTTTGTTGTGGTTTCTCTTTAGGAATTTGTTGAACTTTCTTGACACCAAGCTAAGGTTTTCCTCATCACTCTCATCACTGGATTCTTGTTTTCCTTTGTGCTTGGAAGCTTTTAAGGCTATGCTCCTTGTGTGCTTGTCTTCACTCTCTTGAACATTGAGTCTATTCATCTCTAACTCATGTTCCCTAAGCTTTCCAAGCAAAGAAGCAACACTTAATGATGTTAGATCTTTAGATTCGGAAATAGCAGTTACCTTGGGTTGCCATGCTCTATCAAGACATTTCAAGATCTTGATGTTCAGCTCTTCTTTATCAAAGGTCTTGTAAAGACTCATGAGATGATTGATGATGTGCGTGAATCTTTTCTGCACCTCAGCAATTGTTTCTCCTTTAAGCATTTTGAACATCTCATACTCTTGGATTAGAGCATGCTTCCTAGATCTCTTCACCTCATTTGTTCCTTCATGAGTGACTTCCAAGGTGTCCCACATTTCTTTTGACGATTTGCATTGAGAGACCCTGAAAAACTCATCAGAATTTAAAGCAGAGGTTATAATATTTTTGGCAATGCAATTGAATTTGGCCTTTTTGCTTTCTGCATCAGTCCATTAAGACCATGGTTTCTCAATGAAAGATCCATCTTTTTCAAACTTTGGAACAAAAGGACCATTTTCAATTGCATCCCAAATTCCTTTGTCAAGTGATTCCATAAATATTTTCATTCTCACTTTCCAAAATTGGTAGTTCAAACCATAAAACAGAGGTGGTTTGTTAATTGAAGCACCTTCCCCAAAAGGTAGTCTATCAGCCATTTTAAAAACAGTTTTAGGATCAACTTGAATAACTTTCAAGAACCAAGCTCTTGATGCCAATTGTTAGAATGGATGGCTTTAAACTAGAGGGGGGGGGGGGATTGTTTAAAGAGGGTTTTCGCAAACTTTTAAAACAAGAACGAAATTATCTCAAGAAACAATTGATAAGAAATTCAGTTTGCCAAAACAGCAACAAAAAACAGCAGTACCAGAAAAACAATCGGTTGTTTATTGCAGCAAACAAACAACACTGAATTTAAAGAGTTAGGGATAGAGAGATTGCACACAGATGTTTATACTGGTTCACTCCAAATCCAAAGCTACATCCAGTCTTATCAGAAACCCCGAGGAAATCCACTAAGCCATCACACCTTGATCACTTACACCACAACCAAGAAAGTGACCTTGATCACCTCAAGACACACACTCTTCTTGGCCAACACATCAACACTAAGATTGCTGATCTTGATCCTCTCAAGAACACACAACCAATCTCAGCAAACACAGAAACGAAACTTGTTTCACAGAGTACAAGGATTACACTTGTTACAAAAGATAATCTAAAATCAATACAAGCAGAATCCTATTCAACACACTTTGATCAATCACAAACTCTAAGCAATCTCAGCTCTTTGAAAAACTCAAAAACTCTTTTCAAAATCTTGTAAAAGATTTTTACTCAAATCTGTTTTTCTGAATTTATTCAAAGATGTTGTTTGTTATCAAATCTTAACAAACTCTTAAATTGCATTAAAAGATTGGTCAAAGCATTTAATGACTGGAGGTAAGCAGTTAAATCATTTAAAGCTCAGTCAAAGATAAAACAGTTTTTCTGTTATGGTCCCAAAATAAACAATCGGTTGTTTCCTCGAATCAATCAGTTGTTTTGGTTCTAATAGTTCAACCATTTGAAAATTAGTTTTCAATCTTTTCTCAAAACATCTAAGTATAAACAATTGGTTGTTTCGACAAAACAATCGGTTGTTTTAACTTAGTTTGAAAGACATTTTACTTTCACAAAGATTGAGAATGCCTATGCTTTAGATTTAATCAAAAGGTGGATTACAACACTCAAACTACCCAGAACTAAACTAAAACAGCACAGCAACAACAAGCTCAACCAAGGCTTCAACATCCTTCAAAGGGTTTGGATTCTTCAAAGCTTGAACACCACTTGGTTCAACAAAACAGACTTTCAACACAGCTTTATTGACCCAAATCTTTTCGTAATTGATATCTGCAACAGTCAGAAATTAAAAAGAGATTAAATCCATTCTTTCACAATGCTATTAGATACAAAACAATCGGTTGTTTTGAGGAAACAATCGGTTGTTTTTCTGCAGCAGCAAAACAAATTTTGAATTTTTAATCATGAGCAGAAAGGATTCAAATAAGATGTATTTGAATATTTTAAAAGAGATATTTAAGCATGAATATGAATTTAAGAAGGAATTAAAGATAGAGATAAGGAAGGTCTTATCCTTTATGATATTCTTTCAATGAGTCATATGCTTTTTGAGAGCCTTGGACTGATACATAACATTGATTCAGCTTCAATGTTAGTTTTTTTCTTCCAAGAACCTGATCATATGACTCAGTTCCACATATTCCTCTAGATTCCCTGCATAAACATGAATTCAAGCAACAAGGTTTGATCCCCTTACAAAAGTGAGTCCACATGGTTTAATTTTCTCATCTGAAACCTCACAACCTTTAAGAATCCATTTCATAAAGCCTCTGGGAACAAAAAATTTTCTTATTTTGCAGAATCTAACATAATGGCCTTTCTTTATGCAATAAAAGCATGTAACAACCGGTTGTTTCGACTTAACAATCGGTTGTTTTACTAGCTTTCTTGAAAAACTTTTTGAAAACTTATCTTGCTTGTTTTGTGGATTAAAACCTAATCCAGCTCTTCCAAAAACACAGTTTTGAGATGCCAAGACATTCTCAAAGTTGGATTTTCCTTTTGAAAGCTTATCCACAGTACTTACAAGATAATGCACTTTCCTTTCAAGATTTTCACAATTTTCACAAATGAGAGTATCACACTTGCAAGAAGACTTTTTGCAATTTGTTTCAAGATTTTTATAATCCCTTTTTGATTTTTCCAGCTCTTCTTCAAGTGCCTTAACTCTCTTTTCAAGCCAGCTGTTAAGATCTTTCAATCGGTTGTTTGAAAGAACCAATCGATTAGCTTCATCATGTGTTTCTTGAAAAGCTTCAAGCAATTCACTATAATTTTCTTCATTTAAAGAAGCACATGAACTTACTTCACTTGAGCTGCTTGATTCATCATCTTCTTCAGCAATCAAGCATATGTTTGCCCTTTCTTCTTCACTTGATGAGGAAACTTCATTCTCATCCCAAGCTACGTAGTCCCTTTTTGACTTTCCCTTCTTTTTTTTGTAGCTTGACTTTTTCTCCTAGCTTTCTTTGTTTGGGCAATCTGCCTTTATGTGCCCTTGCTCACCACAACCAAAACAGGTATAGTTATTGGAATTAAAATCATTGGATTTTTTTGTTTCCATACCTTTCTTTGTTTGTGTCTTTGTTGCGGTTCCTTTTCAAGAATTTGCTAAACTTTCTAGATAGCAAACTAAGGTTCTCTTCATCACTTTCATCACTGGATTCTTGCTTGTTTTTGTGCTTGACAGCTTTTAAGGCAATACTCCTTACATGCTTGTCTTCGCTATCTTGAACATTGAGTCGATTCATTTCTAACTCATGTTCCCTAAGCTTGCCAAACAAAGAAGCCATACTCAATGATGTTAGATCTTTCGATTCAGATATAGCAGTTACCTTAGGTTGCCAAGACCTATCAAGACACTTGAGGATCTTGATGTTTAGCTATTCTTTTTCAAAGGTTTTGTCAAGGCTCATGAGATGATTGATGATGTGTGTGAACCTTTTCTGAACTTCAGCAATTGTCTCACCCTTGAGCATTCTGAACATTTCATACTTTGGGATTAGAGTATGCTTTCAAGCTCTTTTCACCTCATTGGTACCTTCGTGAGTTACCTCCAAAGTGTCCCACATTTCCTTTGCTGATTTGCATTGAGAGACCCTGAAAAATTCATCTGAATTCAAGGCAGAAGTTATTATGTTTTTAGCAATGAAATCAAATTTGGCCTTCATGCTTTCAGAATTAGTCCATTGAGACCAAGGTTTTTCAATGGAAGATCCATCTTTTTAAAATTTTGGAACAAATGGGCCATTTTCAATTGCATCCCAAATACCTTTGTCAAGTGATTCTACAAAGATTTTCATTATGACTTTCCAAAATTGGTAGTTCAAACCACAAAACAGAGGTGGTCTGTTGATTGAAGCACCTTGCCCAAAAGGTAGTCTATCAGCCATTTAAAAACAGTTTTAGGATCACACTTGAATAAATTTCAAGAACCAAGCTCTGATACCAATTGTTAGAATGTATGGCTTTACACTAGAGGGGTGAATGGTTTAAAGAGGGTTTTCACAAACTTTTAAGTCTAGAATGAAATTACTTCGAGAAAACTTGAATAAGAATTCAGTTTGCCAAAACACAAAGCAAATAAGCACAGCACCAGAAAAACAATCGATTGTTTCGCAGAAACAATCGGTTGTTTATACTAGTTCACAAATATAAAACTAAATTTAAAGAGTTCAAAGGATAGAGAGATTGAACACACAGGTTTATACTGGTTCACTCTTAACCAAGAGTTACATCCAGTCTTCCCAGAAACCACTGGGGAATCCACTAAGCAATCAACCCTATATTACTTACAACACCACCAAAGAAGTGACCTTGATCCCCTCAAGACACACACTTCCTTTGGCTAAGGACAACACCACTAAGAATGCTGATCTTGACAACCTCAAGAACACACAACAGTTCTGATGGAAGAGGCCCCAAAACCAATCCTTTGAGAGGCCACTAAAATGCTACAGTGAGGCAACCACTAGAGTCATGGTCAAAGAGGGGTCAAGAGGACACATTTTTGCTGTCATAGAATCTAGTGTGTGATAGTTCTTCTTACTTTTCTAGTCAAAGTAGAGTCATTTTGTAAATGTGAAGAAACATGCAAAGTGGTACTTAAAAGGCTAAACCTAAGTTTAATTAGAAATATCCATTTCTAAGTAAACTTAGCACCGGCCCAATTAGCTAAGCCTAATGGGCGTAAATTCTAGACCAACCACACAAGGAAGGATTCTAGAACCTACCTCCATGTGCCATCACTTTGCATTTTCTCTCCTTTTTCTCTTAGCAAATCCAGCCATGTGAAAGCTAGGTGCACCATGTGCTCACATTTTCCATGTGCTCCCATGTTCTCCCATGTGCTCACATTTGCATGTAATTTGGATAGCATTTTCCCTTCATTTACATGTGCATTTACGGTCCTCCTAGGCTATTTAAGGAGGAGCCTACCTCATGTAAATCCAAGATTATTTTGAGTATAGATATGCTGCCAAATTTGTGCCATACATACTCCTTGCCTAAATCTCTCTAGATTTAGGGCTTTAATCTTCATCTCTTTCACCAACCAAAAGGAGCTGGCCGAACGTCTCCTAATTCCCTACCTATCATGCACCTACAAGGCTACCACACCTCCTAGGAGGGCCTTGATCCATCTACAAACCATTAAGCTTCCGCAAACCACCCAAAAACCATAAAAGAGAAGAGCTCAATGCCATCATTTGGTATCTAGAACTATGGTCTTCAAGAGATAAGTATCTATTTTCATTTTTCTTCTTGAGTTCTTCTTATCTTCATGTTGTTCATCTTTTGTTCATCTTGTCTTGTTGTTTTACGTTTTGAATTTGATTTGGATGCTATTCTAAGCATTTCAATCAGTAGAAATTGTTCAATTTGTGCTTGAGCATCATATTTTCAATTTTGTGTAGGATTCCATGGTGAATTGCGTTGCTGTTTTTATTTTAGGATATTTGAGTCTTGCTTGAATTTCTATTTGGTTCATATGATGTGTTTGAGTCATTTTATTTTCTGGATCTATAAGTTTTGTCTAGTCATGTAATTTCAAAATTGTCAACAAATCTTAGTAGTACTTTTCTTGATTAATTTGTTTCTTGTTTTTATTTGAGTGCTTAATCTGAATTCTGTTTTGATTTGATCCTTTGTTGCATTTTTCCTTTTAGTTTGAGTTCATATTTGTATGCTAGATCCATACAAATTCCATCACATTCATTCCATTGTGTTTTTGAAGTATCTCATTCTGTTTTTTTTAATTCCAGATTTAGAATCCTTTGTTTTAACAAATTTTGTTCTGGCTGTTTTGTTTTATGAAAATTAAATACGTCAAAATAAAATTATGAGATTCAGGATTTCAGTGGTTTGAAGTGTTAGCAAAAGAGGACAAAAAGAATCAGTTGAAAAAAACAAATAGAAAAAAAAAGATAAATCACACAAAAAATGTGTGCATTCTGGCGCTTTGGGCACTGATTTTAGAAAAATTATCACACTTAATTGGTTCATGTGCTTGGAGTGAAACCAACGCCAAAAGTTTTTTAAGACACTGAATTGTTTGTGTTTAAATTTTCAGAAGCAAATACAAAATAGCCAGCTCAGTAGTGCTATTTTGGTTTTTCAAATCAAATCTAGTGCCAATCTTTAGGTTCCTTTTGTGTGCCATCCTTTATTGAGTGCCTATTTTATTTGCTTGTCCAATTCATTCTGAACTCTTTCTAGTTGTGTCATATCATTAATTCCAATTGCAGTGGTGCTTTTTTTAAAATTTAATTGTTTCTTGCTTTCTTTTCTTGACCTCTATATTGTTGGTGGATAAATTTCAATTGGTGCTTGTTGAGTGGAAATTGACTTGAGGAGAGTCTAGCTCTACTTGGTAGGTACTGTTTTGGAGAATTTAATTGCTTAAATCATAAGAGGATCAAGTCAAGGGGCAGCAACAAACACAAATACCAAAATACACCATACACTTTGAAGGGCACAAAAAAGAAGAGTCACAACAAATCAAAGGAGTGCATAGCTGAAATTTAATTTGTGCAATTTAATTTCTTTGCATTTCTTAAATTGTAATTACATTTCACTCTTGTTAATTAGTGGATTAATCACGAATTAGACGGTGAGTGTGTCTTCAAACCTAGGAACGACTAGTTTAACCTTTCTAGGTTAGCCTTTCTTAATTGTTTTAGCTAGATTTCCTCACGTCAATATTTGTTTAAATCTTGCTTCAATTTGCTTATGCTTATCTTTGTTTAAAGCTTTGATAAATTGCTTTAGTTGTTAAATAGCTTTCCATTGTTTTTTTTTTCTAGCATAAAATTTGATTTCTCCATCATCATTGTGTTCTAAGTGATTTGCTTAAAAAAAGAATTGTGTGAAGATTTTGAGGGATAGTTTTTGGCTAAGGCAAGATTTGGTACTTAAGTAGTCCTTTGTTACTCACCTCTCTTACCTCACTAGCGCATAAATGCTAATCAAATGCGGCTATTTTACATTTACAAATGCGGTTATAGAGCCGCATTTGATCAGCACGCAGTTGTAAATCAGAGAAATACAAATGCGGCTATAGAGCCGCATTTGTAAATGCGATTTACGAATGCGGTTATTTGAAATAACCGCATTTGTATATTCTTTTGAATGAGCTCGCATTTGTATATTCTTCTGAATGAGCTGGGGTTTTAGGGGCACGTTGTTGGTGAAGAGTGGAAGGGGAGAAGAGGAAACACGGCAGCTGCGGTGAGTGCGGCGGCGGAAGCGGTGGCGGAGCGGCGAGAGAGAAATGCGACAACGGCGGAAGCAATGGAAGAGTACACCTTCAAAATGCAGAGCGAAACCCATTAAAAACGAAAGCAATATGGAAAGCGAAAGCCATTGGAGTTCAATGCAGTTGTTAGGAGCAATGGAAACAAGAGAATAAGGGGCAATGCAGTTATGTACCTTCGAAAATGAAGAACTTCGCAACCAGAGAAAACAAAGAACAGATGTGAGCGCAAACGAAGAATGAACGAAACTGTTGAGCGCCTAAAATTTTTAGGATAAAAACCATTTACAAATGCGGTTATTCAAATAACCGCATTTGTAAATCAAAATAATTTCAAAAATGCCACCGCGTTTTTTACGAATGCGTTTAAGCGCTGAACCGCATTAAATAAGGAGCGTTCTTTTCTTATTTTTGTACTAGTGCCTGGGAAGCTACCTTCATTAACTTTCCTCTTCTTTCTTAAAGTAAAGCACTTCTGAACACAAAGTTTTAGTCATGTCTTCTCACTCCTCTAAATCTCTTAAAAGTGATGTGAAATCCTTGAAATCTCTTTTAAAACAACTTTCCAATGATATTCAATCAATTTCATCTAAACAATTGGAGAATGAGGCCAAAACTAATGAATTGACTAAAGCAAAGGATGAGAAGTCTCAAAATTCAAAAAAATTACATTCTCATGCATATAGCTCTCAAGTTTATGATTCTTTTGGGGAAGAAAGTCTTAGGATAAATGAATATTATCAACCATCCCCTAGGAAAGCTAGAAAAGAGAGACAAGAAAAACTAAAGGAGGTTAAGGTAGAGCTACCTCATTTCTATGGAAAAGAAGATGTAGAAACATATCTATGTTGGGAGATGAGGGTAGAGAAATTGTTTGCTTACAACCATGTGAGTGAAGAAAAGAAAGTACCCTTAGCTACCTTAAGTTTTCAAGGTGATGCTATGTATTGGTGGAATGCCCTAAAAAGAGAGAGACATCTCCACAAGGATCCTCCCATTACATATTGGAATGACCTTAGGGGAGCCTTGAGATGCCGCCATATTCCCTCACTTTACAATAGGAAGTTGATGGACAAGCTCCAAAGACTTCATCAAAGAGATATGAGTGTAGAAGAATATTGGCAAAAGATAATGTCATATATTAAGAGGGCAAGGATTAACGAAGACAACCATACCACCATAACTAGGTTTTTAAGTGGTATCAAACTTGAGATAAGAAACAAAGTTGAACTTTTACCTTATAGAGATTTAAATGACTTGATTCAACTTAGCATTAAAGTTGAAAAACAAATTTTGAGAAAACAATCAAGTCTAAAACAAAGTTCATACTATGTATCTTATGTTAAGGATGAGTTCCATGGAGGGGAAGAACATATAAAAGAAACATCTCTAGAACTTTCCCAAAACCTACCCAAGCATATCTCACACACTCAAACTAGAAAAGTTCCATGTTTTACATACCTTGGTAATGATCAATTAGCATTTCAATGTTCCAATGAAAGATCTATGATCTTAAGGGACAAAGATGAGAATAGTAGCCAAGAAAATAAAGCTAGTGAGAGTGATGAAAATGTAAAAATAGAAAATCAAGAGAAAACCCTTGGGAAACAAAAGGCGTGGGAGAAGAGTGTTCCTTCCCACAAGGTCATTCAAAAAGAAGGAAAAGTTGAAAATACCTTTGAAAATATGTTTCTTGTTGAAAAACCTAGCCTTACCTTTTGTAAAGGAACACTTGCAAGCCTAGCGAAAAAAGAAAGAATCCTTAAAAGGGGCTTGCATAGATAAAAATATAGTAGATTATTTTGCATACATGTTAAATCAAGTGAAGGGCAAGTTATCTATAGGCAACTACAAAGATAATTTTTTATGTGAGGTAGTACCTAAAGAAACTTGTCATGTCTTATTGAGACAACCATTGCAAAGCATTAAAATTTTCATGAACAATGGTTGTATCAACGAGACTACCTTCACATATAAAAAAGAAATTCTTCATGAAGGAGAACTCATGGGCCAAATTAGAGTTAATAAAACTCTAGAGCTTTTAAAAGGAGAATTATTGTCACCCATGAGAAAAGATGTTCAAAGACATTACCCTAGATACATTTCTTATTTTAAAAATACATCTAAGGCGATGTCTCATGAACTCTATACTCCTTTACCTTTTACAAATGATCCATGGGAAGACATAAGCCTAGATTTTATATTAGAGCTTCTTTGGACAACAAAAGGTGTTTGATTCCATTTTTATGGATAAGCTCTTCTCTAGAGAAGTAATAGGACTTCCTAGTTTATCTCCAAGCATAGTATTGAAAAGAGCTCCAAAAGTTGAAAACCATTTTTTGAGGATACTTTTAGAAAAACTTGGAACTAAGTTTACTATTCAAATTCTTATCATCCTCAAAAGAATGGTCAAAATGAAATTGAAAACATAGATCTTTCTACTATGCCTAGAGTAATCTTAAAAGGCAAACACAACTCTAGAGATGAGCATGCATACAATAAAGTAGTTCACAAAATTACTTATATTTATACTTTTGAGGTTGTATGTGGGCTAACTCCTCTTTCCCTCTTTGAGTTGTCACCCTTTCCTAAAGGATTTGTGCCTAAGGAAAAAGTAACAACAATTGAAAATTTTAAAATGCATAAGAGGATTAGGGAACACATACAACGACCAAAAGAGAAATATTGTGAAAAGTTGCCAAAAACAAAAGAGAAACAAAAATGGCAACATAGTAAAATTGACTTCCAAACTAACATCTATGCTTTATTTGATGATTCCCATAGGTGGACGTTTGATCCGGGAGGGCAAGCCTAGTTGAAGAAGCAAGAGGCTGCTATCTGAGATCAAATCTGTAGATTTGAGGATAGATCTTCTCAAGAAGCATTGGATTTAAGGACAAATCCTTTTCAAGAGGGAGGGGATGATGGAAGAGGCCCCAACACCAATCCTTTGAGAGGCCACTAAAATGCTACAGTGAGGAAACCACTAGAGTCATGGTCAAAGAGGGGTCAAGATGACACATTTTTGCATGTCATAGACTCTAGTGTGTGATAGTTCTTCTTACTTTTCTAGTCAAAGTAGCATAGTTTAAGTCATTTTGTAAATGTGAAGAAACATGCAAAGTGGTACTCAAAAGGCTAAACCTAAGTTTAATTAGAAATATCCATTTCTAAGTAAACTTAGGACCGACCCAATTAGCTAGGCCTAATGGGCGTAAATTATAGACCAACCACACAAGGAAGGATTCTAGAACCTACCTCCATGTGCCATCACTTTGCATTTTGCCTCCTTTTTCTCTTAGCAAATCCGGCCATGTGAAAGCTAGGTGCACCATGTGCTCACATTTTCCATGTGCTCCCATGTGCTCACATTTGCATGTAATTTGGATAGCATTTTCCCTTTATTTACATGTGCATTTACGGTCCTCCTAGGCCATTTAAGGAGGAGCCTACCTCTTGTAAATCCAAGATTATTTTGAGTATAGATATGCTGCCAAATTTGTGCCATACATACTCCTTGCCTAAATCTCTCTAGATTTAGGGCTTTAATCTTCATCTCTTTCACCAACCAAAAGGAGCTGGCCGAACGTCTCCTAATTCCCTACCTATCATGCACCTACAAGGCTACCACACCTCCTAGGAGGGCCTTGATCCATCTACAAACCATTAAGCTTCCGCAAACCACCCAAAAACCATAAAAGAGAAGAGCTCAATGCCATCAACTTCTCAGCTTCACACAGAGTTTCTTCCAAGGTACAAAGGATTACACTTGTTATAGAAAAGATATGAAATCAATACAAGATGAAAATCTTATATCACACTCTCTCTTTGATCCAAGCAATCTTCAACTCTTCAAAAGCAAAATCAGTGAAAAACTCAAATTTGTTTTTCTTTGATTAAAACTAAGTTGTTGTTTGTTACAAAATCTGAACAAACTATTTATTGCATTCAAAGACTGGTCAAAGCATTTAAAATTGGAGCGTAATCAGTTATAAAATCATGTAATGCTCAGTTAAAGAACAAAATAATTTTCTGTTATGGTCCCAAAACAAACAATCGGTTGAATGCTCGAATCAATCGGTTGTTTTGGTTTGACAGCTAGTCAACCATCAAAAACAGTTTTCAACCTTTCTAAAAACACCTAAGTATAAAACAATTGGTTGTTTCGACAAAACAACAGGTTGTTTTTCACTTAGTTTAAAAAACACTTTTCTTTTAAAAGGTTTGAGAATGCTTAAGCTTTGGATTCAATCAAGAATGGATTTACATACATAAAATCTACCTCAGATCCTATCTAAAGACAGCTCAGCAACAACAAGCACATCCATCCTTCCATCATCCTTCAAAAGGTTTGGATTCTTCAAAGCTTGAACACACTTGATTCAACAGTAGTGACCTTGAACCCTTCAAGAAAGACACTCCCTTTGGCAAAACACACCAAGAGTATTAGTCTTGACCACCTCAAGAGCACACAACACTCCTTGGCAACACAACACTAGAAATACAGTAGATTGGGATAGGATTACACTTGTTCACAGTACAAACTGAAATCAAATACAATTGCAATCCTATTCCACTCTCTTTGAAAACCCAAAGATTGATGTGAATGTTCAAATCTTAGAATCAACTTTGTCACAACTGAAAAACTCAAATTTGTTTTTTCTTGCTTGTTTGAAAACATAAACAAACCATTTTTATTTTCCAAAGATTGGTCAAAGCAATTAATGAAGGAGCGTATGCAGTTGAAAATCATTTAAAGCACATTCAACAACCAAAACAGAATTCTATTAGGATTTTCGAAGAAACAATCGGTTGAAACCACGAAACAACCGATTGTTTGGTTTGACAGTTAAGTCAACCAAACTAAAACAATTTTCAACCTTTTCAAAACTCCGAAGAGTAAAACAACCGGTTGATTCGACAAAACAACATGTTGTTTTTCATTTAGTTATAAAAACACTTGATTTCAAAAAGATTTTAAATCACATCAGTTTCAAATTCAACAAAGGAGTGGATCACATTCTATTCTACCTAGATCCCTCCCAAACACAACAACAACACCAGCCTTGCATCAAACACTTTGGATTTGGATTCTACAAAGCACTTGATCACTCTTGATCAAAACTTACCACCCTTTATCTAGGTTGTAACTAGGTCAACTTCCTGTCCCACAAGGATCTTTCCTTAAGTGGAATTAGGGTTACTGGTGAGGAATCCTGTGACGCGTTGCACAAGCTTAGCGCAATCACTACACAAGACTTGCCTCTTTTGGAGTGCATAATCTTAACAATATGGTTGTCAGGGTACCAAGTCATGCATCAGCTCTGTGGGGCCACTTGTTCTGTGGGTGCCTTAAGTATTCATGTGCCATGCATGTAGTCTTTCCTTGGAAACCCTAACCCTTACAGGCCTTAGCGCCTCCAAGGATTATTTACTTGTGTTAGACCTGAACGTACTATACACACCACATGCATGAACCCTCTCGTGACTTAGGTCCTTCTTACGTCTGGATGACAACTTGTTATTATTTCTGGGGCCCACTTACGTGGCCCTCTAGGACGATCAGACCACCGAGGTCCGATGTCACGTCTGATGCCAATCTCTGCAGTTGATGTCTAAGGTCTGGCCAGTACAATTTCTAACCATAGAATAAGGAACTTAGGGTCTTTAGAAAAATGATTTTAAGTTTTGGATGATAAATTTTATATTAAGAAAGAGAAATTTTTGAAAGAAAGAGATAATAAAATTGCAATTATTGATGAAGAACTTAGAATTTTAAGGTAAAAAGAAAAGATAAAAGAGCTTGTAGAAAAAAGGAAGAAAATTTATAAAAGGATAAAAAATTATCTTAGAAGAAAAAAGAATTTAAAGAAGAATTACAAGCTTTTAAAGAAAGAAAGAAAGATGCAGGAAAGAAGGGAGAGTGAAGAAAAGGAAATAAAGGAAAATCCTTTGTTTGGAGCTGAACCAAACATTGACATAAACTATCCTTCTTTAGAAATATTTTATGAGGAGTTGACCAAAGAAGAACAATTCTATCTAGAGTTGAACCCGGCCATGATATAAACTTCTCTAGAGAAAAATCTTGTAAAGAGTTGATTGAAACAAAATGATCCTGCCTGTTGACCAAGACGCAAGAGCCTTGCCTCGTCAAATATGGATCGACTTTGCGCCATGTTAGCTTCCGTCCTTCGCTTTGATTCACCTCAAGAACCTGCAAAAGACAGAACGGCGCCGCTGCGGCCGATCACGCTCCGACGCCCAAGTCAGCGACTGAACCACCAAAATACTAAGAGAAAACTAAGAACTTTCAGGAACCGTGCAAAATTCTCTCTCAGCGTACTCAAGTTCTCGCAAGCGTAAAAGAAGTGTTCTAAAACGCGCGTACCTCAGAAGTTCGTTAGAATCTCTTATATACCTGTGCACTTTCTCTCTCCTGACAGTTAGACATCTGGACACGTGGCTCGCATCCAGTTGTACACGTGTCACCATCTGGAGCATCCTTGACTTGGGCGTCACTTCTTACTCTTCAGGCTTTCAGCTAAGTTACTTATGCAGGAAACAACTCAGCGCATAACTGCCTTGGAGTGTGATCTCTTCTACGTGGCGAGTACGGGTGGCTTCATACACACCTTCCCTGTGGTCTCGCCGGCCGCCTTCATGATCTACTTTACTTGCTTCATCGTGCATGCTCGGGTAAGCTTTCCTCGACCTCAACCTCTGGCTAGCTAGGGAATGACCATCTGACGACTTCATCCTCTGCCTCGAAAGCCTGGGACAAGCCTCCCTGATCCTTCGGCAATGTCCTCCTTTCGGCGATCTCTGATCACATGGTCGTCTAGGTTCGCATCCGGCGACTTCATCATAAACCTAGTGACCGCCGGTTTAGGTATGCTAGAGATCGGAGCACGCCAACTTAAGGACTGGCGACTACACGAGCCCCCCGACTTCCTTCCCTTCTGCCAGCCAGGAGCCCTGCTCAACACGCCTACATAATAGCTTGCTGCCACGTCATCACTTCCGACTACCTGGGCGGTACACAAGCCCCCCAGTCTTAAGCGAAGACTTGTCCAGCGAAAAGACTAAGAGGTCACGTCACTGCCGATCTGCGTGGTGTTGGCACAGAATTCCAAACGCTCGTACCCTCTGCTTCTCTGACGCTCCACCAAACACCTTTTCCAATCGCTCGACACGTGGCTTCATCAACGGTCATCTTTAGCTGTCGTTTGTGCTTCCAAAAACGATTGAAAAACCCTTAAACCCTTTCATTTTTACTGTTTCATCATCTCTCTGCCTTCTCAAAACACTCTGAGTTTTCTCTGCAAACCCACAACGCTCTTTAACTCTCTCAATCCCCAACTCCCTTCAACGCTCGTCTGATCATCGAAAGGTACCCCTTTTACTTCCTCTGTTGATATTTGCTGCATTTTAACCGATTCGCATCATCCATTATCTGTCTGGTGCATACGCTGTGGGCTGTTTCTTCTTCTTCACCCTTTTCGTAACTTAGGGCTTCGTCTTCCATTACTTTCATCACAACGAACTCTCGTTCGTTCGTTTTTCATCCTTCGTCCACAATCGAGTCGATCTCTACAACCTTCGTTCATCTTTTTTTTTTATTTTTCCTTTGCAGTTCCCGCGATGGCTCGTACAAAGACCACCGCGAATCCTCCTCCTTCATCACGAAACCCTCCATCCCAAGCGCATAACCTACCACGAGCATCTGGTGCTCCTTCTTCCCAGGCTGAGAGGCCTGCAACCTCTCGTCCCAACCTCGCCCAGGCAACTCCACCAGTCGCCGGAGGAGCCTCCATTCCCACACCAGATTACAAGAAACTCTACCCATGGGCCACCCCAACTTTGCTGAAGGAGACTTCTTCAGTAAACTCTGCGTTGGCGTTGCTACGGTTGAAGAAAGGGGACGAACCCAACCTCTCGTTCCACAAGGAGCACGACGACAAACTGATGGTGCTGCCTTGCCCTCCTGACGTGCCAATCTGCGCGGATGACAAGGGGAACAACGGCGAGTTGTTCTGCTTCATTTACACTACTCTCTTCAAGAAGGTGAAACTCAGGCTTCCCTTCACCCGTTTTGAACGGGAACTATTAACCGAGCTCAACATCGCCGCTGCCCAGCTCCATCCTAACAGCTGGGCATTCGTGCGGGCATTCCAAATTATGTGCGCGCATTTGGGACTACCGGCCTCGGTAGACGTTTTCCTTTTCTTGTTCGAGGCTAAGAACCCTGGAGACCGCCCCTGGGTGAGCTTAAACGGAATTGCTGGGAGATCGATCCTCTCTATCTTCCAGCAATCTTACAAAGATTGGAAGGGAAAGTTCGTCCAAGTGCGCCAAAATGATCAAGACCCTTCGCTGCTCGATGGCTTTCCCTTGTACTGGGTGAACAAGGGAAATAAGGACTCCAAAGAAAACTTCAGAAGGCCAAGAAGTCCTGACAACATGGGCGAGTTGGACAAGGACCTTTGCCTTTTCTGGAAAAGCGTGGCAGCCGCTAACATCACCTTTCCCACCTCTGCAATAATCTCCTTCGAGTTCCTCGAGGGCCAACTCGAAGCTCACATAGGTTAGCACTTACCTCGAGATTTTAGGTTTTCGTCTTGTGCTGCATCTCTGTTATCTATTATTGGGCATCCTGCTTGTTGTGCACTAGACCTGGTTTTTATTTCCTGCACCATTTGTTTGTATCATTCGCACCCGTACTCGTATATTTTACCTTTGCCTTCGCGCTTACTTGTATATTTTTGCACTGTGCAGATCTCATGTTGGGCAAAGGCAAATTGGTTGAACTGAGGGCCCTCGCCCGAACCCACAAATTGGCGTCGGGTTCTCAAACCGTGCCAAACTCGGTGGTGGAGATCGCCGCTGTCTCCAGCACCCTCTATGGCTGGATCCTGGTCTGGGCACGTGGCCTAGCGGGGGCCATGCTCCCTCTCTTCTCGGCGACCTCACTCTCATCGGCGATGTGGGCCACCGCAAGTCGCCTAACCTCAGTGAACGTGGCGGGGTGAGCCCTGATCAGTGCCTCGCAGAAAGGTCCCGGCAGCACGCCCTTTTTGAAGGCGTATACCAGCATCTCTTCGTCCTTGGCCGGCGAGCGGACCATCTCCGCTCCGAAGCGATTCAAGTAGTCCCTGAGGGACTCTCCCTGGTACTGCCTTATGTCGAACAGATCATAAGACACCCTAGGCGGCGCCTTGTTCACTATGTACTGCTCGACGAAAAGCTTCGAAAACTGCTGGAAATTGGTTATGTGACCTGTAGGCAGGCTCACAAACCATTCCAACGCTGTTCCCTGGAGCGTGCTCACAAACATCTTGCAATACACAGCATCCGAGCCTCCTGACAGCATCATCTGCGTGTGGAACGTGGTGAGATGCGCTTCAGGATCCTCCACGCCGGTGAAAGTAGCCTTCACGGGTACCACACTCGCAGGGATAGGCGTGTCTGTGATCGCCTGAGCAAATGGAATGGGGAAAACGCGAGGTGGCGACGACGGTGCGACCTCTTCAGCGACTGGGCGCCCTCTCTGCTCCTGAAGAGCTTGGCGCAATTCCTCAATCACTTTGTTGAGCTCTACATTCCTAGCCTGAGAGGCGACTAGGTCCTCATGCATCTTTGCCTGCTCTATGCGCGAGGCTTCCACATTCGCCTGCAGCGCACGCATGATCTCCACCATCTGCGCCATAGTCATGGCGCCTTCAGCAGCAACTGGCACAACTGGACTTGAACGGTTGCTTCTCATCTTTCTCATGAAAACTTTAGCAGACCACAACGATCGGCGAACAAAACCTCCTTCAGCAATGATCGATCCAGCAATCAATCGGTCAGAACTTCGTAAACTCCAAAGAACTTCAAGAACGCAATCTCAACAGCAAAGACCTTCGCAGAAACTTGCAATCTCAGCACGAACCTACCACTCCTCCACCAAAACTTCTGATTCACCGGTTAAAAGTCCGAACGAACGTCGAAGCTTCGATTCCACCGATTAAAATTCGCGTAAACAGCGAAAAACTTCTCCTCACCGAACAAGAACTCAAACAAACAGGGAAAAACCTCAATCCTCCGAACAAAACCTCGAATGAACGGTGGAAAACACGAATCTACCGAACAAAGCTTGAATGAACGGCGAAAAATGGTTGCACCAGCACACAACCACACAGAAACTGCAGAAACTCCAAGAACTCACGTTGTGGATGGGGACAGGTTTTACACGGCCCCACGGTGGGCGCCTGATGATCCTGCCTGTTGACCAAGACGCAAGAGCCTTGCCTCGTCAAATCTGGATCGACTTTGCGCCGTGTTAGCTTCCGTCCTTCGCTTTGATTCACCTCAAGAACCTGCAAAAGACAGAACGGCGCCGCTGCGGCCGATCACGCTCCGACGCCCAAGTCAGCGACTGAACCACCAAAATACTAAGAGAAAACTAAGAACTTTCAGGAACCGTGCAAAATTCTCTCTTAGCGTACTCAAGTTCTCGCAAGCGTAAAAGAAGTGTTCTAAAACGCGCGTACCTCAGAAGTTCGTTAGAATCTCTTATATACTTGTGCACTTTCTCTCTCCTGACAGTTAGACATCTGGACACGTGGCTCGCATCCAGCTGTACACGTGTCACCATCTGGAGCATCCTTGACTTGGGCGTCACTTCTTACTCTTTAGGCTTTCAGCTAAGTTACTTATGCAGGAAACAACTCAGCGCATAACTGCCTTGGAGTGTGATCTCTTCTACGTGGCGAGTACGGGTGGCTTCATACACACCTTCCCCGTGGTCTCGCCGGCCGCCTTCATGATCTACTTTACTTGCTTCATCGTGCATGCTCGGGTAAGCTTTCCTCGACCTCAACCTCTGGCTAGCTAGGGAATGACCATCTGACGACTTCATCCTCTGCCTCGAAAGCCTGGGACAAGCCTCCCTGATCCTTCTGCTATCTCTGATCACATGGTCGTCTAGGTTCGCATCCAGCAACTTCATCATAAACCTGGTGACCGCCGGTTTAGGTATGCTAGAGATCGGAGCACGCCAACTTAAGGACTGGCGACTACACGAGCCCCCCGACTTCCTTCCCTTCTGCCAGCCAGGAGCCCTGCTCAACACGCCTACATAATAGCTTGCTGCCACGTCATCACTTCCGACTACCTGGGCGGTACACAAAACATGAAGATTTTAAGATTAGGCAACTTCATAAGGTGGAAAAGAGGAAAAATAAAGATAAAAATAAAAGTACTCATTGGGTCAACTATATCTATCTTTCAACAGTTAAGGGGTATAATGACCTTGGAAGAAGGTTTTGTCTTACGTTGACCTTGAAAGAAAGGTCATTTTTTTATTTGTATTATTGTACATATATCGTTTGTTTTACTGTTTAATTGTTGTTATAGGATGGTGTTTGGTCCTGGAGGATAAGCATAAGTCCCAGGAAATAATAAGGTTGTTGTCCAAAACCAACCCTATAGATCTGTCTGTTGAACTTGTAGCTTCAATGTCTCCAAATCCATGAAAATCGCTTGAAGACTAGGTTGCTGCTTGTGGGCATGGGTTCTGGGTAGATTAGAATTTGTCAATCCACTCTTAGTTTAATCCAAAACTGAATCAATCAAGTTCTTTAAAAGAAAAGTGTTTTTAAAAGTGAAAAACAACTTTTTGATTTGTCGTTTCAATAGGTTGTTTTACACTTGGTGGTTTTGAAAGGATTTGAAAAAGCTAAAATTGGTTGACCTACCAGTCAAAGCCAATTTAATCGGTTGATTCGTGCTTTTAATAGATTGTTTTTTAAAAACTTAACAAAAGTGGTTAAATCTGTTTTTCCTTGATTCAAATTTGTTTTGGCACCTGATTGAAAGTCTAAAATGACTATTTTTTAGGCTATATAACTGGTTTTTAAATCTCTAAAAAGATAGAGAGATCAGATTACAAAAGATTAAAAATTTTAACAAGATTGTAAGATTTCTTAAGGCTTTGCATTGGTTAAGAGTGGAATAGGATATGATGTATTCGTTTTGTATCAGGTGTGATCCTTCCTGTTCTCACTTGTTTTTCAATTAATATTTGTAAAATTATAAGATACTGGTGCCTACATTTAGAGGGTGTACTGACTTGTAGTGTTTGTGTTTCAAAGAGGGTGAGTGTTCTTGAAGGGTTCAAGATCACCTCTTTGGTGTTTATGTTGTGTAATTTGTGGTTGATTACCTAGTGGAATACACAAGGGTTTATGGGGACTGGATGTAGCTCAAGTTAAGAGTGAACCAATATCAACTTTGTGTGTTGAATCTATATATCCCTCACTACTATTAAAACTGTATGATTTGTGTTTTTGCAAAGTGCTGATAAAAACAATCGGTTGATTCGCATAAACAACCGATTGATTTTCTGGAATCAATTTAAAACAATTTTGTTTCTTGGCTGATCTAATTGCTTCTCCTGTGATTCTACATTAATATTCATCCTTGTCCAGAATTTTCGAAAATCTTTCATTAAACAATTTACTTCCCTCTTGTTTAAAGCCTTTAATTCTAACATTGATGAAAAATCTTCTCAAGAAGGATGGGATGATACCAACCATCTAGCCACACACAAGGAGGATGAAGACGTAAAGTTTGTTTATGGACTTACTTACAAATATGGGCCTAATTGGGTTTTTTGTTTATCTTTTGTAGGTGCACCAAAGAGGACAACTATAGGATGAAGGAAAATATAAAACATATTCAAGAAGTGCTCGAAACATCAACTAGAGTGTGGTCACAAGAATTCAAGAAGAGTGGTACTCAACAAAGACTGGTAAAGAGAAACTCTTCTATATTTTTAGGCCCTGATCTAGTTGTAAATAATTAAAATATGCTTTCCTTTCTTATAAATAAATTGGACCTAAATATTGGACCAAGTAGCATATGTTATTGGGTTTGTATTTGAGTCAATAGTAGAATAGGTCTAGTTAGAGTTAGAAGTGACTAGTTAGGGTTACATAAGCTCAATTGTAACCCTAAAACATCTAGGGTATAATATGGGACAAAAATTGCCTTGGACAGGAGCATATGGATGTCCACATGGAAGCATAGGACTGGAGAGGATTTAGCACGGAATGTGTAAGCTACACATGGAAAGCATGAGTCCATATGACACCTTCTCATTGGAGATTTTTTTTTCAATTTTCAAATTTTGACTCCAAAATGTTCAACCTCTTACACTATAAATAAGTGGGCATATTACATGTAAATAAGCTTATGAATAGAGAGTGTTATGCTGTTAAATTGTAGCAAAAATACTTGCCTAAGCTCCCTCTATTAAGCCAACCCAACCTTCTTGGAGCATAACCAGGAACATGACACAAGACTCAGTGCTTGGCCAAGCACATCCCATTATTCCTCAAAGGATCCTCAAGAGAAGAACACCTGAGCATGGACCAAAATATCAAGTGTTCTTTCTTTTATTCTTTTTATACGACATGATTAAATGTAATAAATGTTAGAATGTATGGTTTTAAACTAGAGGGGGGTGAATGGTTTAAAGAGGATTTTCGCAAACTTTTAAGTCTAGAATGAAATTACTTCGAGAAAACCTTCAATCAGAATTCAGTTTGCCAAAACACAAAGCAAATAAGCACAGCACCAGAAAAAACAATCGGTTGTTTCGCAGAAACAATCGGTTGTTTATACCAGTTCACAAATATAAAACTGAAATTAAAGAGTTTAAGGATAGAGAGAATGCACACAGAGGTTTATACTGGTTCACTCTTAACCAAAAGCTACATCCAGTCTTCCCAGAAACCACTGGGGAATCCACTAAGCAATCAACCCTAGATTACTTACAACACCACCAAAGAAGTGACCTTGATCCCCTCAAGACACACACTTCCTTTGGCTCAGCACAACACCACTAAGAATGTTGATCTAGACAACCTCAAGAATACACAGCACTTCTCAGTTATACACACAGAGTTTCTTTCAAAGTACAAAGGATTACACTAGTTACAGAACAGATTTGAAATCAATACAAGATGAAAATCCTATATCACACTCTCTCTTTGATCCAAGCAATCTCAAAGCAATCTCTAACTCTTTCAAAAGCAAAATCAGTGAAAAACTCAAATATGTTTTTCTTTGATTAAAACTTAGTTGTTTATTACAAAATCTGAACAAACTATTTATTGCATTCAAAGCCTGGTCAAAGCAATTAAAACTGTAGCGTATTCAGTTATAAAATCATTTAATGCTAAGTCAAAGCACAAAACAGTTTTCTGTTATGGTCCCAAAACAAACAATCGGTTATTTTCACGAATCAATCGGTTGTTTTGGTTTGACAACAAGTCAACCATCAAAAACAGTTTTCAACCTTTCTAAAAACATCTAAGTATAAAACAATCGGTTGTTTCGAGAAAACAACAGGTTGTTTTTCACTTAGTTTGAAAAAAACTTTTAAATTAAAAGGTTTTGAGAATGCTAATGCTTTGGATTCAATCAAGAGTGGATTTATACATAAATTCTACCCCAGATCCTATCTAAAGACAGCTCAGCAACAACAAGCACATCCAGCCTTTCATCAACCTTCAAAGGGTTTGGATTCTTCAAAGCTTGAACACACTTGATTCAACAGTAGTGACCTTGAACCCTTCAAGAAAGACACTCCCTTTGGCAAAACACACCAAGAGTATAATTGGGCTCACATTGGTCTAAGAAAAATAACCTAGCTTAGGCTTCTAGAAACCCTAGCTAGAGGGGTACATGTGGTCACACTTCCCACATTAAACACATGCTTAATGTGAAAAACATGACCCTCCTAGATCCACTTTTAGTGGCACTAAATTAGGGACATAAACATGTTGAATTTTAATTTTGAATTTCCCTCCATACACTAAGAACATGGCACCTCATGCTATAAATAGGTGGCCTTACTTGTACACTAGATTTTGAGTAAAGAAACTCTGTTGGAGTGAATTGCTGAGTGAATGTTTTCCTCTGAGTCTTATCTTGGTAGAGAATGCTACAAGTGGTGACTCCCTTTCTCTCTCATCTTGAGCTCTCCTCCCCCAAGTGGCATGATTCCTTCCATCATTCCATCTCTATGAATGCTACAACCGCATAAGCTTTCCTTTCTCTTATCTCTTTCAATTATCTTCCACTTTTGTCAATTCTCTTGCAATTTTAATGTGTAATTTCGTTTTCATTGTTCTTTGTGTGTGTCTTTTCTTTTTGCTCTTTGAAAAGAACATTCACACTTACTTAACTACTTGATTAAGTTCGTGTCCAGTGGCAATCCTCACTAAGTCTTCACCATATTTTGCATTCAAAATCCTAATCCAAGAAAAATGAAAAACTTAATGTTTGTGTTTACTAAACTAACCCACATTACATTATTGGGCTAAAAAAAGCCCAATTGTAACCCGAAGTAGTCACTTCTAACCATAACTAGATCTATTATACTATTGGCCCAAATACAAGTCCAATTTATTTACAAGAAAAGAAATCATATTCTAGTTATTTACAAGTAGATCAATTCCTAAAAACATAGAAAACTTTTTTTTTGCCAGTCTCTGTAAAGTTCCACTCTTCTTGAATTCTTGTGACCAACACTCTAACTGATGCTTGGAGGTTTTCTTGAATATGTTTTATATCTTCCTTCATCCTAAAGTTTTCCTCTGTAGTGGGCCTACAAAGGATTAAGAAAAAGCTCAATTAGGCTCATATTTGCAAGTAAGTCCATAAACAGACTCTAGGTCTTCATCCTCCATATTTTGTTGTTGTGTGGTTGGATGGTTGCCATCACAAACTCCTCATCTAGTTCCCTATTGCTACCCTGTACACTTGATGCATGCATATGATTACTTATTTTGAATTAAAATGAAATGGTTTTCACACATAATTTGATTCAACGATGAATGATAAAAAAAATTCACAAATAGGTTTTAGAGTTGGAAGTCTCTGTCAAGGTCAAATAGTGATGCGAGTTGATTTTAGGATTGCACATTTTATGGTGACACTTTGTTTATGAGTTTTTGTTTTAGGCAAAATATGGTGAGAAACCCAAAGAATATTTCCATTAGACACGAATTTAACCAAGTGGTTAAGTAAGTGTGAAGGTTCATTTCTAAAGGGCAAAGAGAAAAACACAATTTATATGGTGAGATGATGGTGTGAAAATTTAAAACAATATAAGAGAAGTAGCAACAAGATGATGATTGAAGGTGAAAGAGGAAAACAAGAACATGAAAGGAAAGGTAAATGCGAAATTGAATAAATGGAAAAGTGAAGAGATTAAGAAATGTTTATGGGTAAGGAATCACGTCACTTGGAGGGGGAGGGGACTCCAAGATGAGTGGTGAAGAGCCGCCACTTGAATTGCACAATCCCAAGATAAGACCCAATTTCTAGGAGACAAATCTCACTAAACACTCCTACAGAGTTTCCTTTCTATTTCAAAATTCAATTTGTAAATTACATGTGGCAAGACACCCTTTATATAAGATAGAGTGACTTGGGGAGCAAGAGTGAGAGGGGTAGAGGAGTCATTTGTGAAAAAACTTCTAGAAGGTAGGTCAAAGAAACCCTAAACCTAGGTGCACATGTCATGAAAGGTGGGTTTGACTGAAGTCCAAATTACAAAGCACACCTTACTCAAATTACTAAGCACACCCTAATCTATCTTATTCTTCTATTTGGACCTCCACAGTGAGCTCAATTTATTTACATAAACTTGTCTTTTTAAAAAGACCAGAAGAAAAAACATCTGATGCTTTGGCCTATGTCTATTTCTTCTTCTGTTGTGGTTCGTTTGAAGTTTGGTGGGGCCTTATCTTGGATGTTGAGATGACTGACTTAATTGTTTCTCTAGTCACCTGTTTGTCGAGATGGTTTATATCAAATAGTCAAGGTTTCTCTGATTTAACTCACAGGAAAGAGTGGTCAGTCACTTGGACCGCTTAAGTACCATTGTCTTTCCTAGCCAGAAATTTCTCAAATAAACTTAACTAGTTTCCCTCAAAAGAAACTTCAAAACATTTTTTTTTAAATGTGTGTGCAAGGTTTCCTTGACACCAAAGAAAGGTCAACTACAAATTTTGAGAGAAAAACCTAAGTATCACGAAGACTTAGAGAATAAAAAAAAAATAAAAGCAAGAAAATATTAAAAGTAAACTAGATGTGTCCTATGCGAAAGAGCAAGTTTTGAGCCCTTTGAAACACTTTCACTTACTAATCCATGGTTAATATTACAAAGTTATTAATGGAATTGCTTTGAAAGAATTTTCCCAAACAAAGAAAATAAGCAAAGAAGTAAAGTTTGAACACAAAAGTTATGTGATACAAGCCAAATTACAAAATAAAAATAAAAATTGCATTAAACTCTTTCACTTGTCAATTATTGAATAGAAAAAGCTCAAGTGGCACATGTCATCTTTTTGAAGCAAGCCTTATATCTTGGCATAACAAGAAACAAGTTTGTGTGGTTCTCTCGACTGCAGAAGTTGAATACATAGTTGTTGGTAGTTGTTGTGCACAAATTCTATGGATCAAACAACAACTAGAAGACTCTGGTTTGAAGCTAAATAATGTGCCTTTGCTTTGTGATAACACAAGTACAATAAACCTCACTCTATTAAGTCATTTACCCAGGGTTGCAGATTCTCCCGCGCTAAACCATCCCTGAAGAACATGTTCCTAGGGGTTTTTTTAAACCTCAGGGAAAGCCTTTCAGAACCTTTGTTAAATACCATGGATTTAAGAACCTTCGTAAAATACCATGGGTTTCAAAACCTCCGTTAAATATCATGGATTTAAAACCCTCTGTAAAATACCATGGGTTTAAGAACCTCAGTAAAATACCATGTGTTTTGAATTTTTTTTCGTAAAATGACTTACTGTTTGAAATAACCTTCACCCCATTTTCCATCATCTCTAACAATCCTCTTGACTTTCTCTTCCACTGTAGACACACCGCTCTCCGACACTAGCTTAATGGTTGCCGACGACAATCCTAACAAGGAATCACAATTCAGTTTCACTTATGTCTATGATATTTAAGGAGAAGAAACACTAAATAAGGCATTATCTTCTTCTTACTCCAATATTGCTTCTTCCATCACCTTATTGCCACTACTAGGATCATAAGCCACTGTTACCTACTCGACAACAACGAGTGTTTACCACTGCTTTATATATCTTAAATAATTGCATTATCTATCTGATGTAGGCTTCAAAGCCATGTGTGTTCTTCACTAAAGATTGTAAGAACATATTGCAAGGAGAAATTAACTTTATCACTTCTCACTTTCACAGTTAATTAATTATTATATGCATTTTAAAACAAAGGCCTTAATTTAAAGTATTTCAAAATTATGAGAATTAAATATGAACAATTATAACTAAAACTAAAATTTCACATAAAATATACGTACATCAAAAGCTAAAACAAAATAAGTGAAGTTTTTTGAAATATGAGCTCTTAAAAAAAAACTAGGAATTATATAAACCAACTACCATCAATCATAAAAATTATGCAAATGCTATTGAAATACTTATTATCCAAGATTAGTTGTTGATATACTTATTATCCAAAGTTATTTTGCTGAGTTTTTAAAATAAATTTTTGAAACTTTAAAATTTTTATTTGTAATGTAAAGTTAGTTTCAAAATTTTAGATAATTTAGTTATAAAATATAAAAATATATTAAAACTACGTATTTTTTAATTATTTATTAATAAATAGATTTAATTATATTTATTTATTGAAGTTTGAAAAATCTGAAGTGTTTTATTGAGATTTTACAATAAATCTTTGGAATTTAATGAATTTTAAAAAAACCTCCATTATTTTGCTGAGGTTTTGGAATAAAACTTTGAAATTTAACGAAGGTAAAAAAAAACCTCTGTTATTTGCTGAGGTTTTAAAATAAACCTTTGAAATTTAATGAAGGTTAAAAAACCTCCGTTATTTTGCTGAGGTTTTTGAACCTTTGGAACTTAACGAAGGTTAAAAAAAATCCGTTAATTAAATCAATTCCTGGGTTATATTAACCTCTGCTAAATAACTTCCGTTAAAATATTTTTTTTCTTGTAGTGATATATGCTTGTATATACTTTTATTTTTTCTTGTTATCTATACTTATATATAAAGGGGATTCCCCACCTTAACTGCTCTTAATGTTTTATTCCTATTTTATCCTTAGATTAATATTTTATTTTATTTCAGTATTTTGGGAATTACGCCATTTCTTATTTTTTTAAAAATATTTGAAATAAATGGAGCAACCGTTTTGAATTGAAAGATATAATTTATTTTAAAAATTAATTGAATAATGAGAGGGAGTGTCTGTTTTATGCGAGAGAAATAAATATTAGGAAACATGAGTAGTGGCCAAACGTGAGCAATTTTGAAAATTCTTGAGTATATTGTCATTTTGTCATTTTCCATTATTACTAAGCGGTTACAGAGGAGTAGCGGTTTTCAATCTGAAAAGGACCTGTTACATCCACTTCCTTTTCTCTTTTATATGCAGACTCTAGAAAAAAAAAACGAAAGAGTAGTTTTCATCAATTACATCCACTTCCTTACGAAGGAGTAGTTTTCACCAGTTACATCCACTTCCTTTTCTCTTATATTTCGACTCCAAAGAAAAAAATGTTCATAAATTTTGACACATCTTGAACCCTCTTCCTTCACGCTCCATGTTCTTCTCCTACTTTCACCTGTCTTAGTCCCTCTTCAATCACCACTGTACAACAACAACAACAACAACAATTGCTTCCTTCTCCTCACACTTCCCAAAGCGTTCGAAGCAGAGATGACTTCTAGTTTATAAGGTAACTAAGAGGAGAGGAAGCCAATGAGAGATCCAGGATGCAAGGAGGCACCGCGAGTTCAATAGTTTTTAGACCAAGAAAGAGATAATTCACATATATATTATTATCATTTCATTGTCAACATGGAAACAATCAAATTGAAACCACAAATACTCATGAAAGAGTTTAACAGTGTCTCTCAGAGTTAGAGAATACCTAAAGTTAAAGATAAAGGAGAACCCAAAGAGAGAGGAACTACCGAAACAAATGGTTGTAAGTGCGAGAGAAAGAAAAAGGATATGAGCAAGTTATGCCCACTTTTTGTTCAAATTTGGTTACTTTTTAATTTTTATTATTGAAAAATAATATTATTTAATAGAAGGTTGTTTTTATTAGTCCCAGTGCACATATCTGGAAGAGTGATTCACGTGGGACACGTAAAGAGTTGAGTCGTTGATTGAATGAGGTGGATGCGAGAGAAGAAAGCGCATGGCATGCAATGAAGGTGGTTTGTATGGTGCAATGTTTCGAAGGCATGGTGGCAGGAATAGTGTGAGAGATTCTGGAGTATGCGAGGAAGAGAGAAAGGAGGATGTAACAGAGGGTTGTGTAGTAAAGTTAACCACTATATTCATGCATGTTTTTTGTATTTAAGGGTTGGAGCATAGGTGATTTAAAGTAAATTTTATTATTTGTCTCTCTACGTACGGTCAAAGCAACAACTTAATAAATTATTACTGGTGCCACCCACATTCCTAGAATGCATTTTCACCATTTTTCAGTGATCCTCACCTTTTTTATTGTTTGTCTCTCTGGTTGAATACAAACAGATGTTATCAAAACAACAACACATATTCTTAGATCTTAAGTGCTTCAACGTATGAATTTGCTCAACGGTTGATTATTGCCCCTGGACATAACGTATTTTACATCAAGATTTTTTTTTTTTTTATAATTGTGATACTATTTAAATAAAATTGTTTTTTTAAAAAAAATTTAGTTGTAAATACGGTTTTTCTTATTAAATTTTCAAGTAAAATCTAATATGTTTAAAGGAATCTTTCATATATTTTTTATATTTTTATTATATTAAAGAATATATAACTTTAATATGTTATCTATACCTGTCTATACCTATATATAAAGGGGTTTCTCCACTTTAACTGTTCTAAATTCTTTTTCTATTTTATCCTTACTTTATATTTTATTTTGCTAATTAATTTTGGTTATTTGGACATTTTATAATTTCAAAAGTTAATAAAACAGTTTTAAATTTTAAATTTTTATTTTATTTATTGTCATTTAACTGGCAGGAGAGTAGAGAGATTGATACGTTACTTTTTGTTTTAAAGTGATCTCTTTTTCTATTAAATAAAAAATTCAAGATATTTTCTAAATTCTTTTCTTATTTTATCCTTACTTCATATTTTATTTTATTAATTTTGTTTTGGTTATTTGGACATTTTATAATTTCAAAAATTAATAAAACAGTTTTTAATTTTAAAATTTTATTTTATTTGTTGTCATTTAACTGAAAGGAGAGTGAAAAGATTGATAGTTACTTTCTGTTTTAAAGTGATCTCCTTTTCTATTAAATAAAAAATTAAAGATATTCTCTAAATTATTTTCCTATTTTATCCTTACTTTTTATTTTATTTTATTAATTTATTTTGATTACGTTACTTTTTGTTTTAAAGTGATTTCCTTTTCTATTAAATAAATAAAAAATCAAAATATGCTCTAAATTCTTTTCTTATTTATCCTTATTTCATATTTTGTTTTATTAATTTATTTTGGTAATGTTTTGATAAAATTTATGTGTCTTTTAGATGAGTTCGTATTCATAATAAACTATAAATTTATACGGATAATATAAGTGTGTAGAAATAAAAAATTGAATACATGATAATAATAAAAAAAATACAAATACATGTTAATAAGAAAAATAAAAAATAATTGGATTTATCTTATATATTTATTTTAATTTTGTACTTTTAAGTAATTTGATTCTTCAATTTCAAAGTTTTAATTTATAATGATCTTTTGAAATTGAGAAAAATATGTTAGGTTTTATATTCGATATTACATTTTATTTGGATTGTGTTTAAATAATTTATCTTTGATATAAACTTTTGAATTAGGTTTGAACTTCATTTGTATTTGAACAATGTACTTTAGTAAGTAATAATGTGTTACTAACGTATAGTACTTATATGTAATATTATGATGAATGTTGTATTATATGATAAATTCGCATTTAATCTGTCGAAAATTAGAATTTTTTTTTTAAAAGATTAAAAAAGTGAACCTGACGTGAATCGAACACGCAACCTTCTGATCTGGAGTAAGACGCGCTACCATTGCGCCACAGATCCAAACTTAATAATTGAAATCTGTAACTACAATACCAAACAAATATTTATCGATATTATAGAACCAGCATTATTAGGTATCCATCAAGAGACATAAATGTTGACTCATTTTAGAAAACTTTCTCAACAGCATAAGCATGACAATCAACATTAATACTCACCTAATCTATAATGAAATTATCATCAGATGAATCTCAATAAAAGCTTGAAAGGAAAAAATGAAACACTTATCACAAATTTAAAAATAAAAAGAATGAAGACTTTTTATTCTTATTTATAGTGTGTTTGGATCAAAGGGGTGTACTATTCACACAGATGGATGTGAGGGTGCACTCCTGTTTGTATCCGTTGTAAGGGTGTCAAAAGATAAAGATACCTCATTTTCTTTGCCTTGCACCACTGTGGAGAAACATGAAAGAAGAGAAGAAAAAACCACGTAGAATATGTGATTTTATTTAGGTGCCTTTTTAGTATATGCATTTTTTTTGTGAATTGATCACTCACTCCTAGCCAGTGCAAAATGCCACTGTAGCTACAAACCTTCTTTATTCATCCAAGGAGAGATTCCTTATATTTCAGAGAATCTTGTTGACTAAGTGTGTTGAATGCATTGATTACTAGGTTAATATCATAAATACATCAGTAAATACACTCATTTACACTCAAGTTAGTCATTTTCAAGATTTTTCACGGTGTCTAATCGATTATGCATGAAACAATACACAGGACTTAATCTTATATTGATAATCGATTAAGCATACAACATAATCAATTAGCCTAAATTTTTAGGAGGGTAATCAATTATGTGGTGTGTGTTAAATGGACCTAATCGATTATATTATTCAGATATTTTACATAATCGATTAGGTTTATTTTTTAAGGGAAGGCATAGTCGGTTAGGCTCCTAAAAACAATGGATAATTGGTTATGTTGCCTTTTAAAGGCAAATCATAATCGGTTATGTTCATCTTTTTTTTTTCTCCAGGTTTTCCAAATTTTTTAATGATTTTTCCTTTGGTTTTTCAAGTGTTTTTGTTTATGTTTTTTTTTTCTCTAATTTAATATTTTGTTTGTATTTATCTTTCGAAATATTAAAATATTTTTTTTTCTTATTAATCAGAATCAATAAAATACATTATTTGAAATTATAGGCTATTATTTTAGTAATTTTATTTAAATTATATTTTTCAGAATTCATTAATGAGAATAGAGAATCTATTTAAATATTTAAATTCTAAAAATATAAATAATAGAATTCAACTAATATATTATAGTAATTCTGATTTTGATTTATTAATGAGAATAGAGAATCCATTTAAATATTTAAATTCTAAAAATATAAATAATAGAATTGAATTGATTTATTATAATAATTCAGATTTTGATTTATTAATGAGAATACAAAATTCATTTAAATATTTAAATTCTAAAAATAGAAAAATAATATAATTATTTTATTAATGTAATTATTATTATTTTTTATTAATAAGTATTCATTTTAATATTGAAAATTTAAATAATTATATTTTTTATATTACATTATTCATTTGAGATACTCATTTAAATTAAAAATATTTATATAATTATTTTTTATGAATATTTTAGTAATGAGAATCCATTTTATTGATTCAAATTTAAAAATTATAAATATTTGTTGTCATGAACATTTTTTTATACTAGGTTATAATTGTATTATTCATGACATTGTAATCCATGAAAAGGCATAAAACCCATAAAGGTAAAGGTCCAACACATAATGATGCAGTTCCTCCTACCTAAAGAATGGAGATTGAAGATGCTTTTGATTATTCACGATATTTTAGTATAAAACGTTAGATGGTGGTCTATGAGAGAAGGTTTCACGGCTATCACTGAAAGCCATGCATTTTCCATTTTTTGTCGCACCAGGGTTTCAACTTCAAAACCATTTAAATTTCCAAGGATTACAACCATTCCTTGAAATGAAACTTCCATATTATGAGGATTTGGTGAGAGTTTTTTTACACAAATCTTAAGTTCACACTTATTGGTGACCTTTCTATTGAGATTTGCTCAAAACAAATTGAAATAAGACAAATGGATTGAATGAATGTGGAAAATCTGAGGTGTGATGACATTAAGTTAACCCCTGGAACCATCCTTGAGGGAGCAAATTTTGATAGAACAATGACGCTATCATCTATGATTCGTGAAAAGGTAGAAGGTGAAAATATCATAAATACAAGTAGTCTGAATATGAATGACAGACTACTACATTACACATGTGTGCACATGTTGTGCCCTCGAGGTAGCAATTTCGTACAACTATTGAATGAACATATTTTCATGTTATGATGCATAAAAAAATGACATATTGATTAATTGGCCTCATTACATCATGCAACACATCATGAAATGTCGGGATAACATGATGTGATTCCAATAGCCACATAGAACAAGATTCTTGACATTCTTAGGAATCACCTTGAGCTGGAAAATATAGAGGCACTTTTCTTAGAATTGGATCATTGTTCTAAGACAAGAACTCACCAAAAACTAGTACCAAATCCCAAACTCATTTGGTTGAACCAAATATTGTCAAATTGAATCAACAAAGAGAATGAAAGCTGGAATGACCGAACAGAATTAAGCAACTAATCATATGAACCGAACAGAATTAAAAACAAAACAGAACATAGTGCTGGAAAATAGAAAAACCGAAACTAAACAACTCAAGAACACAAGGCAACATGAACAATTGAAGAAGAAGAAAGGAAGGAGAAGAGAATGCTCATGAAGATGGAAGGAGGATGGATGATCTCGCCACTAGAAGTGTGGAATGCTCCTAGATGAGAGTGATGCCGCCACTTGAGGACTCCATTGATCCATCAAGATAAGACTAGAGAAGAAGGCTCCAAAAGCTCTCCAAAGGTCACTCAAAATTTGAGTAGAGTTTTCTTAGATTAATTCCAATCTCAATTTTACAAAGAGAGCACCTCTATTTATAGCCTAAGGTGCTGAAAATGAAAGCTAAAACAAATTCAAAATTCCCTCCCAAATCATTCTAGAACCGGCGCCTATTCTATGCATGAGGAAGGTGTGACCCTTTCCTTCACTTTGGCACCTCCTATTCTACTTCTACACCTATCTACTAATACACCCCCCCAAAGCTCCTAACTAAAGCCTACAAGATGCTAAAACAAAAGAGGTTTCTAATGTTTCCCTCTAAGCACCTTCAACTAAAGAAATTACAAAAAGAGAAAATAAATGTTCTCTAGCTCCCAAAGCTTTGAACATGCTTCTTGTAATCCTTTGAGGTGAACTTTGACCTCCATGGGCGTCTTCTATTTGTGCCTCCACCTCATATTGATCTTGTTGATTGGCCTCCATGTCCTCTTGAGCTTGATCTCCATCATACTCCCCGAGTTGGAGAGAATTCGACCACGAATTCTGGAGACCTACAGAAAAAGGAGTTAGATCGCTGATATTAAAAGTATGACTACCTAAGAATGTATCAGGCATATCTAACTCATAAGCATTGTCATTAATCCTCTTGAGGACTTGGAAAGGTCCATCCCCTCGAGGCATTAGTTTGGACTTCCTTTGAGTAGGAAAACGATCCTTCCTCAAGTGAAGCCAAACCCAATCGCCCTCATCAAACAACAATGTTTTTCTCCTTTTATTGGCAAGTTCAGCATACTTGCCAACCTTCTTCTCAATTCTCTTCTTGATGTCTTTATGCAAAGTTTTCACAAAAGAAGCCTTTTCGTCCCCATCTTTGCACAAGACATCTCCAAGAAGGGGAATAGGAAGAAGATCAAGAGGTGTTAGGGGATTAAACCCATAGACCACCTCAAAAGGAGAATGGGAGGTGGTAGAATTTACTACTCGGTTATATGCAAACTCAACATGGGGTAGTAAATTCTCCCACACTCTAGGATTCCCCGAAATAAAGCATCTCAATAGTTGTCCCAAAGTTCTATTCACCACCTCGGTTTGACCATCAGTTTGTGGGTGGCAAGTGGTAGAAAATAAAAGCTTAGTTCCAAGCTTGCCCCACAAGGTCTTCCAAAAGTGACTCAAGAACTTAGGATCTCTATCGGACACTATAGACCTAGGAATCCCATGCAAGCGAACCACTTCTTGGAAGAAGAGGTTTGCAATGTGGCATGCATCATCCACTTTGTGGCAAGGAATAAAGTGAGCCATCTTTGAAAAACGATCCACTACCACAAAAATGGAGTCCTTGCCCTTTGATGTCTTGGGTAAGCCTAAGATGAAATCCATAGATATATCTACCCAAGGCATTGAAGGGATAGGAAGAGGAGTATAAAGACCATGGGGATGCATTTTAGACTTAGCTTTGCGACAAGCTATGCATTTATCACACAAACTATGAACATGTTTATGCATATGAGGCCAAAAGAAATGTTCATGCAACACATCCAAAGTTTTAGCAACCCCAAAATGTCCCATTAAACCCCCCTCATGAGCTTCTCTAACAAGAGATAATCTAATAGAGCATTGGGGAACACAAAGACGTTTTCCTTTAAAAAGAAAGCCATCTTGAATAAAAAAATCTTTGTGTCCTCCTTTAAGACACTCTTGATAGATGAGAGAAAAATCAAGGTCATCATGATAGAGTTCCTTAATGTGATCAAAACCAAGATATTGAGAGGTTAAAAGATTTAGCAAGGTGTATCTTCTAGAAAGAGCATCCGCCACAATATTTATTTTGCCTTGCTTGTGTTTGATCACATAAGGAAATTGCTCAATGAATTCCACCCACTTAGCATGCCTCTTGTTAAGTTTGTTTTGGCTTTTCAAATATTTAAGAGATTCATGATCACTATGTATCACAAACTCTTTGGGAAAAAGATAGTGTTGCCAAGTAAACAAAGCCCTAACAAGTGCATATAATTCCTTATCATAGGTGGAATAGTTGAGATGACTTCCCTTCAATTTCTCACTAAAATAGGCTATGGGGTGGCCCTCTTGAAGGAGAACAGCCCCAATACCTATGCTTGAAGCATCACACTCAATCTCAAATGTCTTAGTGAAATTAGGAAGGGCCAAGATGGGAGCATTAGTCAATTTTTCTTTCAAAGTATCAAAAGCATTTTGTTGTGCTTCTCCCCAATGAAAGACCACATCCTTTTTCACTATGTCATTGAGTGGTGCGGCAATGGTACCAAAGTTTGGGACAAATCTTCTATAGAAAGAAGCAAGCCCATGAAAACTTCGGACCTCATTCAAAGATTTCAGTGTAGGCCAATTTTGAATGGCCACCACCTTTGTTTTGTCCACATGGACCCCTTTACAACTCACAACAAACCCTAAGAATTCTATATGATCAAGAGCAAACATACATTTAGCAAGGTTAGCATACAAATGTTCCTTCCTAAGGGTTTCCAAAACTTGCCTAACATGCAACCTATGGTCATTCAAAGATAAGCTATAAATGAGAATGTCATCAAAGTAAACCACAACAAACTTACCAATGAAAGGTCTAAGAACATGATGCATGAGGCGCATGAAGGTACTTGGTGCATTAGTTAAACCAAAAGGCATAACTAACCACTCATATAAACCAAAGTTGGTCTTAAAAGCCGTCTTCCATTCATCACCCGGTTTGATACGGATTTGATTGTAGCCGCTTTTAAGATCAATCTTTGAAAAGATTTTAGAACCATGTAATTCATCCAACAAATCATCTAGTCTAGGTATGGGATGCCTATACTTAATGGTTATGTTATTTATGGCCCTACAATCCGAACACATGCGCCATGTGCCATCCTTTTTTGGCACTAAGATGATAGGCATAGCACAAGGACTCATGCTATCTTGCACCCACCCTTTCTCAATCAAAGCCTCAACTTGTTGGCGAATTTCCTTGGTTTCACTTGGATTGGTCCTATATGCTGGACAATTTGGTAAAGAAGAGCCCGGTATCAAATCAATTTGGTGTTCAATCCCTCTCAAAGGTGGAAGTCCATTTGGAGGATCTTGAAACACATCTTTGAACTCTTCTACCAAATTTTCCAAGCAATGAGGACTATCAACAAGTGATTCTACTCTAAGAGTTCTAGGGATGGCTAAGAAAAGAGGATGATGAGCCACTATTTCCCTTTCAATGTCACGCCTAGACACTAGGAGTGTAGGCTTAGAACTCTTATCTTTTTTATCTTTTTCACTCTCCCTCTTTTTCTTCATGATAACTTGGTCCTCATGGACTTCTCTTGGAGAGAGAGATTTTAAAGTAACCTTGTGACCATGGAATTCAAAAGATAGTTTGTTGGTAAAGCCATCATGTAAAACTTTTCTATCAAATTGCCAAGGCCTTCCCAAAAGAACATGAGTGGCTTCCATGGGCACAACATCACATAATACCTCATCTTTGTATTTTCCAATGGAGAAATGGATGAGGACTTGTTTATTAACAATTATTTCTCCTACTTCACTAAGCCATTGTAATTTGTAGGGCTTTGTATGAGAGATAGTAGGCAATCCAAGCTTATCTACTACTCTTGTACTAGCCACATTTGCACAACTACCCCCATCCACTATCAAGGAACAAATGTTGTTTTGAATAAGACATCTTGTATGGAAAATATTTTCCCTTTGACTTTCATCAAAAGGTTGTGAAACTTGTCCAAGAAGTCTTCTCACAACTAACAAGTCCCCTTCAAGTGGACATTCGCTCTCTTCCTCACTAGATGCATGAGAATGCAATGAATGCTTTGGAGAATCCGAATCATGCTCACTAACTACAATGCCCTCATGCATGTACATACTTCGTTTGGAAGGACAATTTGCAGCAATATGACCATAACCCATACATTTAAAGCATTTATTGTTAGATGTTCTAGTGGGAGACTTAGGTCTAGAAGTAGATGGCTTAGATTCCTTGGGTTTGAAAGAAGAATCTTTGGAAGGATGTTTAGAAAAAGAAGTTTTGTTTCTCCAAGACTTGGAGTAGTATCCATCATTGGAAGCATTTTTAAAAGAGTTTTTCTTAGCAAGTTGGGCTTCCACCTTCATTGCAAGATGAACTAAAGAGCCCAATGATGAATACTCTTGTAACTCAACAATGTCTTGAATATCCTTCCTAAGACCACTCACAAACCTAGCAACCATGGCTTCTTCACTTTCTTCTAATTCAATTTTAAGCACAAGCGTCTCAAGCTCCTTATAATATTCATCCACATTTAGCGTGCCTTGTTGAAACCGTTGGAGTCTCAACATGAGGTCTTTCCTAAAATGTGGGGGCACAAACCTAGCGCGCATATGATCCTTTAAAGAGTTCCAAGAGTCCATGGGAGGACCCTTGTGATAGATAATGTCCTTTACAATTCCATGCCACCATTTCATGGCATAATCACTAAACTCTAGGGTGGCTAGCTTGAGCTTATGCTCATCTTGGATCTCATGGATCTCAAAAATTTGTTCACACTTAGCCTCCCAATCTAAATATACATTTGGATCACTAGAACCATTAAAACAAGGTAGCTTGACCGAAGGAAGCTTGGACTTTGCATCATGGTAGAAGCCATTGCCGTAGTGAATTCTTTCCCCTTGGTGATGATGTCTTTGTCCATGGACTTGGGGTGGAGTTCTCCTTCTCCTATGCTCATCTTCACGGCCAACATCATTGGAAGAAGCTCTTGTTGAAGGTCTATGATGCTCATCATGAATTGAAGGAGATGGTCTAGCTTGTTGCACCTCCATCTTTTGCAATTTCTCCTCCAACCGTCTAATGGTTCTTTGAGCTTCATGTAATTCACCAAGGATTGAAGCTTTGGAAGGAGAATTCTGCTTGTAGGATGCATCACTTGAAAATCCAGCCATTTGTAATTAAAAACAGCAAACACACAAAAACAGCAAACAAGTTAAAAATTAGCAAAAACAGTGAGCTTTGGCAATGAAACTGCCGAAGTGAAATGAGGCTGAAAAAAAAAAGAGATCACTCTCAAAGAAATAATGTTCTTGCACCAATCTGATCTTGAGGCCTTGGAATCCTCAAATGAAATATGTCAAAGCAAGCACACCAATCTTAAGAGCAAACCACCACAAAACCAAAGAAACAATAAAGACAAACAAGAAAAGGTATAAGCAAGGAAAGGTAATTGCAAAAGGAATACTATATGTAAGACAAACTCAAAGAGTAAGAATGAAAGACAATCAAGAAAATAAAGAACTCAATGAGAAAAGTAGGCACACAAAAAAATACCTAAGGAAAAGCACTAGAGTAGATGAAGAAAACAAAAATTTAGCTACTGGAAAAATTTTTTTTTTTAATGCAAACTGTGCTTGATATTCACTGATTTAACTGGAACGTTGTAGAGCGAACTGGATTATGAAATTTATACCACAGAAACTTCAAGATGTTAAATCAATAATGGCACTGGAATCAATTAAAAACAGTAAGCCAATTGAGAGCAATAAATTTTTCAAAATCGCTGCCAGATTACCGTATTTTTTTTGGCAGAAATGTACACTTTTTTATTTTATTTATCATTTTTTGTGTACTTCGTATTTTTGAATGATTCTTTTTTCTATTCTTTTCTAACACTTTTAATATTTCAAATCCAGAATTTCAGAATTTTCCAGTAAGTAAATCAATTGAAATAAGGAAAAACAATAAGCACTTTTTTTCAGAAACAGAGGAATCCTAATAGGAATAAAAAACAGAATGATGAACTAGCAAAGACATAATAGAAAATGATGTATTGGAACTGGTATAGGTCTAGAATACAAGTATGAACTCAATTCTAAAAAGAAAATGCACAAAGGATCAACATCAATTCAGAAAATTATATGACACCAAAGCAAGAAACAATCAAAACAATAAAAGTACTACTAGAAGTAATGACAATTATGGAAGAACATGACTAAGACAAAACTTGACATGATTCAAAAATTAAAAGACACATCACAAATTTTAACTACAAGTGAAAGGAAGCTTAAGGTAAACTCTAGGAAGGATAATGCCATTCCAAAAGAGCAACCATACTCATAAGAAGAATGAGTGCCATAAACCTTTTCACAAGCACTTGGTGGAAAAGAAAAACAGCAAGAATACTCAAGCAAAAAAATCTAAAACAGAAACTTAAATTGCAAGAAAAAAATTAAAGAGCTCTTGAAATTAAAGTGCACACAACTCAACAATTAAACAAGAAGAACCTAAGACTCATGATACCACATGATGTGATTCCAATAGCCACATAGAACAAGATTCTTGACATTCTTAGGAATCACCTTGAGCTGGAAAATATAGAGGCACTTTTCTTAGAGTTGGATCATTGTTCTAAGACAAGAACTCACCAAAAACTAGTACCAAATCCCAAACTCATTTGGTTGAACCAAATATTGTCAAATTGAATCAACAAAGAGAATGAAAGCTGGAATGACCGAACAGAATTAAGCAACTAATCATATGAACCGAACAGAATTAAAAACAAAACAGAACATAGTGCTGGAAAATAGAAAAACCGAAACTAAACAATTCAAGAACACAAGGCAACATGAACAATTGAAGAAGAAGAAAGGAAGGAGAAGAGAATGCTCATGAAGATGGAAGGAGGATGGATGATCTCGCCACTAGAAGTGTGGAATGCTCCTAGATGAGAGTGATGCGCCACTTGAGGACTCCATTGATCCATCAAGATAAGACTAGAGAAGAAGGCTCCAAAAGCTCTCCAAAGGTCACTCAAAATTTGAGTAGAGTTTTCTTAGATTAATTCCAATCTCAATTTTACAAAGAGAGCACCTCTATTTATAGCCTAAGGTGCTGAAAATGAAAGCTAAAACAATTCAAAATTCCCTCCCAAATCATTCTAGAACCGGCGCCTATTCTCTGCATGAGGAAGGTGTGACCCTTTCCTTCACTTTGGCACCTCCTATTCTACTTCTACACCTATCTACTAATACACCCCCCCCCCCCCCCCAAAGCTCCTAACTAAAGCCTACAAGATGCTAAAACAAAAGAGGTTTCTAATGTTTCCCTCTAAGCACCTTCAACTAAAGAAATTACAAAAAGAGAAAATAAATGTTCTCTAGCTCCCAAAGCTTTGAACATGCTTCTTGTAATCCTTTGAGGTGGACTTTGACCTCCATGGGCGTCTTCTATTTGTGCCTCCACCTCATCTTGATCTTGTTGATTGGCCTCCATGTCCTCTTGAGCTTGATCTCCATCATAACATGTCTCTACCGTATGCTATTTTGATAACATGGATCATACATGTGTATGGGTTAGACTTGTCAAATGATGCATCAATAATGCTAGGATGGAATCATTACTTTGGGAAGAAAACTATGAGAAAATTAAATATATTCCAGGTAAATGGTGTTTGGCAACTTGGTAGGACTGACTAGGCAGACGAAGAAGATGACGAAGACCTACCATTGCCACAAGAACATGTTCAAGGCGGTCAACCTCAGCTCGCAATCCCCCATGACGCTAAAATGTTAACCCAAATTTGGGGTGGGATACAAAACATCCAGAAAAGTATGAGGACCATGAGGTCGGACATCAATACACATTTGGACATGTTCGACACATGTTTTGGGCAGAGTTTATGAAAGGATGGAGCGACTGGAGGATCAAATGAATGAGATTGAACGTCATCAACACCAATGATTGTATTATGATTATGTTATTCTTATTCTTATTTTTTTTCATGTTGAACATTGTTAAAACTGCTATTTAATATTCAGGTGTTCATGATACTCATTATCATTTAATATTTCTTTCATATATCATAATATTGTTAAATTTTAAACATACACAAAAAAATTTCTTACCAAATTTTAAATATGCATTTACTTTTTAAAATATACTAACTTTTTCATAACAATAACAATGAAAATTATCATTAACATTGTTCTCACTGGCTGACCTAGATCGAGTCTTGGCGGTGAACTCTAGGATAACTTTTCTTTTCTAATGTTGCTGCTTTGAGATGCTTGAAATTCACAGTGAGGGGAGGTCAACTTGTTGACAAGACTCCGACGATCAAGTCAGTGAGAGTATAAAATATATGAGTGTAGTGTATATTGCATGGAATAATGCTTATCTTTTGCTCAGGGTCTTAGGGACCTTTTATAGCACTTGTCAATCCTGTTTTAGGAGTTGGTAGCTGCATAATTAATTGGTTAATGTGCTTCCCTGTATTTGGGGTTCTAGATTTTGCAGAGTAACATCTCTGAATGAGTCTTATCTTTGGGTTGAAATGACTAACTGAATCGATTATAACGTTAATGTTCTTTTTGTTTATTGTTTTTGGAGCGTGTTAATTATTTACCAAAGGTCGGCCTTCTTTAGAAGCCATTTGGCCTATTCGTGTTTTGGGTCGACTTTAAATTATTGGGCCTGAAAGGAGTGTACCCAATACCTACTGCTCAAATTATTGGGCGAGGACTTGAGTGCTCGAGTTGTGGGCTGAGAATATCGAACGGTACATAACCCCTCGGCCTCAAGCCGAGCAGAGCGAGGCAAAGAGGTTTGTCAGTGTTTTAGGATGACAAAATGTTGGTACGTAGGGTAGGTGGCGCACGAGTTTCGAAGAGCCATCTGATGAGACAGTTATATCAAAGAAAATGTGATGTGTACACGTGGCTCTATATCAACAATTAGGAGTATCCAGACGCTTCCACTTTTTATTTTGAAAATAAGTGAACATTTCTTCTTCTTTGTACTTTATTTCGCACCTTACCCAAAATCAGAGAAGAGAAAAAACACCTCTTCGATAGTGCCCCTTTGTTTCCTTTACTAATCGATTATCAGGTATGTGAAACTCATTTCGTCTTTTTTACTTGAGTCGTTCTTACTTTGACTTACACTCTCTTTGGGATCTGTTGTTTCTGGATTGTTGAGTTTGCTATATTGCCTCTGTCATCCTCTTTGCTAAGTTATTCTTCTGTATTTTTTTTGTTTGTATGTGATAAATTTTTAGAAATGGATTATGCTTTCGCCTACCCTTGGGCCAGAAAAGAACTACTTAGGGAAACCTCTATATTTACTACCCATTTAAAAATACGGGACCTGAGGGAGTATGAATGTTTGAGCAAAATGAACGAGCACCTAGTTAAGGTAGTTGTATATGGGGAGAGTGAACCCATATGTTGTGATGAATCCTTTGATCCTAAAGGCCCCTTTTGCTTTTTCTATACAACCATTTTCACCAAGATTAAACTACACCTTCCCCTTTTCGTTTTCGAGAAGGAGTTGTTGACCGAGCTCAACGTTGCTCTCGCCCAGCTGCATCTTAACAACTAGGCATTTTGTTAAGCATGGGAGCTTTGGTGTTTTCAAATCCAAGATGAAGCTTGAAGCCTGACTACTTTTGGTTTGGGTTTAGATTAGAATGTTTAGAATCTATGTAAAGATCAGTTCTTAATCCTTGCACAAAGCTTGACAAATCTGTTTTAAAGAAACAAAGTGTTTTTCAAGAAAAGGAAAAACAACCGGTTGAATTATCGATATAAAGGTTTAGGGTTTAGGGTTTAGTTGGCTTAAAGGTTTTGAAACTATTTTTGACTTGGTTATGTAACTGCCTAACCAATTCAACTGATTAAATTGTGGTTTCAACTGGTTGATTGTGTGTTTTCATAACAGTTTGTTGAAAATCTGTTTTAACTGTTTTGAATGTGATCAAAACTGTTTTAGCTCATTAATGTTGCGTTGAACAACTAGTTTTCAAGTGTTATAAATATAGCCTTTATTTCAAAACCAAATAACAACTTTTACAGAGTTTGAAATAGATATTGAGATTTGTTTTTTAAAGAAGTCTCAAAATATTTGCAAGATTATTGTTAAAGCTTTGCACTAGTACAAGATCTGATCATAGGGTTTCCTGTTTTGTATAATCTCAGGTGTTTTCCATCCCTTTCAAGGTTCTTGTAATTGTACTTTCATTAACTGTAAGTGTGTGTGAAATCCTGCAAAGTCAGAGGGTGTTTTGACTTGAGGTGTGTGGTGTTGCAAAGAGGGTGAGTGGGTCTTGTGATTTTCAAGGTCATCTCTTTGTGGTATGTTGGTGTAATATGGATTTGATTACTAGTGGAACTCAAAGGTTGTTCTGAGAACTGGATGTAGCTCAAGGTTAAGTGAACCAATATAAAATTGTTGTGTAAATCTCTCTATCTCTAACTCCTTATAACTGTTGGTGTTAATTTTGTTTCTGCTGCTGGTATAAACAACCGATTAAAATGCAATTTCAATCGGTTAAAATTCTGAAAACAGTTTTTGTATCATTGATTGATTGCTTTCCTTAATTTCTTATCTATGATTGTTTGATAAAGGTTAATTCATAATCAATCTTTGTGAAAATCTTTGACAAACAATTCACCCCCTCTTGTTTAATCCATCAATTCTTACATTTGACATCAAAAGCTAGGTTTTTGAAAAATATTCAAGTTTTTGTTTTTTTTTTCTGAAAAATCTTTTTACATGGCTAAAAAGTTTTCCTTTGGGGAAGGTGCTTCTTTGAATAAACCACCTCTATTTTGTGGTCAAAATTACTAGCTTTGGTGTATAAGAATGAAGTTCTTTATTGAATCATTATATAAAGTAATTTAGAATGTTATTTCAAACAATGGCTTCATGCATATGCCTGAAAATAACTCTGCATCATCTAAAAATAAAAGAAACCACCTTGATTGTATAGCTAAGAATATAATTGTCTCTGCCCTTGATTATGGATGAATTGTTCAAGGTTTCAGAATGTATCTTAGCCAAAGAAATGTCGGATACTCTTGAGAAATGTCACAAGAACCCAAGGAGTGCTTGGCTGATCAAGGAAGAGTTCTTTGCTGCTTCATCTTCTTCAAAAAGCAAGATAGAGGGTCTGCCTTATGGCAAAAGAAGAATATGGATTAAACCTAGTAAGTACATCTTCTTCCAATGTGAAAGTTATTTCCAACTTCTTGATGCTTTCCAAGAAACTCATGAAGATGCTAAAAGATTAACCCTTTCAAATAACCGATTGAAAAGGTTGAAAGAGAGAATCAAAGTTTTGGAAAATGATTTGAACAATTCAAATGTTGACTTTGAAAATCTTGAACTGATTTATCAAAACTCCTTTTGCAAATGTGATTCAAGTTTTTGTAAAAATTGTGAATCCCTTCAAAAGAAAGTTTTATATCTTGTGAAAATTGTTGACACAATTGCAAAAGGCAAATCAAATCTTGAGAATGTTTTAGCATATCAAAAGTTTGTTTTTGGGAAATCTCGTTTGGGTTTTAACCCACAAAGCAAAAACAGTGGATGTTCAAAACCTTTTTCAACCATCATGAAAAATCAATCGGTTAAAAGGTTGAAACAACCGGTTGTTTGTTGTTTCTACTGTATGAAAAAGGGCCACTCTGTTAGATTCTGTAAAATTAGAAAGTTTTCTGTTCCAAAAGGTATATTAAAATGGGTTCCTAAGAATCCTAAGGTTCCTTGTAATCAAATTAACATTCATGGACTCAAATTTGTAAGGGGACCAGATCTTGCCACCTGATTTTGAATTTTGCAGGATTGCTTGGTGAGAAAACAACATCTATGGTACTTAGAGAGTGGCTGCTCCAAGCATATGACTGGAGACAAAGGGAAAAATCCTTGGTAAAGGTACCATAGGCAATGAAAACAACTTTCTAATCCATGATGTGCTCTATGTAGAAGGACTTAAGCATAGCCTGCTCAGTATCAGTCAGCTCTGTGACAGAGGCTACCAAGTTACCTTCAGAACAAACTCTTGTGAGATTCGGCTGCCAAACTCAAAGGAAGTTCTTCTTGTTGGTAAGAGATCAAACAATGTCTATTTGCTTGATATTTCTAACTCTACATCAATCGGTTGTCTTCTAACAAAACATAAGGAATCATGGCTTTGGCATAGAAGAATTGCACACATGCATATGCATCATTTGAATAAACTGGTTTCAAATGAGCTTGTACTTGGATTACCCAAACTCAAGTTCGAGAAGGAACATGTGTGTGAGTTCCTTCACACGTAGTGCTGGACCTTGTGGGCGATTATCTGCACAACTGGTTATGCTTCTATCCACTTGGTGAAGTACTTAACCACCACCACGAGTTACTTCATCTGACAAATCACCAAAGGGAAAGGACCCAAGGTGTCTATTCCCCAAGTATGGAAAGGTCAGGGGCTATGTATTTATCGCAACTCCTCAGGGGGTGAGTGATGCCAACCAGCATGCTTCTGACACTGCTTGCATCGTTGTGCATACCTCATGCAGTCCTCCCTCGTAGTTGGCCAGTAGTACCCAACTCGAACGACCTTCAAGGAGAGAGCTCACCCCCCTATGTGGCTTCCACAAATGCCTTCATGGAGCTCTGTCATGATACGTGATGGAGGAGGGCTCAAGCTCACCACACTATGAAAGCCAAGCTTCCAAGGCTAGACCGTCTAGCCTATGAAGAGGAGCGTCTAGCCTATGATAAGGAGCGTCTAGGCCATGATGAGGAGTGGCTACATAAGGAGCATCTAGAAAGACCGTCTAGCTCACCACACATGGATCAAGCTACGGTTTGGGAAAGCCTTGTAATTGTTACATGGAGGCCCATTAGGGGTGCTTAGTAATTAGAGTAGTGTAGAAAGCATAAATGAGTGAACATTCTAGAATCTAATGTGGTGTGGTCGGTCATGAGCATGTGCCATGTGCCTCGTCATACTTGCATTTCATTTGGCTCTCATTTCATTTACACTTAGCTTAGCTTTTACGGTTTTATAGCCTATAAATTGGAAGGCTATCTCTTGTATTTTGCAAGTTTATTGTGAGTAAAGTTATGCTGCCATTTTGTGCCAAGCTTTGCTTCTCCCTAGAATTCTAGGCTCTAAACTTCATCTCCTTCACCTCTCCTTGGGTTGGCCGAACCTCCCTAGCTTCATACACATCATGCACCTTCAAGATCAACACCACTCTTAGGAGGATCTTGCTCTCACACCTTCATAGCTTCCGCACCACTTTTTCTTACATGATTCAAGAAGACCTTCATGAAATGCCATCATTTGGTATCATGAGCTATGGTTCTTCAAGATGAGTTGCTTTTGGTCTTTCATTTTTAGTTCTTCTTTACTTTCATGTTGTTCATCTTATTTTCCATAATTGTCTTGCTGTTTTTTACATTTTAATTGTTTTGGTGTGCTTTGTGGAAGATCCAACCGAAGCTCTTTTGTTCAATTGATCTTGAACAAGTTCTTGTGCAAATTGTGATAGGATTCCATACACCTTTGAGTTGCTATTTTCTTTTAGGCTTTTGAGTCTTTATTGCTTTCTTATTTGGTTCATATTATTCTTTTGAGTCTTTAATTTCTGAATCTTATATGTTTTGTCAAGTCATGTTCATCCACAATGTCAACAATTCTTAGTAGTCCTTTATTTGGCTTGATTGTTTCTTGATTTTGGGTATCTTTAATTGCTTTGAATCTGCTGTTCTTTGATCTTTTGGTGCCTTTTTAATTTTAGTTTGAGTTCATATTGTGTTTAGATCCTACACAATTCTATTTCACAAATTTCCATTGTGTCTAAACTTTGGTATCTTGCTGTTTTTGTTTCCAGTTTTCAGAATACCCTGTTTCAGATTTTCTGTGCTGACTGTTTTGATCCAGAAAAACATTTACACTCATAGGAAAATTTTGATTCTCTGGAATTTGCAAATTTGAAGTGTTATAGAAAGGACAAAAAAAGAATTAGTCCAAAAGAAGCAACAGAAAAAAATCTTTTAAAATCAGTGTGCAAATCTGAGGCGCTACAGCTGGCGTAACTGAACACCAAAATTGAAAAATTTATTAAAAAAAATTGGTGCATGCGTTTTGAGTGATTCCAAAGCCAGATTTTAGCTAAGATCTTGAATATCTTGCATATCAAATTTCAGAATCATATCTTAAAAACACAGCTCAGCATAAATTGGGGAAAAACACGTTTCTGGCCCACAACATTTTCCAGTGGTGCTGTTTTTTTATTTGGTCATCTAAATCTAGTGCCATTCTTAGGATTCTTTTGTGTGCCTACCTTTATTTTGGTACCTTTTATTTGCTTGCTTAATATTTCTTGAACCTCTTTTTAGTTGTCATAATCTAACTCCTTTTGGTGGTACTGTTTTATTCAATTCAATTGTTTCTTGCTTTTGTTCTTTGACCTCTAATTTGGGTGCTGGAATTTCTTCTCTCCTTTGGTGCTTATGTGAATTGAAACTTGACTTGGTTAAGGTTTAGCCCTTTGATAGGTGCTGGAAATTGGAGAATCAAGACCTTTATTCTAAGGGGAAGACAAAGACAAAGCCGAAGCAAACTTCCTCAAAACACTACACACATTTGGAGGGCTAACAAGCAAAGACAACAAGAGGGAGTGTCACTAGCAAAAAGAGGATCAACAAAGGGGGTTTTTCTTAAATTCCTTACAACTTAATTTGTGTTAATTACTTCTTAATTACGCTTTAGACGGTGAGTGTGTCTTCAAGGGCTCAAAGTGTCCAAGAAGCCTCACCTAGGGCCGAATAGTATAGCATTCTTGTTTAGTAATTGTTACTTGTTTGTATTTGCTTTTCTATTGCTTTAGTAGTGACGCTTTGCTTGGTTAGTTTTGTTTTAAAATTTGTGTTATAACGACTAGCTTTGTTGAATAGATAGCTTACATTGTTTTCTTGCATTTATTTCTCAACTTATTTGTGTTCTAAGTGCTTCACTAAGAGAAAGTTTTGTGTGAAGACATTGGAGGATAGTTTTTGGCAAGGAAAAGGCTTGGTACTTAAGTAGTCCATTGTGACTCACCTCCCTTACCTGGAAAACTACCTTCTTTAACTTTCCTAAACTTTCTCAAAAGTAAAACACATATATACACAAAGTTTTTAGCCATGTCTTCTTCTTCTCATTCTCCAAAATCTATTGAAAGTGAAGTAAAATCTTTGAAAACTCTTTTGAAAGAAGTTTCACAAGCGGTACAATTAATCTCTTTTAGACAATTGGAGAATGAGAACAAAATCAATGAGTTGGCTAAGGCTCAAGAAGAGAAATCACAAAAAACACAAAAATAAAAAAAAAACGCTTACTCATGCATCTCAAAGTATTGAGTCTCTAGGGGAGGGAAGCCGTAGGATCAATGATTATTACCAACCACCCCCTAGAAGAACTAGGCAAAGGGAGCAAGAGAGCCCAAGGGAAGTAAGGGTAGACCTACCCCATTTCTATGGTAAGGAAGATGTAGAAGCCTACCTAGATTGGGAGATGAAAGTAGAGCAACTCTTTGCTTGCCATAGGGTGAGTGAAGAGAGGAAGGTACCCTTAGCAACCCTTAGTTTCCAAAGCAATGCCATGTATTGGTGGACCTCTCTAGAGAGAGACCGACGTCTTCATAGGGAGCCTTCCATAGAATATTGGAATGACCTTAGGGGAGCCCTAAGACGTTGCCACATACCTTCCTACTACCATAGGGAGTTGATGGACAAGCTCCAAAGACTCCAACAAAAGAACTTAAGTGTGGAAGAGTATAGGCAGAAAATGGAGCTCTACATGATGAGAGCATCCATTAGAGAGGAAGAAACCACCACCATATCTAGGTTTCTAAGTGGGCTCAACCTTGAGATAAGGGATAGAGTAGAACTATTACCCTACCAAGACTTGAATGATTTGGTTCAACTTTGCATTAAAGTTGAACAACAAAATTTGCGCAAAACTTCAAGTCAAAGGGTGGGTTCTTACTCCAACTCTTATCCCAAGAAAGACTTTAAAAGGGAAGGTAGTACACCTAGAGACGAATCCAAAGAAACTACCAAACCCTTAGTAAAAGATGCCTCCACCCCATACATCCGTGCTAGGGACACCAAGTGTTTTAAATGTTTTGGAAGAGGGCATGTGCAAGCACAATGTCCAAACCAAAGGGTTTTGTTTTTAAAGGGAAAAGATGAGTACACAAGTGGTGAGGATGAACCTAGTACACAAGGAAAGGGGGAAGGAGAGAGGATAAATCCTTTGGAGGGGGACTTATTGATGATTCAAAGAATCCTCCACAATCAACCTAGTGCATCCAGTGAGACACAACGAGAGAACATTTTTCATACTAGATGCAATATTTTAGAAAATATATGCTCTCTTATTGTGGATGGTGGATCATGCTGCAATTGTTGTAGCACTAGATTGATTGAAAAACTAAAACTACAAGTAGTTCCTCATCCAAAACCGTACAATTTACAATGGATCAATGAGGATGGAGAACTACGTGTAGACAAACAAGTGGAAATCGAGTTTTCTATAGGTAACTACAAAGACAATGTTTTATGTGATGTAGTACCTATGGAAGCTTGCCACATCTTATTAGGTAGACCATGGCAATTTGATAAGAAAACCTCGCATAATGGTCTAACTAACGAGATCTCTTTCATCTACAAGCACAAAAAGTTTGTACTTAGTCCTTTACCACATTCCCAAGTGATAAAAGACCAAATACAAATGAAACACAAAAGGGATGAAGAAAAAAAAGAAAAAGAAAAAAAAATTGGGAAACAAAAGGCGTGGGAGAATAGTGTTCCTTCCCACAAGGTCATTCAACAAGTCAAGCACATTGAAAATACCTTTACAAACATGCTTCTTGTTGAACAACCTAGCCTTTCCTATGGTAAAGGAACACTTGCAAGCATGAGCACAAAAGAAGAGTCTTTTAAAGAAGCTTGCATAGCTCAAGACTATTTCTCAAATGTGTTAAGATATCCCCAAAAGAATGACAAGTTATCTATAAGCACCTACCAATTTTTGTATGAAGTAGTGCCTAGAACAACTTGCCATGTCTTATTGAGACAACCATTGCAAAATGTACAAATTTTCATCAACCATGGTTGTACCAACGAGACTCTCTTTACACATAAGAGAAAAAGTCTACAAGAAGGAGAACTCATGAGGCAAATGAGAGTTGATGAAACTCTAGAGCTTTTAAGAGGAAAACTTTTGTCACCCATGAGAAAAGAGGTTCAAAGACATTACTGTAGGTACAACTCTTGTTTTCAAAATACACCTAAAGCAAAGTCTCAAGAACTATATAATCCTTCACCTTTTGTAAAAGATCCTTGGGAAGACACACATTTCAAATTAGAGCTTCCTAGGACGACAAAAGGTCTTGCTTCATTCTTCATGGATATGGATAAACTCGTCCTGAGAAATGTGACAAGCCTCCATGATTTATTGTCAAATGATAGAGCTTCAAAACTAGAAAACATAGCTCTTTCTTCTATGCTTCACGAAATCATGAAGGACACTCACAAACCTTGGGATAAGAATCTTTTTCCTTATAAGCATGCATACAATGGAGTAGTCGACGAGATTACTCATATTTCTCCAAATGAAGTTGTATATGCCCAATGTCCTCTTACCTATTTTAAGTTGTTACCATTTCTTAAAGGGATTATGCCTAAGGGAAACGTAACTACTTTTGAAAATTTTAGAAAACATAAGAGGATTAGAGGGCACCTACAACCCTCAAAAGGGAGGTATTGTGAGAAGTTGGCCAAACCAAGAGCAAAACAAAAATGGCAACTTCACACATTTCTTTGTTCTCCAAAGGCTCACCCTAACTCCTTTGCTTTGTTTCAAGATTCACATAGATTGATATTTGATCCGGGAGGACACATCTTGACGAAGCAAGAGGCTGCTATCCGAGATCAAGAATGCAAATCTGAGGATAGATCTTCTCAAGAAGGAGGAGATGATGGACACCATCCAGCCATAACCATTCCCTTAGCAAAAGCCTTGGATTTGAGGACAAATCCTTTTCAAGAGGGAGGGGATGATGGAGGAGGGCTCAAGCTCACCACACTATGAAAGCCAAGCTTCCAAGGCTAGACCGTCTAGCCTATGAAGAGGAGCGTCTAGACTCAAAGAGGAGCGTCTAGCCTATGATAAGGAGCGTCTAGGCCATGATGAGGAGTAGCTACATAAGGAGCATCTAGAAGGACCGTCTAGCTCACCACACATGGATCAAGCTACGGTTTGGGAAAGCCTTGTAATTGTTACATGGAGGCCCATTAGGGGTGCTTAGTAATTAGAGTAGTGTAGAAAGCATAAATGAGTGAACATTCTAGAATCTAATGTGGTGTGGCCGGTCATGAGCATGTGCCATGTGCCTTGTCATACTTGCATTTCATTTGGCTCTCATTTCATTTACACTTAGCTTAGCTTTTACGGTTTTATAGCCTATAAATAGGAAGGCTATCTCTTGTATTTTGCAAGTTTATTGTGAGTAAAGTTATGCTGCCATTTTGTGCCAAGCTTTGCTTCTCCCTAGAATTCTAGGCTCTAAACTTCATCTCCTTCACCTCTCCTTGGGTTGGCCGAACCTCCCTAGCTTCATACACATCATGCACCTTCAAGATCAACACCACTCTTAGGAGGATCTTGCTCTCACACCTTCATAGCTTCCGCACCACTTTTTCTTACATGATTCAAGAAGACCTTCATGAAATGCCATCAATACGGGTACACTAATCCCCACTCACACAGGTGAGGATAGGATGAGTGTAGCCATGACGAAACAACTTTTCGTCCACTAGGGTATACCTTCTTGCGTTCCTCTTGATCTCCTTTGTCTCTATGAGCTCTGCCAGGAGCATACCATCAGCAAGGTAGCGCTGGTATGGCGTCAACCAGGTCTCCACTACGTCGATCCGTAAGACCTCCAACGACTATTCTCCCGACAAGCCATAAACGTTTATCTTGGGCACCTTCAACGTTTCTTGTGTCAACGATCGATGCCTCCTTCCTTTTACCGAGTTGACCTCCAAGGTCTCTACATGACTGACCTCTACTGCTCCATCTGCAATGGTCCTAGGTGACTTGAGGGTCTCCTGGATAACTGACCTTTGTCGACCTCCCTTGCTTGAGCTCACCAACTTGGCCAGCAGGTCTGTTCAGGCATTTTGCTCCCTTGGGACATGCACCAGCTCGAACGTCGGAAAAATTTCCCTCGGAAGTGTAACATACCTCAAGTACGAGGCCATTTGTGGGTCTTTGGCCTGGTACTTACCTGTGACTTGCCCGGTTACCAACAATGAGTCAGTTTTTACCAACAAACTTTGAGCGCCCAATTCTTTGGCCAACAACATCCCAACTACCAGTGCTTCATACTCAGCCTAGTTATTACTGGCCTTGAAGGCAAATCTAAGGGTCTGCTCAATCAGCAGTCCGTTAGGTCCCTCCAGAATAATCCCAACACCGCTACCTTGCTGATTAGAGGATCCGTCCACAGAAAGGACCCACTGAAAGTCTCCATTGTCCACCTGGGTGGCTTATAAGGATAGTTCTACAATGAAATCAGCATATGCCTGACCCTTGATAGACCCCCTGGGTTCATACTGTACGTCGAACTCAGACAACTCGACTACCCAACGCACCATCCGACTTGCTACTTCAGGCTTCTGAAGGACCTTGTAGATTGGCAGATCAATCATTGCGATCACAGTGAAGCTTTGAAAATAGTGACTAATTTTATTGATGGATTTTACATTCGTTGTCATATGGATAATGTTATAACTCCCACAATACCGATTTTTGAACTTGGTGCTCAATTTATTGATGAATTTTATCGAAAAATATATTCACTATCATTTATCAATGAATACTATTGATGGATAAGGCTATCACACCCATAACACTGATTTGTAATCTTGATGATATATTTACCGATGAATATACACAAGTATTATAAAATTTGTTGTTGTTGCTATCTGTTGGTAAAATCCTTCAATAATCATATTTTACTGACGACGTATTTGTTGGTACATATTCGTTTGTAAATGTGTTATTTCTCATAGTGAACTAGTCTTAATGATGTGAACCCAATAACATAGAAATTTCTAGAATTTCAGAATTTTCCAGTAAGCATAGGAATTTTGATAAACCAAACAGTCAGCATGTTTTCAAGAAAAACAGAGGAAACCATTTCTGGAATTAAAAACAAAATTTGAGAAACTTCAAAAGACATAATGTAATTGATGTTTCAAGAACTTGTATAGATCTAAAATACAAGTAAGAACTCAAATCTAAGAAAAAAGGCACCAAAGGATCAAGAAAACAAACACATAAAACTGCACTCAATTAAAAATCAAGAAACCAAAATTATCAACAAAAGGACTACATAGAATTGATAACATTTTTGGAGAAACATGACTTTGACAAAACTTATAGAGATTCAAAAATCAAAATGACACAAACACAATGTATTAAGAACAAGAAAACAACAAGAAATACCCAAAAATAAACCTAAAACAGAAAGGTAAAGACAAGAATGTAAAGTTCTTGAATTAAAAGTGCCAAAACAACTCAAACATACACAAGAACACACCTAAGACTCATGATACCACATGATGTGAACCCAATAACATGATATGGATATGATATGAACATGTGATGCATTCAATAAGAGTTGGAAAATGATTAGGCACCTTTAGAATTGGATCACGATTCTTTACCCATTCAAGAACTTAATCAAGAACATAAGAACCAAGTCAAACTCACATAGAAACCCATCAAGAACAACAAACCCATGGATAGAAACTTAAGAACACAACATATAACATTTTTACCCATGGAGGTCGTGACCAAAACAACAAGAACAACCAATTTGCACCGATTAAAATTGAATATGAGGGCAGCAAATGAAAGAGGAAATCATAAGGAAGAGATTGCATCGATTGAAGGTGAAAACAAACAAGTAGAACATTGGTAATTTGGAAAGTGAAGGGGAAAATGGACTTATGTGGATGAAACTCTTGGAATTGTGCACGCCACTTGAAGGGGTGGATTGACTTCAAGATAAGTGTTGCCGCCACTTGAGACTCCAAGATCTCCCTAGATAAGACTAGAAGAGGAGAAGACACAAGTCTCTCACACTCACTCACCAATTTGGTAGAGATTCTTTACTTTCAAAAATCAATTTCAACTTGTTATTTCAAAGACCCAAGCACCCCTTTTATAATAGAGAGGGCTGGTCACAAATGTACAAAAGAGAAGGAGCTTGAAAGGTCATTCTTCTAGTCCCTTCCCAAACTAGAGCCTAAAGAGAAGGAATTAAGAAGAATCACTTCTTCTAGCTTTTTCCTACAAACCAACGCCTAAGGTACTTTACAAAAGAGGTGTCTTTAAGGTTTCCCTCTTTAGCACATCCTAAAGCTATTCTATATTATTTACAAATTTATACAAAAGAAACTATAAAGAGAGATATTAATTGGAGCCTATTCTTGAATGCTTGTAGTCTTCTTTTAAGCTTGGTCCTCTCTTTATTTAATTTCTTCTTTATTTTGAGAAGACTAGAAGGAAGAACTTTAAATGCTTGGGTGGATGGCCTCTTCTTCCATTAGTGAAATCCTCTTCTTTTTTATCTCCATCACCTACACACATAAAAAATTATGAGGAACTAGCGACACATGACCCAACCAAGGGAAAGGGGAGAGGATCCTAGCTTATAGCAAATGCTCGATACAATACATGAGTTGCGATAGGAGAATGAAGAAAATTATCAAAGGAGACTCAAATAGAGCAAATTAATATCATTACTTGTACCAACAGCTCAAGAGGTATGCTCAAGAATGGTGTCAAACTATTTAATCTCATGAAATAGAAGAGGGACTATAAGCCAATCTAAGCTCATATTTAGATTTAAGAACTCTAGCTTTCAAGAGAAGAGACCAAGGTTTATTCCTATAAGCAAAACTGCAAGTACGCTTGAGAAGATATGCATTATTTCCATGTTGCAAGTTGTTAATCTTCAACCCTCCATTCTCAATAGGAGAGCAAATCCTAGCCCAATTAACAATAGAGGTTCCTTTCTTCATAATGGATTTGAACTATAATCTTAGCCCAATTAGCCACAACAATGGATTTGAAGTATATTTTATGTTAAAAATGACAAAGTAAATAATATGTTAAAGGCAAATAATAAAATATGTTTATAAGTTCAAATTTATAAAATTATTTAATGTATTTATTAAACAATAAAAAAATTCTCTAAACAGTCCTAAAGTTTTTCATACACCAATAAGTTAAAACTAACTACAAAAACTAACAAATATTTTTCAATATTATTGAACCAACATTATTAGGTATCCATCAAGAGACATAAATGTTGACTCATTTTAGAAAACTTTCTCAACAGCATAAGCATGACAATCAACATTAATACTCACCTAATCTATAATGAAATTATCATCACATGAATCTCAATAAAAGCTTGAAAGGCATAAAAGAAACACTTATCACAAATTTAAAAGAAAAAGAAAAACGTGAATCTCTCTCACACTGGGCAGTATATTTTAGTTTGATAGGAGTTTTAAATTTTATTTTGTTTTGTTATTCCATTTTCAATAATTAAGTTTGGATCTGTGGCGCAATGGTAGCGCGTCTGACTCCAGATCAGAAGGTTGCGTGTTCGATTCACGTCAGGTTCAATATTCAATGTTTTTAAAAAATAATTCTAATTTTCAACAGATTAAATACGAATTTATTTCATCATAATACATATACTATCCGTTAGTAACACATTACTTACTAAAGAATGTTACATTGTTCAAATACAAATGAAGTTCAAACCTAATTCAAAAGTTTATATAAAAGATAAATTATTTAAACACAATCCCAATAAGATGTAATGTCCTATATAAAATTTAACGTAGCAGTCAATGTAACTGAAATAAGTTAGTTGAAAAATACAAATGGATTCCTCTTTAAAATGTTTAGTAATCTTATTTTAAAATTATAAAAGTACTATTTAGTCATTCTTATTCAGCATATTTGATTTATCCATTATTATAATTTTTCACTACCCATAAATTACATATCCTACTTTTCTCTTTTCTTTTTATGTGCCTATTTTCCACATTTTTTTTTGTGTACCTTACTTCCCACTTTCTTTTTCTTTCCTTTCCTCTTTCCTTCTAAGGTACTTCCCACATTCTTTTTTGTACCATACTTTCCACTTTTTTTTTCTTTTTCCTTTCCTCTTTCATGTAAAAGCATACTTTCATTCTTTTTTCTCTTTCTCTTTCTATATTTTGATTAATCTTTGCAAAATCCTAATTTGACATTTGTCTTATGAAATTGTAATTGAAGTTTGTGACTAGAGAATCATGAATAATAGTGATCCACATAAAAGAGTTGTATAACCCAATATCATCGTACTTACGTGCATCATTAACCAATGGGACTATAAAGCAGACACTAATATTAAGGATTGATGCATTTAAGTTAAAAGACCCGAAGTAGAAAACCCTTGGGTATAAAGAATACTTGGCCTTATTATTGTATCGAAATAGTAGTTTTTTTTAAGCAAAGAACCACATAAAAAAATAGAAAAAGTCCATGAAAGAAATATTAATGATTCATATAAATCACTAAATGGTAAATGGTTAGACAAAATTCAACGAGTAACTAACAATCCTGTGATACAAAAAAAAGTTATTATCATGCCTTTTTTGAACAAATTGTATAATCCTATTATTTCATTTCCTAATAATAAGGTTATCAAATGAATTGAAAATAAAAGAGATACGACCGAAAACGATATGAGTTATTATATGCTCTAAAGTGGAAAATACCATAACCATATTGAATGAAAAAAATAGAAATACTAGGAGTAGAAATAAGAATTCATTACATGACATATTTTTTAGAAGATAAGATGTCATGTCGCTACTCGAACTCGAATCGAGATGCTCTAGCACGGTTTCCTAAGAACGTGTCTACCAATTTCACCATAACAGCTTACTTAAAAGTATAATAACCAAATTTGAGTCAATTGTCGAGATTCAAAGAATCAATTCAAATACAATATTTGTTTACTAAACATTTAATAATACAATTTTAAAGAATTATATTAGAATCTATTATATATATAATGTAAATATCCTAAATTTATAAATGAATATCTATTAGATATTCATTTTATATGAATATTTTTTGTATTTAAAAAAAATCGTTAAATCAAGTTAATTGAAATTATTCTAACGTTTGTATTTGCTATAGAAAAAGCTTTTAGAATTCCCCATAAAAATAGATTGCGCTAATGAAAAAACTTATAATGTTGTAAAATATCCCTTCTTTTCCATAAAGTGTTCCAAAGAGTGTTTTTTTAAATAGACGTACGCTGTTTTGGAAATGGCATATAATTAGTCTAGTTTTTATTGTTATATAATTTTATGTGAAAGAGATTTTCCTATAAATAAAATCATACAAAGCATTAACTAAAATATATTCTCATTTTCTAAAAACCACCTTCAAAATAGAAACAATGGGTTTGGTCACCAGATAACATTATGTAGAGAAGACATGTTATCGTGTTGTTAACTTTACTTTTTACATGCTATACTGATGTTTTATTTGTTCTTTATTTGTTTATTGTAGAAAGTTAATATTCAGACCAAAATAGAGGAATAAGAGAAGGAAAAAATTCAGAAGCAATAACAATATTCTCCCCATTTTTTTCTTTTTTTCTTTGTTTATAATAACGTATTCATAATTTTCAAACAGGGTTAAGTTATAGTTAGAAAAGTGTGGAAAGAGGAAAACACTAAACCCCAAGGCACGGTTTTGCTATCGCACTCACTTCCCCAATCGCAAGATTCTAAGCGAAGGAACATTATTCAGAGTGGTGTGTAACCTAGATTCGGGTGCAAAAGATAGGAATGAATCTCTATACGGGTCCAAGGCTAAGAAAAGAGAAGCGGATTTCATTGCATTTTCTTCTTTTGTATATAATATTTTTCATGATTAAAGTTGATTGAACAATTGATAATGAATTTTTGGTTTATTGTTTAACGATGTCACATGTATTGCAATGATTGTCATATATTAATGGTTGTGTGTAGACCTAATGAAAAAATATTTGTTTAATTTCGATAATTGATAAAATATTAAAAATTATTAAAAAATTATGAAAATCAAATTTTATTTAATTATTTTATCGTTGAGTTTGTAGCTTTAAATAAATTTTAACTATTACCAAATATATATCTTTTTACCCATAATTAATAAAATATTAAAAATTATAAAAAAATATGAAACTCAAATTCTATTTAATTGTTTTCTATCTTGAGTTTGTAGTTTTAAATAAATTTAAACCATTAAAAAAATGTTTTTAGAAGAGTGTTATCAACATTTTTCAAATTTCATTCTTATTTAAAATTTACTCACAGTGGTTTTATTTTAAGTATCTGTTCTCGCCGGTTGACTCGCCTTGCCAGTTGACTCCAACGGCTACTCTGTCCCTTCTATCCTTGCTTGAGAAACGTTCCTTCTTCGTCAAGAAACTTCTCACTTGCAAAGACAAAAGGGGCGCCCTAGTGGCCGTTTGCACTCCGACGCTCAAGTCAGTATTAGGGCAAAGAACACCAAATGTATAGAATAGCTTTAGTCTTAAAAACTGCGTACCTTACTAGGGTTTTGGACACCCTTTATATAGGCTGAAACTAGGGTTTACCTTTGTGTTGCCCTTGACTAGGGTTCCTTATAGAATGTCCTTGCACCATTATTCATAGGATCTTAGCGTATCTGGCACATGAACTTCCCTTAACTGGAGTACAACGAATAATAGAGTGGTCGCCTGGGTACCAACTTGTGCACCTAATCTCCCGCGCCATCTGTTTGTGGGTGCCCTAAGTGTCCACGTGCCATGCATGCAACTTCCCTGGAAACCCTATATCTAATGGGCCTTAACGCCTCCCAGGATTATCCATACGTGTTGCGCCTCTATGCGCCATACACACCAAGTGCATGGATCTCTCGTGACTTAGGCTTCCCACACATCTCTTGTCTTTAACTGTTATCTTAACAAAACTCTAGGGCCCACCTTACGTGGCCTTCTACTACATCTTCACAGTCGATGTCCGATCTTCTCCCTCTACTGACGAGGTCCGATGTCGATCTCCAACATCGGGCTTAGAATAGCAATACCAAAGACTAAACAATCCCCTAGTAGGTGCGTCTGGGGCCCACTTCACGTGACCCTCTTCCATTACCAAGCATCAGTGGGCGATGTCTAAGGTCAGGCTCTGAGTCGATGACCGAGGACTGATCGGGACACAAGCCCCCCAGTCTCGAGCTGTAACTTGTTTTAGTGAAGAGACTAAGTGATCGCGCTGCGCGACCTACATGGCACTGGGTAGCGGGTGTGAACAGTACACCGCACTGACGCCCCATCATTTTCCGCGTAATCGTTATACATGTGTTGAGATCGATGGCTGAGACCTATTGGCGCTCGAACTTCCTCATTCCTTGTTCAAACATTTTAACCCTTGTGCTCCCACCACTGTTTCATCACTTTCACTTATTGAGCCTCTTCTTAGCTTTCTGCGCAGAAAAATGCTTTCTTCTCTTTCCTTCGAAATTCAAGCCTTCGAACTTCAATACTCGAAAGGTATGATTTTTATTTCCCAATTGCCTTGCCACTTACAATTTTATTGTTTGCAACATGATTACACCTTCTTGTGACTGTTTATGATTTCTACATTTCTCTGTGCGTTCATTTCTACTGTTCATGCTTCGGGTCTCTATTTTCTGGGTTTCTTCTGATGTTGTTGAGTCGCGCCGCCTTCCTCCTCTAAAGTTTCTTCTTTCCTTTTCCTTTTAGCTTTCTCATCAATATAACGAATGAAGCAAGTTCCCAAACCTGCTTCTCCTTCGGACTCTAACTCTGCTTCAACTTCGTCATCGTCCTCTGCTCCTCCTTCTACCTCAGTTCCCCCCCTCCTGCCTCTTTCTATGAGTCTCTATACTGTTGGGCTCCGACGGACCTCTTAGGGGAGACGTCCACCTTCACTACCCTGAAAGGCATAACAACTTATAGAAAGAAACAATCGTGCCATCCGTCGTGCGTCTTTGGTAAAGACCATGATAAGTTCGTGCGGATGGTGGCTTGTCGCGAGGGGGAACCAGTGTGTTCCGATGAGGCCTCCGACCCCAATAGTCCTTTCTGCTTCGTTTACTCAACCCTCCTCCGAAGGTTGGGGTTTCGGTTGCCCTTTACCCCCTTCGAACGTACCTTGCTGACCGAGTTAAATGTTGCCCCCGCCCAACTTCATCCTAACAGTTGGGCGTTCGTGAGAGCATTTGCCATTCTTTGTTGCAGTCTTAGTCTTACGTCGTCGGTGGACGTCTTCCTTTATATTTTCGAGGCCAAAGTGATGGCATTCCTTTGAGCTCTTCTTTGCGTTTTGGTGATGAACTTGCGGAAGCTTGTGGAGGAGATGAAGCAAGGCCTTCCTAGGAAGTATGGGTGCTGATGGCAAATTCATGAAGTTCTTCTTGAATCATGTAAGAGATGGTGCGGAAGCCATGGATGTGTGTGTGCAAGATCCTCCTAAGAGTGATGTTGATCTTGAAGGTGCATGATGTGTATGAACATTGGGAGGTTCGTCCAGCCCAAGGAAAGGTGAAGGATGTGAAGTTTAAAGCCTAGAGTTCTAGGGAGAAGCAAAGCTTGACACAAAATGGCAGCATAACTTTACTCACAATAAACTTGCAAATACAAGGTGTAGGCCTTCCTATTTACAAGCTAAATGGTCGTAGAAACTAAGCTAATGTCTAATGAAATGAAAGCCAAATGAAATGCAAATCACAAAGCACATGGCACATGTGCTCATGACCGGCCAAACAAAAGAGATTCTAGAATGTTCACTCAATTATGCTTTCTACACTACTCTAATTACTAAGCACCCCTAATGGGCTTCCATGTAACATGTACAAGGCTTTCTCTCTTCCATCCGTGGCTTCATTCAATTGGGCGTGAATGTGCTTAGCCATTGACCTTGTAATAGGGCCTAGACGGTCTAGGCGGTCTAGGCCTCCCCCTAGACGCTCCATGTGTAGCCTCCCCTCTTCACGTCCTAGACGCTCCTTCCTTGAGTCTAGACGCTCATCACGGTCTAGCTTTGGGTCTTGGCTTTCATGGTGGGATGTGCTTGGCCCTCCTCCATCATCCCCTCCCCCTTTGAAAGGATTTGTCCTCAAATCCAGCTCGTCATCGTCATTGGTACCTACAGATGGAGAAAGGTCAATTACATTAAAAGTGTCATGAACTCCATATTCAAGAGGTAGATCCAATTTATATGCATTGTTATTGACTCACTTGAGGAATTGAAAGGGTCCATCACCTCGGGGACTTAGTTTGGACTTCCTTTGAGTTGGAAATCTATCTTTGCGAAGGTGAAGCCAAACTAAGTCTCCTTCCTCAAAAATTATTTCCTTCTTCCCTTTATTGTTATATTTTGCGTACTTCTCATTTTGTTGTTGTATTTGGAGTTTAATCTTCTCATGCATTTTCTTTACAAAGTCGGCTTCGATGAATCCTTCCTTATGCACAAATTCTTGTGGATTAGGAAGGGGTAACAAATCCATGGGTGTGAGAGGATTAAAACCATATACCACTTCAAAAGGAGAAGCATTAGTAGTCTTGTGAACTACTTGATTGTAAGCAAATTCAATGTGGGGAAGATACTCATCCCAAGATTTATGGTTGCCTTTCATGATAGCCCTAAGCATAGTCCCAAGTGATCTATTGACTACTTCAGTTTGGCCATCCGTTTGAGGATGACAAGAAGTTGAAAATTGTAGTCTTGTTCCAAGTTTGCCCCAAAGAGTTTTCCAAAAATGGCTTATAAACTTGGGATCTCTATCGGATACTATACTTCTAGGGAGACCATGAAGTCTCACCACTTCTCTAAAGAAGAGTCTAGAAATATTTTGAGCATCATCTACCTTGTGGCATGGAATAAAATGGGACATTTTGCTAAAACGGTCCACTACCACAAAGATAGAGTCATGGCCTCTTGCAGTCCTAGGAAGTCCTAAAATGAAATCCATGCTAATGTCTTCCCAAGGAGCATTTGCAATCGGCAAAGGGGTGTAGAGTCCATGAGGCATTGTTCTAGACTTTGCTTTTAAACATGAGATGCATCTAGAACAATGTCTTTGGACATCTTTCCTCATGTGTGGCCAACAAAATTTTGCTTTTAAAAGGTCTAGAGTCTTATCAACTCCAAAATGGCCTATGAGTCCCCCCTCATGTGATTCTTTGACAAGGAGTTTCCTATGTGTTCCTTGGGGAATGCAAAGTTTTCCCTCTTTAAAAAGATATCCCTCGGACACATTGATGTGATTCCACTAGCCACATAGAGAAAGGTTCTTGACCTTCTTAGGAATCACCTTGAGTTGGACATTATAGAGGCACTTTTCTTAGAGTTGGATCATTTGTTCTAAGACAAGAACTCACCAAAAACTAGTACCAAATCCCAAACTCATTTGGATGAACCAATTTTAGTCAAATTGAACCAAAAAAGAAGAGAAACTAAAAGGAACCAAACAAAATTGAAATTAAAAGGCGAGAACAGAACATAGGTGCTGGAAAAACAGAAAAACTGAACCAAAAAAACTCAAGAACACAAGACAACATGAACAATTGAAAGAGAAGAAAGGAAGGAGAAGAGAGTGCTCATGAAGATGGAAGGATGTTGGATGATCTCGCCACTAGAAGTGTGGAATGCTCCTAGATAAGAGTGATGCCGCCACTTGAGGACTCCATTGATCCATCAAGATAAGACTAGAGAAGAAGGCTCCAAAAGCTCTCCAAAGTTCACTCAAAATTTGAGTAGAGTTTTCTTAGATTAATTCCAATCTGAAAAATACAAAGAGAGCACCTCTATTTATAGCCTAAGGTGCTGAAATATAAGCTACACAAATTCAAAAAACTCCCTCCCAAAAAGCTTCTAGAATTTGCGCCTAAAACAAAGCATGAGGAAGGTGTGACCTCTTCCTTCACTTTGGCACCTCCTTTTCTACTCCTACACCTATCTACTAACACACCCCCCCTAAGACTCCTAACTAAAGACTAAAAGATGCTTTAACAATAGAGGTTTCTAATGTTTCCCTCTAAGCACCTTTCTAAACAATATTTATTTAATACTTGGCCTTGCCCTTCATGGGATGGACTTTGGGCTTTTGTGGGCTTTGGCCTTCTTGGGCTTGGGCTTCGGCTTTATCTTTTGCAAAGATTAACAAGTAAAACTTTAAATATGAAGGCGAATGATCTTGTTCTTCATTATAAAAAGCCACCTTTAGTTGATTCTCATCACACATAGTAACCTCCTTGCGCTCTATGTAGACATTGGGAATAGATGGATGAGAGTTCTTGATCTTCTTGGTAAAGCTCCCTTATGTGATCAAATCCAAGAATTTGGGCACCCAATTTTGAAAAGAGTGTATGCCGCCTTGAAAGAGCATCGACCACTATATTGGTGCTTCCTTTCTTGTATTTGATTACATAAGGAAATTGTTCAAGAAATTCCATCCATTTAGCATGTCTCTTGTTGAGCTTGTGTTGGCCCTTCAAATATTTTAAAGACTCGTGATCACTATGGATGACAAATTCTTTGGACACAAGGTAGTGTTCCCAAGTCTTTAGGGCTCGCACAAGAGCATAGAGCTCTTTGTCATAGGTGGGGTAGTTGAGGGTGGCACCATGGAGTTTTTCACTAAAATAAGCAATGGGGTGTCCACCTTGCAACAATACCGCACCTATGCCTACCCCTGATGCATCACACTCTATCTCAAAAGTTTTGAAAAATTTTGGGAGAGATAGAATTGGTGCATTGGTGAGTTGATCTTTTAGCCTTTGGAAGGCTTGCTCATGCTTTTCATTCCAACAAAATGCAACATCTTTTTTAACAAGTTCATTCAAAGGAGAAGCTAGACTAGAAAAATTAGGCACAAACCTTCTATAGAAGCTAGCTAACCCATGAAAACTTCTTACATCACTTACATTTTGTGGAGTGGGCCACTCGCGGATGGCTTTGATTTTCTCGGGATCTACATGCACCCCCTTTTTGTTTACTATGAAGCCTAAGAAAACTACACTATCTAAACAAAAGGTACACTTATCCCTATTTGCAAAAAGACTATTTTTCCTAAGCACTAGAAGAACTTCCCTAAGGTGTCTTAGATGGTCTTCTAGGGTTTTACTATACACTAAGATATCATCAAAATAAACTACTACATATTTACCTATACAATCTCTCAAGGTGTGATTCATAAGCCTCATGAATGTACTTGGGGCATTAGTAAGCCCAAAGGGCATCACCAACCACTCATATAATCCAAAATTTGGTCTTAAAAGCGGTTTTCCACTCATCACCCTCCTTGATTCGAATTTGGTGATATCCACTTTTAAGGTCAATTTTGGAGAATAGAGTTGACCCATGTAATTCATCAAGCATATTGTCAAGCCTTGGGATTGGATGCCTATACTTGATGGTGATGTTGTTGATTGCTCGACAATCGCAACACATGCGCCATTTTCCATCCTTTTTGGGCACCAACAAGACAGGTACAGCACAAGGGCTTAGGCTCTTTTGAACCCAACCCTTCTCCAACAAGTCTTGAACTTGTGATTCTATCTCCTTTGTTTCCTCGGGGTTGGTTCTATAAGCAGGCCTATTTGGTAGGCTTGCCCCCGGAATGAAGTCAATTTGATGTTCTATACCTCTAAGCGGAGGAAGCCCAATGGGACCCTCATTAGAGAATAGATCTTCAAATTCACTTAAAAGGTTTTCTATTTGAGGAGGTAAATTCATAAGTTCACTACTTGTGGCAGTGCATGTAAGTGCTCCTTTACAAAAGATAAGGCTTGGTTGTTCAACAAGAAACAAATTTTCAAAAACGTTTTCAAGAGGCTTTTCTTGTTGATCAACTTTGTGGGAAGGAACACTCTTCTCCCACGCCTTCCTATCCCTAAGGATTTTCTCTTTTTCTAGCGCTCTTTTTTTTTTTGTTTTCCTCATCCCTCTTTTGCTTCATTTGTATTTGGTCTTTTACCACTTGAGAATGTGGTAAAGGACTAAGTACAAACTTTTTATACTTGTGGGTGAAGGAAATCTCGTTAGTGAGACCATCATGCAAGGTTTTCTTATCAAATTGCCATGGTCTCCCTAATAAGATATGACAAGCTTCCATAGGTACTACATCACATAAAACCTTGTCTTTGTAGTTCCCTATGGAAAACTTGATTTCCACTTGCTTGTCTACTTGTAGTTCCCCATTTTCATTAAGCCATTGAAGTTTATAAGGTTTTGGGTGAGGAACTACTTGTAGCTTAAGCTTCTCCACCATCCTAGCACTACAACAATTACAACTAGATCCACTATCCACAATGAGGGAACATATGTTTTCTAAAACATTGCATCTTGTACGAAATATGTTCTCTCTTTGTGTTTCAATGGATGTGCTAGGGTGATTGTTGAGGGTTCTCCTAATCATAAGCAATTCTCCCTCTAGTGGAGCTACCCTCTCATCCTCTCCCCCCTCCTCTCTCTCACTAGGTTCATCCTCGCCACTAGTGTATTCATCTACACCCTTAAGAAACAAAGTCCTTTGGTTTGGACATTGTGCTTGCACATGCCCTCTACCATAGCACTTGAAACACTTAACATCTCTAGCTCGGATGGATGGGGTGGAGGTTTCTTTGGTGAAAGGTTTGGTAGGTTCTTTTGGTTTTTCTTTTGATGTACTACCCTCCCTTCTAAACTCTTTCTTGGGATAAAAGTTTGAGTAAGGGCTCACCTTTTGACTTGACGTTTTGCGTAAGATTTGTTGCTCAACTTTAATGCAAAGTTGAACCAAGTCATTCAAGTCTTGGTAAGGTAAGAGCTCCACTCTATCTCTTATCTCAAGTGATAGGCCACTAAGGAACCTAGCTATTGTGGTATACTCCTCTTCTCTAATGGATGCTCTCATCATGTAGAGCTCCATCTTTTGTCTATACTCTTCCACACTCATGTTTTTTTATTGGAGTCTTTGGAGCTTGTCCATCAACTCCCTATGGTAGTAGGAAGGTATGTGTCGGCGTCTTAAGGCTCTCCTAAGGTCATTCCAATATGTAATGGAAGGTTCCCTATGAAGACGCCTTTCTCTTTCGAGAGAGGTCCACCAATACATGGCGTTCCCTTGGAAGCTAAGGGTGGCTAGGGGTACCTTACGTTCTTCACTCACCCTATGGCAAGCAAAGAGTTGTTCTACCTTCATCTCCCAATCTAGGTAGGTTTCTACATTCTCCTTACCATGAAAGTGAGGTAGGTCTACTCTAGTTTCCCTTGGCCCCTCTTGCTCCCTTTGCCTATTTCTTCTAGGGGGTGGTTGGTAATAGTCATTAATTCTAAGGCTTCCCTCCCCCAGAGACTCATTACTCCTAGATGCATGAGTATGAGTTTTCTTTGATTTTTGTGATTTTTGGGATTTCTCCTCTTGGGCTTTAGCCAATTCATTGATTTTATTCTCATTCTCCAATTGTCTAAAAGAAATCATTTGTACAGCTTGTGAAACTTCTTTTAAAAGAGATTTTATAGATTTGACTTCACTTTCAATAGACTTTGGAGAGTGAGGAGGAGAAGACATGGCTAAAGTTTTTGTGTATATAAGTGTTTTACCTTGAGGAAATTTAGGAAAGTCAAAGAAGGTAGTTTTCCAGGTAAGGGAGGTGAGTCACAAAGGACTACTTAAGTACCAAGCCTTTGCCTTAGCCAAAAACTATCCCTCAATGTCTTCACACAAAACTTCCTCTTAGTAAACTACTTAGAACACAATTAAGTTGAGAAATCAAAACTTTTTCTTTCAATGCAAGAAAAACAATGTATGCTAACTAATTAACAAAGCTAGACGGTTTTAACAAAACTTAAAACAACCACACATACAAAGCGTTACTAATTAAGCAATATAGAAACAACTAAGAACAATTAACAATTGCTAATTAAAGAGTTCTATACTAGTCGGCCCTAGGTGAGGCTTCTTGGACACTTGGAGCCCTTGAAGAGACACTCACCGTCTAATAACGTAATTAAGAAGTAATTAACACAAATTAAGTTGCAAGGAAATTAAGAAAACTCCCTTTGTTGATCCTCTTTTTGCTAAATGCACTTCCTTGTTGTCTTTGCTTGTTGGCCCTCCAAGTGTTTGTAGTGTTTTTCAAGAAAGCTTGTTTCGGCCTTGGCTTTTTAGAATGAAGGTTTTAATTCTCCAATTCCAGCACCTATCAAAAGACTAGACCTTACCCAAGTCAAGTTTCCATTCAATTAAGCACCAAAGGAGAAATAAATTCCAGGACCAAATTAGAGGTCAAAGAACAAAAGCAAGAAACAATTTTATTGAATAAAACAGTACCACCAAAAGGAGTTAGATTATGACAACTAGAAAGAGGTCCAAGAAATATTAAGCAAGCAAATAAAAGGTACTCAATTAAAGGTAGGCACACAAAAGAATTCCTAAGAATGACACTAGAATTAGATTACAAAATAAAAAACAGCACCACTGGAAAATTTGTTGTGGGCCAGAAACGTGTTTTTCCCCAATTTATGCTGAGCTGTGTTTTTAAGATATGATTCTGAAATTTTATATTCAAGATATTCATGATCTTAGCTACAATCTGGCTTTGGAATCACTCAAAACGCATGCACCAATTTTTTTTTAATAAATTTTTCAATTTTGGTGTTCAGTTACGCCAGCTGTAGCGCCTCAGATTTGCACACTGATTTGAAAAGATTTATCATTTTTTTTTCTGTTGATTCTTTTGAACTAATTCTTTTTTTGTCCTTTCTATAACATTTCAAACTTGCATATTCCAGAGAATCAAAATTTTCCTATGAGTGAAAATATTTTTCTGGAACAAAACTGCCAGCACAGGGAAAGTGAAACAGGGGATTATGGAAACTGGAAACAAAAACAGCAAGATACCAAAATTTAAACACAATGGAATTTGTGAAATAGAATTTGTGTAGGATCTAAACACAAATAGGAACTCAAACTAAAATTAAAAAGGCACCAAAAGATCAAAGAACAGCAGATTCAAAGCAATTAAAGATACCCAAAATCAAGAAACAATCAAGCCAAATAAAGGACTACTAAGAATTGTTGACATTGTGAATGAACATGACTTGACAAAACATATATGGATTCAGAAATTAAAGACTCAAAAGCATAATATGAACCAAATTAAAAGTGCAATAAAGACTCAAAAGCCTAAAAGAAAGCAGCAACTCAAAGGTGTATGGAATCCTATCACAATTTGCACAAGAATTGTTCAAGATTAATTGAACAAAGTGCACCGGTTGGATCTTCCAAATAGCACACCAAAACAAATTAAAATGTAAAAAACAGCAAGACAATTATGGAAATAAGATGAACAACATGAAATAAAGAAGAACTAAAAATGAAAAGACCAAAAGCAACTCATCTTGAAGAACCTAAGCTCATGATACCAAATGATGGCAAATTCATGAAGTTCTTCTTGAATCATGTAAGAGATGGTGCGGAAGCCATGGATGTGTGTGTGCAAGATCCTCCTAAGAGTGATGTTGATCTTGAAGGTGCATGATGTGTATGAACATTGGGAGGTTCGGCCAGCCTAAGGAAAGGTGAAGGATGTGAAGTTTAGAGCCTAGAGTTCTAGGGAGAAGCAAAGCTTGGCACAAAAGGGCAGCATAACTTTACTCACAATAAACTTGCAAATACAAGGTGTAGGCCTTTTTATTTATAAGCTAAATGGCCGTAGAAACTAAGCTAATGTCTAATGAAATGAAAGCCAAATGAAATGCAAATCACAAAGCACATGGCACATGTGCTCATGACCGGCCAAACAAAAGAGATTCTAGAGTGTTCACTCAATTATGCTTTCTACACTACTCTAATTACTAAGCACCCCTAATGGGCCTCCATGTAACATGTACAAGGCTTTCTCTCTTCCATCCGTGACTTCATTCAATTGGGCGTGAATGTGCTTAGCCATTGACCTTGTAATAGGGCCTAGACGGTCTAGGCCTCCCCCTAGACGCTCCATGTGTAGCCTCCCCTCTTCACGTCCTAGACGCTCCTTCCTTGAGTCTAGACGCTCATCACGGTCTAGCTTTGGGTCTTGGCTTTCATGGTGGGATGTGCTTGGCCCTCCTCCATCAGGTGCCTTGAAGGTGCATGAGAATGGGGAATTGGGGAGGTTCGGCCAGCCCCTTTGAAGGTGATGAAGTGAAGATTAAAATCTAGATGCTAGGCAAAGAGTAGTGTATGGCACAAATTTGGCAGCATAACAATACTTTATTCAATCTTACAAAATGAGAGCCAAGCACCTCCTTATATAGGATTGGAGGGCTGGAATTTGAAGAGCCAAATACAAATGAAATGTAATCTAAATGACATGCAAATGAAGGAGCTCATGGAGGCACATGGAGCACATGGCACATGGGTGCACATGGCCTTCTAACTTGCACATGGACGTCCTAGATTAGTGGAGAGCTTCTAGAAACCGTAGCTAATCTAGGTTAACTCCTCCTTAATCCTAATTTGCAAAATTTAAACAAAGGTTCATAAGGCTATGCTATTTACACCACAAATAAGACTAAGCTACACTTTGTTGGGCCTTCTTGGACATCACCCTTCTTGGATGTCAACTCTTTTAGACGCTCCTTGTGTGGCCTAGACGCTTCTTGTGGGTGCCCTCTATGCAAGGTTGGTCCTAGACGCTCTCTTGGTTGCCTTTCATGCAAGGTTGGTTCTAGACGCTCTTTTGGGTGCTGGGGCCTCTTCCATCATCCCCTCCCTCTTGAAAAGGATTTGTCCTCAAATCCAATGCTTTTTCTTCAACTAGGGGGATGAAAGTGGCTGGATGGTGTCCATCATCTCCTCCCTCTTGAGAAGATCTATCCTCAGATCAACAGATTTGATCTCGGATAGCAACCTCTTGCTTCGTCAATGGTTAGTCCTCCCGGATCAAATGTCCATCTATGGGAATCTTGAAACAAAACAAAGGAGTTAGTGTGAGCAATTGGAGAAAACTTAATTGTGTGAAGTTGCCATTTTTGTTTTTCTTTTTTTTTGGCAACTTTTCACAATATTTCCCTTTTGAGGGTTGTATGTGTCCTCTAATCCTCTTATGTTTTATAAAATCTCCAATAGTAGTTACTTTTTCCTTAGGCATAATTCCTTTAGGAGGTGGTAACAACTTAAAGAGGGAAAGAGGACTATGTTCACATACAACGTCAAATGGAGAAATATTAGTAGTCTTGTTGATGGCAAATTTCATGAAGGTCTTCTTGAATCATGTAAGAAAATGGTGCGGAAGCTATGAAGGTGTGTGTGCAAGATCCTTCTAAGAGTGATGTTGATCTTGAAGGTGCATGATAGGTATGAACATAGGGAGGTTCGGCCAGCCCAAGGAAAGGTGAAGGATGTGAAGTTTAGAGCCTAGAGTTATAGGGAGAAGCAGAGCTTGGCACAAAATGGCAGCATAACTTTACTCACAATAAACTTGAAAATACAAGGTGTAGGCTCCTCCTTTTATAGGCTAAGGAGGACCATAATGCAACCCTAATGCTAGCCAAATGAAATGTAAATGTGAAGCACATGGGTGCACATGGCACATGGGTGCACATGGCACATGGGTGCACAAATGAGCACATGGGGAGGGGTGTGTCTAGTTTTTATGCTCACCCTCTCCATGGGCTTTCTAGACCGGCCTTGGTAAATTTAGAGGTTTTTTTAGAAACTCTAAGTTTACCTAGGTTGGTGTTTTAGGTGCCAAAATTAATTCTAAGAAAATTACAAATAAAGTTCCTATGCTAATTTTGACAAGAAATTAAAGTCTACTCTACACTAGAGTTTATGGCATTTGAACATGTAAAAGAACGTCTTCTTGGATCCTCTTGGCCATAACTCTATGGTTGGCCCAAATCTACCCTTTGGTGGCTTGCATGTGGGCTTGTGCTTGGGCCTCTTCCATCATCCCCTCCCTCTTGAAAAGGATTTGTCCTCAAATCCATTGCTTCTTCTTTTTCATGGCTAGGGGAATGGATGTGGCTGGATGGTGTCCATCATCTCCTTCTCCTTGAGAAGATCTATCCTCAGATCTAGAGATTTGATCTCGGATAGCAGCCTCTTGCTTCTTCAACTATGCTTGCCCTCCCGGATCAAACGTCCACCTAGGGGAATTATCAAATAAAGCAAATGAGTTAGTTGAAGCAGTTATATACAAATCAATTTTATGAAGTTGCCATTTTTGTTTTTCTTTTGTTTTTGGCAACTTTTTACAATATTTCTCTTTTGATGGTTGCATGTGTTCTCTAATCCTCTCATGCTTTGTAAAATTTTCAATAGTGGTTACTTGTTCCTTAGGCATAATTCCTTTAGGAAGTGGTAACAACGCAAAAAGAGAAAGAGGACTATGTTCACATACAACTTCAAATGTAGAAATATTAGTAGTCTTGTGGACTACTCTATTGTATGCATGCTCAATAGAAAAAGGATACTCATCCCAAGAATTGTGGTTGTCTTTCATGATTTCTCTAGGCATAGTAACAAGAGCTATGTTTTCAATTTTATTTTGACCATTCTTTTGAGGATGATAAGAATTTGAAAAGGACAACTTAGTTGCAAGTTTTTCCAAGAGAATCCTCAAATGATGGTTTTCAAATTTTGGAGCTCTATCCAACACTAAGTTTGAAGAGAAATCATGAAGACTTGTCACTTCTTTAAGGAAGAGTTTATCCATGTCCATGAAAATGGAATCAAAACCTTTTGTTGTCCTAGGAAGATCTAATATGAAATTTAGGCTTATGTCTTCCCAAGGATCATTTGCAAAAGGTGAAGGAGTATAGAGTTCATGAGACATCGCCTTAGATGTATTTTTAAAACACGGAATGTATCTAAGGTAATGTCTTTGAACATCTTTTCTCATGGGTGACAATAATTTTCCTTTTAAAAGCTCTAGAGTTTTATCAACTCTAATTTGACCCATGAGTTCTCCTTCATGAAGAATTTCTCTTTTATGTGTGAAGGTAGTCTCGTTGATACAACCTTTGTTCATGGAAATTTCAATTCGTTGCAAAGGTTGTCTCAATAAGACATGAAAAGTTTCTTTAGGCACTACTTCACATAAAAAATTGTCTTTGTAGATGCCTATAGATGACTTGACCTTCACTTGGTGATATCTTGGCATGTATGTAAAATAATCTACTATATTTTTATCTATGCAAGCCTTTTTTAAGGATTCTTCTTTTTTTTCTAGGCTTGCAAGTGTTCCTTTACAAAAGGTAAGGCTAGGTTGTTCAACAAGAGGTATATTTTCAAATGTATTTTCAACTTTTCCTTCTTGTTGAATGACCTTGTGGGAAGGAACACTCTTCTCCCACGCCTTTTGTTTCCCAAGGGTTTTCTCTTGCTTTTCTATTTTTACATTTTCTTCACTCTCACTAGCTTCTTTTTCTTGGCTACTATTCTCATTTTTGTCCCTTAAGATCATAGATCTTTCATTGAAACATTGAGATGCTAATTGATCATTGCCAAGGTATTCTAAACATGGAATTTCTCTAGCTTGAGTGTGAGAGATATGCTTGGTTAGGTTTTCTTGTCTCTCTTTCCTAGCTCTCCTAGGGAATTGTTGATGATATTCATTTTTCCTAAGACTTTCTTCCCCAAGATAATCATGATGTTTAGAGCTAGATGCATGAGAATGTAATTTTTTTTTTGAAAATTGAGACTTCTCATTCTTTGCTTTAGTCATTTCATTAGTTTTGATCTCATTCTCCAATTGTTTAGATGAAATTGATTGAATATCCTTAGTAAGTTGTTTCAAAAGAGATTTCTAGGATTTCACCTCACTTTTAAGAGATTTAGAGGAGTGAGAAGACATGACTAAAGCTTTGTGGGTAGAAGTATTTTACCTTGAGAAAAATTTAGGGAAGTCAAAAAAGGTAGTCTTCCAGGTAAGGGAGGTGAGTCACAGTGGACTACTTAAATACCAAGCCTTTGCCTTAGCCAAAAACTATCCCTCAATGTCTTCACACAAAGCTTTCTCTTAGTAAACCACTTGGAACACAATTAAGTTGAGAAATCAGATTTTAATGCAAGAAAACAATGCATGCTAACTAATTAACAAAGCTAGACGGTTTTTAACAAAACTTAAAACAACCACACATACAAAGCGTTACTAATTAAGCAATATAGAAACAACTAAGAACAATTAACAATTTCTAATTAAAGAGTTCTATACTAGTCGGCCCTAGGTGAGGCTTCTTAGACACTTGGAGCCCTTGAAGACACACTCACCGTCTAATAACGTAATTAAGAAGTAATTAACACAAATTAAGTTGCAAGGAAATTAAGAAAACTCCCTTTGTTGATCCTCTTTTTGCTAAATGCACTTCCTTGTTGTCTTTGCTTGTTGGTCCTCCAAGTGTTTGTAGTGTTTTTCAAGAAAGCTTGATTCGGCCTTGGCTTTGTTTCCCCTTAGAATGAAGGTTTTAATTCTCCAATTCCAGCACCTATCAAAAGACTAGACCTTACCCAAGTCAAGTTTCAATTCAATTAAGCACCAAAGGAGAATAATTTCCAGCACCAAATTAGAGGTCAAAGAACAAAAGCAAGAAACAATTTAATTGAATAAAACAGTACCACCAAAAGGGGTTAGATTATGACAACTAGAAAGAGGTCCAAGAAATATTAAGCAAGCAAATAAAAGGTACCAAAATAAAGGTAGGCACACAAAAGAATCCTAAGAATAGCACTAGAATTAGATGACCAAATAAAAAAACAGCACCACTGGAAAATGTTGTGGGCCAGAAACGTGTTTTCCCCAATTTATGTTGAGCTGTGTTTTTAAGATATGATTCTAAAATTTGATATGCAAGATATTCAAGATCTTAGCTAATATATGGCTTTGGAATCACTCAAAACGCATGCACCAATTTTTTTAATAAATTTTGCAATTTTGGTGTTCAGTTACGCCAGTTGTAGCGTCTCAGATTTGCACACTGATTTTAAAAGATTTATCATTTTTTTTCTGTTGATTCTTTTGGACTAATTCTTTTTTTGTCCTTTCTATAACACTTCAAACTTGCATATTCCAGGGAATAAAAATTTTCCTATGAGTGAAAATATTTTTCTGGAACAAAACAGCCAGCACAGAAAATCTGAAACAGGGGATTCTGGAAACTGGAAACAAAAACAGCAAGATACCAAAATTTAAACACAATAGAATTTGTGAAATAGAATTTGTGTAGGATCTAAACACAAATAGGAACTCAAACTAAAATTAAAAAGGCACCAAAAGATCAAAGAACAGCAGATTCAAAGCAATTAAAGATACCCAAAATCAAGAAACAATCAAGCCAAATAAAGGACTACTAAGAATTGTTGACATTGTGGATGAACATGACTTGACAAAACATATATGGATTCAGAAATTAAAGACTCAAAAGTATAATATGAACCAAATAAGAAAGCAATAAAGACTCAAAAGCCTAAAAGAAAATAACAACTCAAAGGTGTATGGAATCCTATCACAATTTGCACAAGAAATTGTTCAAGATCAATTGAACAAAAGTGCTTCGGTTGGATCTTCCAAATAGCACACCAAAACAAATTAAAATGCAAAAAACAGCAAGACAACTATGGAAATAAGATGAACAACATGAAATAAAGAAGAACTAGAAATGAAAAGACCAAAAGCAACTCATCTTGAAGAACCCAAGCTCATGATACCAAATGATGGCAAATTTCATGCAGGTCTTCTTGAATCATGTAAGAAAATGGTGCGGAAGCTATGAAGGTGTGTGTGCAAGATCCTCCTAAGAGTGATGTTGATCTTGAAGGTGCATGATAGGTATGAACATAGGGAGGTTCGGCCAGCCCAAGGAAAGGTGAAGGATGTGAAGTTTAGAGCCTAGAGTTATAGGGAGAAGCAAAGCTTGGCACAAAATGACAGCATAACTTTACTCACAATAAACTTGAAAATACAAGGTGTAGGCTCCTCCTTTTATAGGCTAAGGAGGACCATAATGCAACCCTAATGCTAGCCAAATGAAATGTAAATGTGAAGCACATGGGTGCACATGGCACATGGGTGCACAAATGAGCACATGGGGAGGGGTGTGTCTAGTTTTTATGCTCACCCCCTCCATGGGCTTTCTAGACCGGCCTTGGTAAATTTAGAGGTTTTTTTAGAAACTCTAAGTTTACCTAGGTTGGTGTTTTAGGTGCCAAAATTAATTCTAAGAAAATTACAAATAAAGTTCCTATGCTAATTTTGACAAGAAATTAAAGTCTACTCTACACTAGAGTTTATGGCATTTGAACATGTAAAAGAACGTCTTCTTGGATCCTCTTGGCCATAACTCTATGGTTGGCCCAAATCTACCCTTTGGTGGGCTTGCATGTGGGCTTGTGCTTGGGCCTCTTCCATCAGTTGTGGACTACTCTATTGTATGCATGCTCAATAGAAAAAGGATACTCATCCCAAGAGTTGTGGTTGTCTCTTATGATTACTCTAGGCATAGTAGAAAGAGCTAGGTTTTCAATTGTATTTTGACCATTCTTTTGAGGATGATAAGAATTTAAAGTGTACAACTTAGTTGCAAGTTTTCCCAAGAGAATCCTCAAATCATGGTTTGCGAAATTTGGAGCTCTATCCAACACTATGCTTGAGGATAAACCATGAAGATGTATCACTTCTCTAGAGAAGAGTTTATCCATATCCATGAAAATGGAATCAAAACCTTTTGTTGTCCTAGGAAGCTTTAATATGAAATTTAGGCTTGTGTCTTCCCAAGGATCATTTGCAAAAGGTGAAGAAGTATGGAGTTCTTGAGACATTGCCTCAGGTGTAGTTTTAAAACAAGAAATGTATCTAGGGTAATGTCTTTGAACCTCCTTTCTCATGGGTGACAAAAGTTTTCCTTTTAAAAGCTCTAGAGTTTTATCAACTCTAATTTGGCCCATGAGTTCTCCTTCGTGAAGAATTTTTATCTTATGTCTAAAGGTAGTGATATGATTCCAATAGCAAGATATAGATGATTCTTTGACATTTTATGGAATCAACAAGAGTTGGAGATTGAATAGGCACTTTTATAGAAATGGATCAATGTTCTATGTTTCAAGAACTCACCAAAACTTACGCCAAACACCAAAGCTCACATGGAAGTTCCATTTCTTGTCAATTGAACCGATTAAAAGGTGCAATAAAGCAAATGAACCGATTAAATTGCTTAAGAAATGAAATGAACCGATTAAAATGCCTCACAATTGAAAAGCACCGAACAAAAGTAAGGAAGAAAGAAGATGAACCGATTAAAGCATGAAACTAAGCTTAAACACCGAATAGAAAGAACCTAGACATGTTTATCAATTCGTATGGACATGGAGATGAAGGGAAAAGATGGAGAAGAGAGAAGACTTATGTGGTTGAAGAACTTGGTTGATGAACACGCCACTTGAAGTATGAATGCTCCAAGATAAGTGTGAAATGTCGCCACTTGAGGGAACCAAGGCTCTCAAGATGAGACTAGGAAGAGGAGAAGACAAGTTCTCGCAACACTCAATCACACATTTGGGAGAGTTTTGATACTACAAATTCCAATTCTAAATTATGAAGGACCCAAGCCCTCCTTTTATAGGAGCAAGGGCCGGTCATTAGCTTTACAAAGCTTGTATCCTAAGCTACTCAAGAGTCTCCTAAGCTAACGCCTCTCCTAAGCTAATGCCTAAGCTTCTAGAATTTTCTAAGCTAAAGCCTAAAGATGCTTTACAAAAGAGGTGTCTAATGTTTCCCTCTAAGCACCTTTCCTAAAGACTATGTATTTAAACATTCTACTTTTTATACAAGAGACACTATAAAAAGAGAAAACAATCTACCACTACTTCCTAAATCCTTAAACTTGCTCCTTGTAAGCCTTTGAGGTATGGTAGTGTCTCCTTGAGCTTCTTCAACTTCGGCCTCTACCTCCTTTTGTCCTTGATCTTCGGCCTCTATTTCTTCTTGAGCTTGATCTCCATCATACTCCCCGAGTTGGAGAGAATTCGACCACGAATTCTGGAGACCTACAGAGAAAGGAGTTAGATCACTGATATTAAATGTACGACTACCAAGGTATGTATCAGGCATATCTAACTCATAAGCATTGTCATTAATCCTCTTTAGGACTTGAAAATGTCCATCACCACGAGGCATTAGTTTGGACTTCCTTTGAGTAGGAAAATGATCTTTCCTCAAGTGAAGCCAAACCTAATCACCTTCATCAAATAACAATGCTTTTCTCCTTTTATTGGCAAGTTCAGCATATTTGCCAACCTTCTTCTCAATTCTCAACTTGATGTCTTTATGCAATTTTTTCACAAAAGAAGCCTTTTCATCCCCATCTTTGCACCAGACATCATCAAGTATGGGAATAGGAAGAAGATCAAGAGGTGTTAAGGGATTAAACTCATAAACAACCTCAAAAGGAGAATGTGAGGTGGTAGAATTTACTACACGATTATAAGCAAATTCAACATGGGGTAGTAAATTCTCCCACACTCTAGGATTCCCGGAAATAAAGCATCGCAACATTTGTCCCAAAGTTCTATTTACCACTTTGGTTTGACCATCGGTTTGAGGGTGACAAGTGGTAGAAAATAAAAGTTTAGTACCTAGCTTTCCCCACAAGGTCTTCCAAAAGTGACTCAAGAACTTGGAATCTCTATCGGACACAATAGTTGTAGGAATCCCATGCAAACGAACCACTTCTTGAAATAAGAGGTTTGCAATATGACATGCATCATCTGTTGGGTTTAATAGTGCCAAAGTTCAAGAGGGGGGTGAATTGACCTTTTAAAACTTTCTCGCAGAAACAGTGTTTAACACAGTTTTACAAAAAATAAATCGATTTATGTGAAAATGAACAGATTTATTTCAGCACTGTTTTTGTTTGAAAAGCTTTTAATTCAGCAAGGTTAATCACAAGATTATGCAGATAGAATTTCCAGATGCACACACACAGATATCAGATTGAAAAACAGTGTAACACAAAAACAGCAAACCTTAATTCCAATTCGTGTGATTTAGGTTCAGTTAAGGGCTTGACACTTAGTGAGACAATCTATTACACACAACCTGTTTTATTAGCCTTTAACAGATTATCAGTGTTCTTATTGAAACCAAACAGTTTTTCAGAAGTCAAGAACAATGAATCACAGAACAGCAAGCTTCAACTTTAAGCAATTGTTTAAGGTCCAATTGATAGCTTTAACAACTTCTTGAGCAACCTATCACAGCCAATCTGTTTCAGTGGCTTTTAGCAGTTTTTATATGTTCTTATCAGATTAAAACAACTTTTTCAGAAATCAAGAACAGTATGCACAGTGCCCAGAAAGAACAGATTTATTTTCAATTGAACAGATTTATTTCTTTGCTGTTTTATCAATTATACAGAAACGAAATTGCAGAGAGTGAGAGAGAATGAACACAAGCAATTATACTGGTTCACTCAACGGAGCTACATCCAGTCTTCACCAACAACAGGTGGAAATCACTAACACACAGTACAACCAAGTACAATTCCCACTGTTCTTGAAACCTACAAGAACTTAGGTACTCTTGCTGAAAAAACCTATTTCAGCATACACACACCCACTCTTCAAGAACACCTATCAAGAAGAGTGTTCAACCAAACTATTACAAGAAATGAGATGTGAAACGACTACACCTGATTGAGGATACACAGATCTGCCTTAAACCAGTAGGCAAGATTGCTAGAACAGTAGCAGCACCTCACACCAAGCTTTTGTAACCAAACCAAGAACAAGCACTTTGTGATTTTTGAAATTTTTTAAGAACAAATGCTAATCCTTTGAAAACACTTAACTCTCTGCTGTCAAAACTTGTTTTTGCAAATGTATGAATTGTTTGAATTGTTATTAAACTCAGAAACAAGTTTGCATTTTATAGAAAGCCAGCTTATAACAGAATTTTGAAAAACAGTTAAAGCTGTTATAAAATGAACAGATTGAAAATAAAATGAACTGATTTATTTTCAAAAGCAGTTAGAGAATTTGTTAAGTGAGGAGACTTAGTCAACCATTCTGGTGCAGAGATAAAACTGAAAACGTTTAAGCTTGACATGACACCAGAGACAAAAAGAATCTATTCATTTACAGATGAACAGATTTATTTTTCAAAATGAAAACAGAGAAAGTTTAACAATTTAAGACTCAGTCGTTTTGAAAAGAAGAAGACTTAGTCAAAATACCTGATGCACAAAATCTAATTTTTACAAGACTTTAGCCAAGGCATCAGTGAAGAAAATGAATCTGTTTATTTAGAAAAGAACAGATTTATTTTTATGCAGTAAACGTGTTTTTGTGTAAAACATGTGAAAAACAGTTTAAGAAAACTTATGCTTGTTCTTATCACATGGCCAGTGGTTATGAGGTGAGTTACTCAGCAAAAAGCCCACTCTTAGACAACCTCTAAGCACTAACTAAGACATACTTAAAGCAAAGCAAAAATACACATGAAATGTACATAAAAGTCTTCATCAAACACTACATATAAGTCTTCGTCAAACACAATCTTGAAGGGGCAGCAACCATCTTCAACATCATCCACTTTGTGGCAAGGAATAAAGTGAGCCATCTTTGAAAAACGATCCACTACCACAAAAATGGAATCCTTTCCCTTTGATGTCTTGGGTAATCCTAAGATGAAATCCATAGAAATGTCAACCCAAGGCATTGAAGGGATAGGAAGAGGAGTATATAAACCATGGGGTTGCAATCTAGATTTAGTTTTACGGCAAGCTATGCATTTTTCACACAAACTATGAACATGTTTATGCTTATGAGGCCAAAAGAAATGTTCATGCAACACATCCAAAGTTTTTGCAACCCCAAAGTGACCCATTAATCCTCCCTCATGTGCTTCTCTAACAAGAAATAATCTAATGGAGCATTGAGGAACACAAAGACGTTTTCCTTTAAAAAGAAAGCCATCTTGAATAAAAATATCTCTGTGTCCTCCTTTGATACACTCTTGATAGATAAGAGAAAAATCAAAGTCATCATGATAAAGATCCTTAATGTGATCAAAGCCAAGAAATTGAGAACCCAAAAGATACAACAAAGCATAGCGTCTAGAAAGTGCATCGGCCACAACATTATTTTTGCCTTGCTTATGCTTGATCACATAAGAAAATTGCTCAAGGAATTCCACCCACTTAGAATGCCTCTTGTTAAGTTTGTTTTGGCTTTTCAAATATTTAAGAGATTCATGATCACTATGAATCACAAACTCTTTTGGAAAAAGATAATTGTTCCTGCCGGTTGACCAGGGTACGTCTTTCTGTGCGACCTTGCCCGTCTGCTATGGACACCCTATTTTGGTAATCTGCGAACACCTGCAAAGAAGTGAACAAATGGGCGCCCTAGCGGCCGTTTGCACTCCGACGCTCAAGTCAGCTAACAAGAAACACAAAAACTCTGCACCTTCGTATCGGAGCACCGTGAAAGACGCTCTGAAGGTGGTAATGAACTATATATTGTGATGTGATTCCAATAGCCACATAGAACAAGATTCTTGACACTTTGAGGAATCACCTTGAGCTGGAAAATATAGAGGCACTTTCTTAGAAGTTGGATCATGGTTCTAAAATCAAGAACTCACCAATAACAAGTACCAAATCCCAAACTCATTTGGATGAACCAAATATTGTCAAATTGAATCAACAAAGGAGAATGAAAAGAAGAGACCGAACAGAATTGAATTAAAAACAAAAGTACCGAACAGAATTAAGAAGCAAACAGAAAATAGGTGCTGGAAAATTAAAGGAACCAAAACAAAAACAACTCAAAACTCAAGGCTACATGAACAAATTGAAGAAGAAGAAAGGAAGGAGAAGAGAATGCTCATGAAGATGGAGGAATGGTTGGATGATCACGCCACTAGAAGAATGGATGCTCCTAGATGAGTGTGCAAGCCGCCACTTGAGGAAACCATGGTCCTTCAAGATAAGACTAGAGTAGAAGCTCAAAAGCTCTCCAAATGCTCACTCCAATTTTGAGTATAGTTTCTTTAGATAAAATCAAATCTGAATTTTACAAAGAGAGCACCTCTATTTATAGCCTAAGGTGCTGAAATGTAAGCTACACAAATTCAAAAAAAACTCCCTCCCAAAAAGCTTCTAGAATTTGCGCCTAAAACAAGGCATGAGGAAGGTGTGATCCTTTCTCTCACTTTGGCACCTCCTTATTTACTCCTACACCTATCTACTAATACACCCCCCCTAAGACTCTTAACTAAAGACTAAAAGATGCTTTAACAATAGAGGTTTCTAATGTTTCCCTCTAAGCACCTTTCTAAATTATTTAAAACTTGGCCTTGCCCTTCATGGGATGGTCTTTGGGCTTTCGTGGGCTTTGGCCTTCTTGGGCTTGGGCTTGGGCTTGGGCTTTATCTTTTGCAAAGATTAACAAGAAAAACTTTAAATGTGAAGGCGAATGATCTTGTTCTTCATTATAAAAAGCCACCTTTAGTTGATTCTCATCATATTGTGTACTGTTTCTGGTTTAGGCAAACAATCCTTCTCTAGTCCCTTGTGCGTAACCTCAGGGCTCGAGCAAGCAACTAGAGTGGGTTCTGGGGAAGATTTGCCAAAAGTTCGATCCTTGCTTCGAACGTTCAAAAACCCTTTTAACGCCACCCTGCATTAAACACGTCTTAAAGTGCATTTAAGGCGCTTTAAGGGCATTTAACACGTTTCCTTAAAACCTTTAATGGAGGCATTTAAAGCTCTTTAAAGCGTTTAAAGCGTTAACTGGAATAAAAACATACCTGATGAGGAAACATAATGTTTCCTCATTTACTATCTCTGCTAACTTCTCGTTGACTCACTATCTTTTCTCTGACTTGATTACTATCACACGTGGAGGGCCTCATGGCGCCGTATCCCAATCTTAAGGACATTCTGTCGCGTGAGTTTCCTCCTTCTCGAAGTGCCGCTGGCACAGGGGGTGACATTCTGGGTGCCAACTCATGCTCCCCAGATTTCAGCCACTCACACTGGGAGTGTATCTACCTTCCTCTCGCTCCACGCACCTGGTTCATCCCTGGGCATGACCCTCTCTTGGGTCGTAACTATCCCAGGGATCACCCTGAAGTGGCGTGGACTTCACGAGCCAGGATACTCCCCACTGGTATTGGAACTATGGCCCTGAAGCCACCTCTATTGGTATTATAATTAGGCCTATAAATAGGGCTATAAATAACATCACAATTAAGTATAGGCATCCCATACCTAGGCTTGATGATTTGTTAGATGAATTGCATGGTGATGAATGGAAGACGGCTTTTAAGACCAACTTTGGTTTATATGAGTGGTTGGTTATGCCCTTTGGCTTAACTAATGCTCCTAGTACTTTCATGTGCCTCATGCATCATGTTTTAAGACCATTCATTGGCAAGTTTGTTGTTGTTTATTTTGATGATATACTCATTTATAGCATGTCTTTGTATGACCATAGGATGCATGTTAGACAAGTCTTGGAAACCCTTAAGAAGGAACATTTGTATGCTAACCTTGCTAAATGTATGTTTGCACTTGATCATATAGAATTCCTAGGGTTTGTTGTGAGTATCAAAGGGGTCCATGTGGATCAAGCTAAGGTTGTGGCCATTCAAAATTGGCCTACGCCTACAAATGTGAATGAGGTCCGAAGTTTTCATGGTCTTGCTTCTTTTTATAGAAGATTTGTACCCAACTTCGGTACCATAGCTGCACCTCTCAATGATATAGTGAAAAAGGATGTGGTTTTTAAATGGGGAGAAGCACAACAAAATGCTTTTAATGTTTTGAAAGAAAAATTGACTAATGCTCCCATCTTAGCCCTTCCTAATTTGAGATTGAGTGTGATGCTTCAAATATAGGCATTGGGCTTGGGCTTGTATTTGGGCTTGGGCTTGGGCTTTTTCTATCATGGGCTTGGGCCTCTTCCATCAATTATAGTGCTCTCTAGGCGACACCTCTTCCACGGGCGAAGCGTCGTCATGCCTCTCCTCTGTGCGCGCGTCTGCTTTAGGCGTCGCCCTTACGGGTGCGGCCTCGCCAGGCGTTGACTCCGTAGGCGTCGCCTCATTCAAGGGCTCTACTTCGATCACAGTGTTTGAACTCGGTGGACGTTCGAACACCATGAACACACCTCTCTTTGTCTTTAAACTGTTTTCGTAGCATTTTCGCGCTTCTTCCTGATCTGACTTGATGACAATCACCCTGCCATTGAGATCTGGCAGCTTCATCTTCATGTGGCACGTGGAGGCTACTGCTCTCAGCCTATTTAATGCCGGTCTCCCCAACAGGATGTTGTAAGCTGAATTGGCGTTTACAACTAAGTACCGAATGCTTTCAGTACGGGAGGCCGCCCCATCTGTGAATGTCGTCCTCAACTCCAAGTAGCCACGTACTTCTACCTGATTGTCAGCAAACCTGTACAAGCACCCGATGTAGGGCCTCAAAAGGTCGAGAGACAACCGTAGCTTGTTGAAGGTCGACCAGAACATAACATCTGCAGAACTTCCCTGGTCGACTAGCACCCTGTGCACCTTTCTTCCTGCTGTGACAACCGAAATGACCACGGGGTCATTGTCGTGTGGAACGACATCTCGCAGGTCCGCCCTCGTGAACACGAGGTCTGACTCCCACGGGTCGCCTGGAATTTACTCCCCTCGCATATTTCTTGCGTTGGGATGCAGTGGGTCCCCCTCCCGAAAAACCACCAGAAATGGTGTGGACTTCGCCATGGACCGGCATCTCATGCGCTTGATCCTCCGCTGGTTCTGGAAGGGCCACAGTCGTGGTGGGTTCAGCGAGATAATCCTTTAAGAACCCGCTTTTTAGTAACTCGTCCAACTGGTACCCCAGCGACATGCAGTTGTTGATGTGGTGACCGAAAGCTTCGTGGAACTCACACCAAGAGTCCTTGCGAGGCCCTAGCACCTTGTCAGTCTTCACCGGTCGCCTCAACCTTTCAGCTATATTAGGCACGGCGATTAGGTCCTTCAATTCCACCACAAAGTCGTACCTCGCTGGTCTGGCCCTTTCTTTGACCGGACGATTTCCTCCCGCTTGACCCCTGGGTTGGGGTTTTCTTGCCTCGTAGGGGCGTCTCCCTTCCTGCTACTTCCTTCCCGTCGTGGTCTCGTTGACCCTGACGGGTTGAGCCCGTGTCTGTGCCCTCGGGCGTGAGGGTGCGACGCTCGTGCGCTTCTCACACACCTCTCCCTCAGAGGCAATATGCTCCACCGCGCGACACCTTATTTCAGCGAAGGTCCTGGGAAGATTGCGAATGATGGATTCGCAAAAGGAGCCAGGACACACGCCTTTCCTGAACGCGTACACGATCATGGGCTCTTCCGTAGTACCAACCTTTACTACTTGGGCCCCGAAACGGTTGATGTACTCCTTCAAAGTCTCACCCTGATACTGTTTCACGTCGAACAGATCATATGAAACGGGCGGTCTCATCCGGGTCACGTCGCCCGTGGTTATTGCCCAAACCACGGCGCAACTCCTCATTCGTACGATGGAGCTCTTCGTTTCTCGCCTGGGAGGCCGCGAGATCCGCCTGCATACGTTCTTGCTCCGCCCTTGATTCCGCCATTTCCTCCTGCAGCCCCTGCATCATATCCATGACCTGCTGCATGGTCATTTCCTCACTTGTAGCGCGCGCGGAACCTTGTCTCGTGGCCCTCATGCTTGTTGTTACGGTGGCTTTGACAAACTCTCTGGAACTGTCGGTCTGAAACCTGTGATGGGACTGATGTTTTAAATCGGCCCCACGGTGGGCGCCAAATGTTCCTGTCGGTTGACCTGGGTACGTCTTTCTGTGCGACCTTGCCCGTCTGCTATGGACACCCTTTTTTGGTAATCTGCGAACACCTGCAAAGAAGTGAACAAATGGGCGCCCTAGCGGCCGTTTGCACTCCGATGCTCAAGTCTGCTAACAAGAAACACCAAAACTCTGCACCTTCGTATCAGAGCACCGTGAAAGACGCTTTGAAGGTGGTAATGAATTGTATATTGTGTATTGTTTCTAGTTCTGGCAAACAATCCTTCTCTAGTCCCTTGTGCGTAACCTCAGGGCTCGAGCAAGCAACTAGAGTGGGTTCTGGGGAAGATTTGCCAAAAGTCCGATCCTTGCTTCGAACGTTCAAAAACCCTTTTAACGCCACCCTGCATTAAACACGTCTTAAAGTGCATTTAAGGCGCTTTAAGGCGCATTTAACACGTTTCCTTAAAACCTTTAATGGAGGCGTTTAAAGCGCTTTAAAGCGTTAACTGGAATAAAAACATACCTGATGAGGAAACATTTAATGTTTCCTCATTTACTATCTCTGCTAACTTCTCGTTGACTCACTATCTTTTCTCTGACTTGATTACTATCACACGTGGAGGGCCTCATGGCGCCGTATCCTAATCTTAAGGACATTCTGTCGCGTGAGTTTCCTCCTTCTCGAAGTGCCGCTGGCGTAGGGGGTGACATTCTGGGTGCCAACTCATGCTCCCCAGGTTTCAGCCACTCACCCTAGGAGTGTATCTACCTTCCTCTCGCACCACGCACCTGGTTCATCCTTGGGCATGACCCTCTCTTGGGTCGTAACTATCCCAGGGATCACCCTGAAGTGGCGTGGACTTCACGAGCCAGGATACTCCCCACTGGTATTGGAACTATGGCCCTGAAGCCACCTCTATTGGTATTATAACTGCGATCTTAAAGCCATCTTTCTCCTCTCTCTAACTTGGCCTCTGGCGATTTCGTCCCCTCCATAGTCTTTCCTACCCGTGGGTATCAGGGGGCGACGCCATCAGCGCCTTATGTTGGCGACGCCATCAGCGCCTTATACCGGCGACTCCCTCTACTGGCGACGCCTCATCTTGGCGACGCCTCTTCTTCTTGGCGACGCCTCATCCTCCTTCCTCGGGCCCCTCAATGGGTCCCACCGTATCTTTGACTTTGACTTTAGTCAACGCCCGGGGACGGGACGGTACAATAATGTTGCCAAGTAAACAAACCTCTAACAAGTGCATACAAATCCTTATCATAAGTGGAATAGTTGAGATGACTTCCTTTCAATTTTTCACTAAAATAAGCTATGGGGTGGCCCTCTTGAAGGAGAACAACCCCAATGCCTATATTTGAAGCATCACACTCAATCTCAAATTAGGAAGGGCTAAGATGGGAGCATTAGTCAATTTTTCTTTCAAAACATTAAAAGCATTTTGTTGTGCTTCTCCCCATTTAAAAACCACATCCTTTTTCACTATATCATTGAGAGGTGCAGCTATGGTACCGAAGTTGGGTACAAATCTTCTATAAAAAGAAGCAAGACCATGAAAACTTCGGACCTCATTCACATTTGTAGGCGTAGGCCAATTTTGAATGGCCACAACCTTAGCTTGATCCACATGGACCCCTTTGATACTCACAACAAACCCTAGGAATTCTATATGATCAAGTGCAAACATACATTTAGCAAGGTTAGCATACAAATGTTCCTTCTTAAGGGTTTCCAAGACTTGTCTAACATGCATCCTATGGTCATACAAAGACATGCTATAAATGAGTATATCATCAAAATAAACAACAACAAACTTGCCAATGAATGGTCTTAAAACATGATGCATGAGGCACATGAAAGTACTAGGAGCATTAGTTAAGCCAAAGGGCATAACCAACCACTCATATAAACCAAAGTTGGTCTTAAAAGCCGTCTTCCATTCATCACCCGGTTTTATACGGATTTGATTGTAGCCACTTTTAAGATCAATCTTTGTAAAAAAATTTGAACCATGCAATTCATCTAACAAATCATCAAGCCTAGGTATGGGATGCCTATACTTAATTGTGATGTTATTTATAGCCCTACAATCCGAACACATCCTCCATGTGCCATCTTTTTTAGGGACAAGGATGATAGGCATAGCACAAGGGCTCATGCTATCTTGAACCCAACCTTTAGCAATTAAATCCTCAACTTGCTGGCGAATTTCCTTAGTCTCACTTGGATTGGTCCTATAGGCCGAACAATTAGGTAAAGAAGATCCCGGAATTAAATCAATTTGGTGCTCAATCCCTCTCAAAGGTGGAAGGCCTTTTGGAGGATCTTGAAACACATCTTGAAACTCCTTTACCAAATTATCCAAACAATGAGGACTATCAACAAGTGGTTCTATCTTAAGAGGTCTAGGAATAGCTAAAAAGATAGGATTGTGAGCTACTATTTCCCTTTGGACCTCATGCCTAGAAATGAAGAGCGAATGCTTATGACTCTTTTCTTTTTCACTTTCCCTCTTTTTCTTCATAAGAATTTGGTCCTCATGAACTTCTCTTGGAGAGAGAGATTTCAAAATGACCTTGTGACCATGGAAATCAAAAGAGAGTTTATTGGTAAAGCCATCATGAAAAACTTTTCTATCATATTGCCAAGGCCTTCCCAAGAGAACATGTGTTGCTTCCATGGGCACAACATCACATAATACCTCATCCTTGTATTTTCCAATAGAGAAATGAATGACGACTTGCTTATTCACAATGATTTCGCCTACTTCACTAAGCCATTGCAATTTGTAGGGCTTTGTATGAGAGATAGTAGGCAATCCAAGCTTATCTACTACTCTTGTACTAGCCACATTAGCAAACTACCCCCATCCACTATTAAAGAACAAATGTTGTTTTGAATAAGACATCTTGTATGAAAAATATTTTCCCTTTGACTTTCATCAAAAGGTTGTAAAACTTGTCCAAGAAGTCTTCTCACAACCAACAAATCTCCTTCAAGTTGACTCTCACTCTCATGCTCACTAGATGATCTAGAATGTGAAGAATGCCTAGGTGAATCCAAATCATGCTCACTCATCACAATGCCATTATGCACAAACATATTCCTTTTAGAAGGACAATTAGCCACAATGTGACCATAACCCATACACTTAAAGCATTTCTTACTAGACGATTTAATTGGAGATTTAGGAATAGAAGTAGAAGGCTTAGATTCCTTAGGTTTGAAAGAAGAATATTTAGAAGGAAATTTTGAAAAAGACTTTTTATTTTTCCAAGAATTGTTGCAGTAACCATCATTGGGAGCATTTTTAAAAGCATTTTTCTTAGCAAGTTGGGCTTCCACCTTCATTGTAGGATGAACCAAAGAACCCAATGATGAATACTCTTGAAGTTCAACAATATCTTGAATATCCTTCCTTAGACCACTCACAAACCTAGCTATCATAGCTTCCTTACTCTCATGCATATCTACCTTAAGCAAAAGCGTTTCTAACTCTTTGAAATAAGCATCCACACTTAGCGTGCCTTGTTGAAACCGTTGGAGCTTCAACATTAGGTCTTTCCTAAAGTGTGGTGGCACAAATCTAAGGTGCATGCGTTCCTTTAGAGTGTCCCAAGAGTCCACAGGAGGACCCTTGTTATAGATAATGTCCTTTACAACACTATGCCACCATTTCATGGCATAATCAATGAATTCTTTGACATTTTATGAGAATTTGTACATTTTGCAATGGTTGTCTCAATAAGACATGACAAGTTTCTTTAGGCACTAGCTCACATAAAAATTTGTCTTTGTAGATGCCTATAGATAACTTGACCTTCACTTGGTGATATCTTAGCACATATGAGAAATAATCTACTTCATCTTTATCTATGCAAGCCTCTTTCAAGGATTCTTCTTTTGTGACTATGCTTGCAAGTGTTCCTTCACAAAAGGTAAGGCTAGGTTTTTCAACAAGAAGCATATTTTCAAAGGTATTTTCAAATTTTCTTTCTTGTTGAAGGACCTTGTGGGAAGGAATACTCTTTTCCCATGCCTTATGTTTCTCAAGGGTTTTATCATGATTTTATATTTTTAATATGCTTGTAAGGGGTGTTATAAGATATTCCTCATTCTTTCTAGATTCACACCACCCCCTCACTTGGCTTTTCTTTTTCTTTTTCTTTAGCTTCCCTTTCGTCTTCCTCTCTTTTCTTTTGTATCTTTCTTTCCTTCTTTACTTTATGGGAAGCAAACAATTTTTCTACCATCATTTCCCAATCTAAGCAAGTTTCTACATTTTCTTTTCCATGGAAATGGGGTAGGTCTACCCTAACCTCTCTTGGGCTTTCTTGTTCTCTTCTATGTCTTCTAGGGGGTGCTTGATAATAATCATTTATTCTAAGGCTTTCCTCCCCAAAAGAATCATGATTTTTAGAGATAGATGCATGAGAAGGTAATTTTTTTTAAATGTGAGACTTCTCATCCTTTGCTTTAGTCAATTCATTAGTTTTGGTCTCATTCTCCAATTGTTTAGATGAAATTGATTGAATATCCTTGGAAAGTTGTTTTAAAAGAGATTTCAAGGATTTCACATCACTTTTAAGAGATTTTGAGGAGTGAGAAGACATGACTAAAGCTTTGTGTATAGAAATGTTTTACTTTAAGAAAGATGAATAAAGTAAATGAAGGTAGTTTTCCAGGTAAGAGAGGTGAGTCAAAATGGCCTACTTAAATACCAAGTCTTTGCCTTAGCCAAAAACTATCCCTCAAGATCTTCACACAAATCTTTCTTTAGGTAAATCACTTAACACACAATGAGGACGTAGAAATCAAATTTTATGCAACAAAAACAATGCAAACTATCTAGCAACTAAAGCAAATTATCAAAGCTTAAACAAGACAAAAGAAAAAGCAATTAAGCGTAGCTAACTAAATGCAAATGACGTAATTAAAGCAATTAACAAATGCTAAGCTAGATAGTTTAAGCTAGTCGGCCCTAGGTGAGGCTTCTTGGACACTTGAAGCCCTTGAAGACACACTCACCGTCTAATTGCGTGATTAACAAGTAATTAACAAGAGTTAAATTGCAAAGAAATTAAATGACACTCCCTTTGTTTTTTTTCCAATTGCACTCCCTTTGTTGTTTCTTCTTTGTTGGGCCTTCCAAGGTGTGTGGTGTATTTAGTATGTGTTTGTTGCTGCCCCTTGCCTTTGATCCTCTTGGGATTAGGTAATTAAATTCTTCAATCCAGCACCTATTAAGCAAAACTAGACTCCCCTCAAGTCAATTCCCACTCAACAAGTACCAATTGATATTTAATCCACCACAAAGCTTAGAGGTCAAAGAAATAAAGCAAGAAACAAATTAATTTGAAAATACAGTACCACACAAATGGAATTAAATGTGACACAACTTAGAAAGAGTTCAAATGAAATTAGACAAGAAAATAAAAAGGCACTCAAATAAATGGATGGCACACAAAAAGGAACCTATGGAATAGCACTAGATTTGATTTAAAAACCAAAAACAACACCACTGAAACAAAATGTTGTGGTCCAGAATGCGTGACTTTTACAGATTTATGTTGAGCTGACTCTTTGATATTTGCTTCTGAAAATTGATACTCAAACAAATTAAGATCTTATCAAATTTTTGGCATTGGTTTCACTCCAAACGCATGCACCAATTAATTTTAATAACTTTTTTAAAATTAGTGCTCAGAACCGCCAGATGTAGCGTCAGGATTGCACACTTTTTTTGTCAGATTTATCTTTTTTTTCTATTTCTTTTTTTCAAGTGATTCTCTTTTTGTTCTTTTGCTAACACCTCAATCTAGTGAAATCCAGAGGCTCGGAATTTTCTTATGATGTATTTAATTTTCATAAAGCAAAACAGCCAAAACAGAGAAATTACCATTTGGTCCCACATCTTCGTATGTCGTGTAAAGCCAGGGGAACCCGTTTGCGTAGACGAAAGGGCCACTAGGGGAAGTCCTTTCTTCTTCATCTACCAAATGGTATTCAAACAAGTGGGCCTGCGCCTTCCCTTTACTCCTTTCGAAAGGGAGTTACTCACTGAGATGAACACTGCCCATGCCCAACTTCACCCCAACAGCTGGGCGTTCGTAAGGGGCTTCCAAATTCTCTGTGGGTATTTGGGCATTCCCCCTTCCGTGGACGTCTTCCTTCACTTCTTCGAGGTGAAGAAGCAGGGCAAGAGTCTATGGATGAACTTCTCTAGATACCAAATGATAGCATTCCTTTGAGCTCTTCTTTGCGTTTTGGTGATGAACTTGCGGAAGCTTGTGGAGGAGATGAAGCAAGGCCTTCCTAGGAAGTATGGGTGCCTTGAAGGTGCATGAGAGTGGGGAATTTGGGAGTTTCGGCCAGCCCCTTTGAAGGTGATGAAGTGAAGATTAAAACCTAGATGCTAGGCAAAGAGTAGTGTATGACACAAATTTGGCAGCATAACAATACTCTATTCAATCTTACAAAATGTGAGTCAAGCACCTCCTTATATAGGATTGGAGGGCTGGAATTTGAAGAGCCAAATACAAATGAAATGTAATCTAAATGACATGCAAATGAAGGAGCTCATGGAGGCACATGGAGCACATGGCTCAGGGGTGCACATGGCATATGCTATTTACACCACAAATAAAACTAAGCTACACTTTGTTTGGCCTTCTTGGACGTCACCCTTCTTGGATGTCAACTCTTTTAGACGCTCCTTGTGCAGCCTAGACGCTTCTTGTGGGTGCCCTCTATGTAAGGTTGGTCCTAGACGCTCTCTTGGTTGCCTTTCATGCAAGGTTGGTGCTAGACGCTCTTTTGGGTGCTAGGGCCTCTTCCATCACAAAGACCCGGGGAAGAAGTTGTGGGTTAGCCTCAATGGCGTGGCTGGGAGAGTACTCTTGACACTCTTTCAGCAATCGTACAAGGGGTTTAAAAAGAACTTTTTTAAAGTTCGCTGCAACTGGAGGGACCCCTCTCTTTTAGATGGGTTCCCCTTGTACTGGACAAAGAAGCTAAACCTACGGAGGGTCCGGGGTCCTGAGGATCTTTCTACTCAGGACCAAGGTGTATGTGAGCTTTTGTCAGAGTTCTCTGCCCCTCTGAGCACTTTGGAGCTGCTCAAGCGTGAGTATAGCCCCGAGGATCTCGAAAGCTACATTGGTACTCTTTTGTTCCTGTGCTTTTCATTTTGTTTCAGTCTTGCTTGTATTCTAGTCTTGTTCGCTTGTTCCATATTGACCTGTTTCTTTTACACAGATATGCTTCTCAGCAAAGAAAAGAAGAAGAAATTGGCATATCTCTTGGCCAAGCAAAGGGTGGCTGCCACTGGGGCGAGCCTTTCGATACCCTTGGCCCCTTCGACATCTATTGCCCCTGCTTCGCAACCTACTAATCCACCCCTACCGTCGTTGAACTCAGAGGGGTATTGGCGGTAGAGTCGGACGACGAAGATACTTGTACTGGTCTGGTCTTCAAGCGACCGAGGGTGGGCATGACTGCGGCGCCCTCTGCTTCTGTCTCGGCTGGCGCCCTGACCTTCCTAGACCATCCTCCCAGCGCCTCCTCCCCCCTTCCAGTTGTTGCTCTCGAGGGTGGGGGAGAGAGTGCCCCCGAAGGCCAAGAGACGGATTCCTTCCCGCCCCTCCCTTCGCTGCTAAAAAAGGCGCTTAGTCGTTTCCAAAGCCGCGAGGTGGAGGGTTTAGACGACAATATTCTTCGGGAGCGTGTGGCTGAGGTTCTGGAGGATCTCTTGTTTGCCTCCAACCTGGAACTTAGCAAGACCCAAGAGTTCAAGGACCTCGAGGTCAAGAAGGCGAAGCTCGAGGAGGATTTTGCCGCCAGGGCCAAAGTCTTTGCCAATCGTGAAACCGCCCTGTTCCAGGAGATGACAAGCCTTCGTCAGTCCGAGAAACACGCCAAAAAGGCCCTTCAAGACAAGAGCCTGGAGGCGGTCGAACTAGAAGCAAAGATCCTGCATCTACGTACTCGCACAGTTGAGCTAGACGACATCGTGGCCGAACTGAAGGAAAAGGTGGCTAATATGGAGAGCAGGAGCACGCAGCGTGAGATCCTCTTGGGACAGGTTGAAGGCAAATTGGTCGAGAAAACCGAGTCCTTGGCCCGGGCAATTGAATCCCTCAGAAGGACGGAGGAGGAACTCACTAATGATGGTGTCGCGGCCTATGGTGAGGGGTTTCAAGATGCCATAACTCAGTTTGCTTGAGCATATCCTGAGGTAGACCCCTCCCTTTTCGACGAGTCCAAATGTGTTGTTGATGGAGATCAAGTAAGAGAGGATTTCACTAATAGAGGAAGAGGCCATCCACCCAAGCATTTAAAGTTCTTCCTTCTTTTCTTCTAAAAAATTAAAGAAGAATTAAATTAAGAGAGGACCAAGCCTAAAGCCAACAAGAAAACTACAAGCATTCAAGAATGGGCTCCAATTAATATCTCTCTTTATAGTTTCTTTTGTATAAATTTGTAAATAATATAGAATAGCTTTAGGATGTGCTAAAGAGGGAAACCTTAAAGACACCTCCATTGTATAGCACTTTAGGTGTTAGTTTTAGGAAAAATCTAGAAAGGTGTCTCTTCACACTCCTTTAGGCGCTAGAATAGAAGGAGTTAAAAGGCAACCTTTCAAGCTTCTCTTGTAAGCTTCTCTTGTACATCTGTGACCAACCCTCTCTATTATAAAAGGGGTGCTTAGGTCTTTGAAATAATAAGATTGATTTTGTGAGTATAGAACATCTACCAAATTGGTGAGTGATTGAGAAAGACTTGTGTCTTCTTCTCTTCTAGTCTTATCTTGAGTAAATTCTTGGGCTCTCAAGTGGCGGCAACAACACTCATCTTGAAGCCAACCATCCTTCAAGTGGCGTGCACATTCCAAGAGCTTCATCCACATAAGTCCATTTTCCCTTCATTCCAAATTACCCATTTTTGTTCTACTTGTTTGTTTTCACTTTCAATCGGTGCAATCTCTTCCTTATGATGTCCTCTTTCATTTGTTGCACTTATATTCAATTTAATCGATGCAAATTGGTTGTTCTTGCTGTTTTGTTCACGTCCTCCATGGGTATAAATGCTATATGTTGTGTTCTTGAGTTTCTATCCATGGGTTTGTTGTTCAAAATGGATTTCTATGTGAGTTTGGCTTGATTTTTGTGTTTTTGTGAGTTCTTGAATGATAAGAACATTGATCCAATTCTTAAAAAGTGCCTAATCATATTCCAACTCTTGTTGAATCCATAACATGTTCATATCATATCTCTATCATGTTATTGGAATCACATCAGTTGTGGACGACCAGATCGTGCCGCGGGAATGACTCTCTTTGTAATCTTATTTCGTTGTCAACCAAACCTCTTTGTATGCACACTTTATAACTATTTGTTCTTTCTAGTTGTTACCTCTATTCGTCTTGCGTGTTTGTCCTTGGAGTTTAATACATGAGAGGGGGCGTACGCCTTCCTTTTTTTCGATGTTGGCTACCCCAAGTGGGCAATTACTTTCTCAATTTCACCCTTGTTGTATAGAGTCTGGGTATAGCTGAGAATCTGATACTCGTACTACACTTTCTTTCGCCTTGGTGTATTTACGCAAGAGGGGTTTACCTAGGGAGGCCAAACTTCCTTTGTTTTCTGCATAATATCTCAGGGAAAGAGGTTCCTTTAGTTTTATCGAACCATATTCTTTTTCGCCTAGGTGAACTTGCACCAGAAGGGCTTATTGGGAAAACCAAACGACCTCTACTTCTCTAGGCATCACTTTGAGGGAAGAGGTTCTTTTATCTTAGTGAATCATACCATTCTCGAACTGGGTGAACTTTCGCAAGAGGGAGGTCCCCTTGGGGAACCATACTACTTTCGCTCTTGACTAATCACCACAAGGGAGAGGTTCGTTTATTTCTATGAACCGTACTATTCTCGTGGTTGGTGAACTTACGCAAGAGGGTTGCCCACTTGGGGAACCATACTACTTCTGCTCTTGACTTTATCACCAAAAGGGAGAGATTCGTTTATTTGCAATGTACTTTTAACTGAATAACTTTTATTCGGGTGACCTCGTTAAAAAACCCTTTTAAGGGAAAAAGAGTGTCCCCATAAACGTGTACAAGTGCAAGATTTAACTAAAATAAAACTTCAGGTTGGTCGCATTCCAAGTATGAGGAATCGCGCCACCTTCTAATGTCTCGAGTCTACATGCTCCATTCCCAAGGGCCTCCGTTATTCTGAAAGGACCAGTGCACTTGGGAGATAGCTTATTTTCTAACTGGTACGGGTGGGCCTTCATCATCACCAGATCGGTGACCTGGAAATGTCGAGGTCTTAGCTTGGAGTTGTACTTGTACTCTACCCTCCTTTTCAAGGCTTCTGCTTTAATCCTTGCTTCTTCCCTCACTTCATCCAGTAGGTCCAAGTTCACCTTTTTTTCCTCGTTTGACTCTTCAACCACGAAGTTCTGAAAATGTGGTGAGCTCTCCTGGATTTCTACCGGGATCATAGCGTCCGAACCATATACCAAGCAAAATGACGTTTCCTTGGTTGTGGACTGAGGGGTGGTGTGGTAGGCCCACACGATCCTAGGAACTTCTTCTACCCAGGTCCCTTTGGCTTTGTCCAAGCTTCTTTTCAGGCCTCTAAGCAGAACTCGGTTGGCCGACTCGACTTTTCCGTTTGTTTGGGGGTGTTCCACTGACGCACATACTTGCTTTATCCCCAATTCTGCACATAGCTTGCCTAATTGCTAGCTTGCGAACTGGGTACCATTATCGGATACTAGCCTCTTCGGGATTCCGAAGCGGCATACTATGTTTCTCCACACGAAGTGCTGGACCTTGTGGGTCGTGACTACTTGCCTCGTATTTCTCATATTGCGGGTAAAGACTCCTTATGTAACTGTGAGTGGGACCTTGTTTTAACGGACCCCACGGTGGGCGTCAAATGTTCTTGCTGGTTCACTCGCCTCGCCGGTTGAGAAACGTGCTATCCTCGCTTGAGAAACGTGCCTTCTTCGTCAAGAAACTTCTCACCTGCAAACACAAAAGAGGCGCCCTAGCGACTGTTTGTACTCCGACGCTGAAGTCAGTATTAGGCAAAGAACACCAAATATATAGAATAGCTTCAGTCTTAAAAAATGCGTACCTTACTAAGGTTTTGGGCACCCTTTATATAGGTTGAAACTAGGGTTTACCTTTGTGTTACCTTTGATTAGGGTTCCTTGGAGAATGTCTTTGTACCGCTATTCATAGGATCTTAGCGTATCTGGCACATGAACTTCCCTTAACTGGAGTACAAAAAATAACAGAGTGGCCGCCTGGGTACCAACTTGTGCACCTAATCTCCCGCGCCATCTGTTTGTGGGTGCCCTAAGTGTCCACGTGCCATGCATGAAACTTCCCTGGAAACCCTAATTCTAATGGGCCTTAACGCCTCCCAGGATTATCCATACGTGTTGCGCCTCTATGCGTCATACACACCAAGTGCATGGATCTCTCATGACTTAGGCTTCCCACAAATCTCTTGTCTTTAACTGTTATCTTAACAAAACTCTAGGGTCCACCTTACGTGGCCTTCTACTACATCTTGACGGCCAATGTTCGATCTTCTCCCTCTACTGACGAGGTCTGATGTCGATCTCCAACATCGGGCTTAGAATAGCAATACCAAAGACTAACCAATCCCCTGGTAGGTGCGTTTGGGGCCCACTTCACGTGACCCCCTTCCATTACCAAGCATCGATGCGCGATGTCTAAGGTCAGCCTCTGAGTCGATGACCGAGGACTGGTCGGGATAGTACCAACAAAACATAAAATAAAATGTAAGATTTATAGAGAAAGGAAAAAATTTCAAATAAAATAGTGTACATTTATTGTTATGATATGCATAATAATTTTATTTTTATTAGTCTTATTATACTTTAAAAGTAAAAAAAAAAAACTATAACACTAAAATTAACTTTGAATACATCTTTAAAATATAATACATTATAAATAATATATATATATATATGTGAGATTAGTTATAAGATCTAAAAAATTTAAATTAAATACTTATTTTGACAATCGTATAATCAAAATATTTAATAAAGATATATTTTGGAATAAAAAGTTGTGAAGATAAATAAAGATTGTAAGAAATTTGATAACATTAGTGAATGTGATGTATTGTTTTGATGATAATTAACTAATGTAAAATTTTGTAATGATTTTGTGGAAAACTGATATTAAAAAAAATATATATATAATAAAAAAAATATGAAAAAAAGAGAATAAATTGATAGTATATTTTTCATATTTTATTAATAGTTATAAATTTTCAATTTTTATTGTGTTGTAATGTGTGAGTTTTTTTATAGACAAAAACAGTCTTATGAAATCAGTTAAAGAGAGTCTTCTAAAATGTTATCATTTACATTTAAAATTAATCCATTTCATATTTCGGGTGTTTTCTCTCTTTTTCTTAAATTTTATGATAAAGAAATATCACATAAGTTCCTTGTACATAAAATTAATATTGTTAACAAATATGAAATTTACTTGAAATTAATATATCAATACCCTTCTTTGTTTATTTTATTATTTACTAACCTAGTTTTCTTTACTGTAATTTTATCACAAAATAGTATTAAAAAATTATACCATCTTATTTTAAACAAATGATTTAGTACTTTAAAATTTTCTAATTATAAGTAACTATAAATATGTAATTTTTATAATTTTTTAATGTTTATTATTTTTCCACATTTTAATAGATTACATAACAAAATGGAAAATATAAGTAATAAAAGATCGACATAAGAACAACAAACACAAACTTGAAGACTAAATGTTAGAAATAGAAAATGAAAAATGACCATTGAACAAAGGACAAATGAATACATGAAGAAAAACTTATAGAGAAAGGAGAAACAACACTATTTATATCACAAATATTGTTTCAGAAATGAGATTGACGTCTATTTGTTATGTTTGACTTGATCAATAAAAAAATGCAGGTAACAAAAATGTTATAATTTTACTTAACATTTGTTAACTTACCATATATAATTACTCTATTTATTATGTTTCGATAACAATTCATTATCATGTGTATTATCCATATTTATTAGAATCAATTATAAATTTATACGGATAATACAAATGTACAAAAAATAACATCATTTATTTAAATTTTAATATTAAACATAATTATATGTAAATGATAAAAATAAAAAATGCGGATAAACAAGCGCGAGAGTATTTGTGTTTCCACTAGTTACTAATAACAAGAAAACGTAAAATTATATATAATAAAGTATATGAAAGTACTTTGAAGACAAAATAAAGTTATAAATATAAATAAAAAAAATTATGTGTTACCACCAAAATTCTCAATACATTTTGTATATGACAAAATGGGAGAGAAAGATACATTTTTTTTTTAGTAAAAGGACAAACATATAGCAATGGTTTGTATACAACACTTTTTTTTGAGTAATATCTTATGTAGATAGATTTTCTTTAGACACATACTTATTTGCATTAGATTCAAGAAGAGTATTACATGTTTTAATTTTCATATATTATAAATAAACATCTATACACATTATCTACATGCTTGTTTTGATTCATTTCTTTGATATTGTTTCTTCTTCATCTTTTTGTTAAGATATATTGCTTTGATGTTATTTGATGACTTTCTCCTTGGCTTCAATGCTTGAAATCGTGGAGGAAAAGGTCCTTTGATGGAGGCAGAAGGGTGTGAAGATGTTAGGAGTTAGAGGAAGTAATTTGTTGTGGAAATTCTATCTGAATTCAAAAGGGGTTAGGCCAACTCTTGAAGAGGTTCTAGGCTAACTTCTATAAGAAGAGATAACCTAAAGAAAGCTAAGAATAAGTGAGTTATGCATAAATATTGGCAGTAATTCTTTATTCAATTTAAAGCTAAAAATTCATGTACATGAGTGCCTTATTTATATGAGAATGAAGCTTGCAGCCCAAGCTTCTCAAACCCTAAACCTAACCCTAACTTAGAGAGTAAGCTTCTTAAAGAAATAGTTTGCAACCCAAGCTTCAAGGCAAACAAAAACTTGACACCCAATCTAGGTTATTTACCCCAGTTTGGCACCATTTTTTCTCCTAGGGTTGGGTTTATTTACCCTAAACTATTTATGGTCTAAATACAAGACCCAAATAATATTTTACTCTACTTGGTCTAAATACAAGGCCCAAATAATATTTTACTCTACTTGGTCCAAATACAAGGTCCAAAATAAATCCTACACTATGTTGACCTAGAATACAAGGCCCAATAAACTCCTACACTAATCTGTACATTTATTTTCAAGGTTAAGAAGAAGAAAAAGAATATTCAATCTCTTCATTAGACCTCATCCTCTTCAATTATCTTAGCCAATGGTTTTGAGTCTGGATGGGTTGTCATCATTCCTTCCTGCTTGAAAAGGATTTGTTTTCAGATCTGAACGATGCCTAATGACAACAACCTTTGTTATTTGATTTTGTACTGCCCAGACCTCGAACATCAGTTGAAGAAGAGGCCGACATCGGACATTGACATCGGACCTCGGTGGTCTGACAGTAATAATGGGCCATGTAAGTTGGGCCCCACGAACAGTATGAGTTAATGTGAGTCAACACCCAGATACTAGAAAGACCTAAATCACGAGAGGATCATGCATGGGGTGTGTATAGTACATTCGGGTACGACACAAACAAGTGTTCTTTGGAGGTGCTAAGGCCCATAAGGGTTACGGTTTCCAGTGAAAGACTGCATGCATGACACGTGAATAATTAAGGCACCACAGAACAGATGGCGCAGCAGTGCTAGTACATGAGTTGGTACCCTGGCGACCATGTTGTTAGAAAGATTGCACTCTAGAAGAGGCAAGTCTTGTGTCGCGGTTGTGCTAAGCTTGTGCAGCGCGTCACAAGATGCCTCACCATTAAACCCTAATTCCACTTAAGGAAAGATCCTTGAGGGATAGGGAAGTTGACCTAATTACAGCCTATATAAAGGGTGGTAAGAACCCTAGAGAGGTATGTCGTTTTTAAGACTGAAACTGCTTTGCACACTTATTGTTTCTTAGCTCAGTACTAACTTGATCGTCGGAGTGCAATCAACAGGTAGGGCCCCATCCGTTTTAACGGAGCCACTCTCAACTACCCGAGGAGAGAGCGTAAACCACCAGGAGATAGGAGGAGCCACCATCTACCTTTGAAGTCAACGACGACTGAGTCAACCGGCATGACCAAATTTATTATTTTCCTCTAGTGTCAAATATCAACCTACAGTAAACATCAAACAATAAAACAAATTATATATATACATAGAAAATAAGAATAAAAATATGGTAAAAGACCTTTCTTCTGAGTCCAAGAAAGTTTAGGAAATTGGGAATGGGCATTTATGTTGAGTTTCAACATTTTAACCAAATACTATTAAAGTTATAACATGATCTACTATCCATAATGAGAGAATTTTTAAAGGTTTGACACTTTGTTTGAAAAATAATTTCTCTATGGATAGTGCTAGAGCAAGAGTAAGTGAAAACAACATGTGAAGTTAGGGTCTAGATTCTTTTTTTCTAGCTCCAAAACATCATCTTTAATGGATGAGGATGTAGTTTAAAAATTTCACTTTTAAATTCCTTTAAAAGCAAACTACAAGTTCAGGGGAACTTGGGAGAGTAATGCCTTTGATACTTTATTATGGGTTCTTTTTCATATTTTTCAATATCTTTTTCTTTTTTTCTTTGAATCCTATTTTATGGATTTGGAGGGGTAACCCTCCCCCTTAGACTCTTTCCTGGAATCAACTAAACTATGGTAGTGTTCCTTCTTTTGGAGAATACGATTTTCTATAAGAATCTTCTTTCCTACCATACCATTCCCAATGTTTTCTCCTATATTTATCTGGAATATCCAAATATCTAGAAAACATATCTTTGAGTTGAGATAATTCATTTTTTTTTTGTGATGGAAGAGGCCCAAACACCAACTCAAATGCAAGCCCACCAAAGTGTAGAATTGGGCCAACCACTAAAGTCATGGCAAAGAAGCTTCAAGAAGATTGGAATACTGCTACTGATGGCAGAGAAACCTTTTTATACATGTTCAAGATGCCATGAATTCTAGTGTAGAGTAGAATTTAAATTCTTGTCAAATTAGCATAGAAAATTTCATTTGTAATTTTTGTTAAAATGAAAATTGGTACCTAAATACCAACCTAGGTTAAAATTAGGGTTTCTTAAAAATCCTAATTTAACCTAGGTCGGTCCTAGGCAAGCCTATTAGGAGTGCGTTCCAAGTCATTGAACATGTTTTCCATGTGTTTGAGTTAGGCGCCACTAAACCCTAAACCCTCAATCTAATAGTGAATTGCTGCCAATTTTGTGTCAATCTTCTCCTACCTCTTTAGGATAGACAATTGATCTTTAAACTTTCATTCTACCAAAGTGAGATGGCCTCACCACTCACATTTCATACCTAACCTGCACCTCCAAGGCAGCCACATCTCCTAGGAGAGCCTTGACCGTGAGCATCCATTAAGCTTCCGCAAATTCCACCAACAATTCTCCAAAGGATTATGACACTCTTGCATCATTTGGTATCAGAGTTATGGTTTTCAAGAGATAAGTGCCTTATCTTGATTTTCATTTTGTGATCTTCTTAATTCCTTGTTGTTCCTCACTTCCATATTGTCTAGCTGTTTTTTAATTTTCGTTTTGAATTGGTGTGCTGTTTGGAAATTCCAATCGGTGCATCTTGTTCAATTGTTCTAGAGCAATCCTTGTGCAATTTTGTGTAGGATTCCATATAGTTTTGTGTTGCTGTTATGTTTTTGGTTTATTTGAATCTTTATTGCAATTTTAATCAGTTCATATTGTGTTGATTTGAGTCATTTTGATTTTTGAATCCAATTGTGTTTTTTCAAGTCATGTTTCTCCTAAATTGTCATCAATTCCATGTAGTGCTGTTTTTGATAATTTTGGTTGCTTGATTTTAAATTTGAGTCCAAATTTATAATTCTGGGTTTGATACTTTGGTGCATTTTAATTTTTAAATTTGAGTTCATGCTTGAGTTCTAGATCCATACAAGTTCTTATACATCTCTTCTATTGTGTTTTTGAAGTTTCTTAAAACTGTTTTTAATTCCAGAATTAAGATTCCTCTATTTTAATTCTGTGCTGACTGTTTTTTTTCTTATAAAATTAAAATTCGTTGGATAAATATTATAAAATTATGGATCTAAACAGTTTGATGTGTTATAAAAAAAATAATAAAAAAGTGAGTCAAAATTCAAAATAGAAAAAAAAATGATAAATCAAATACAAAACTTGTGCATTCTGGCGTGAACATAAACGGTGATTTGGCAACAGATTTGAAAAAATTATCACAATTAATTGGTGTATTTTTTTGGTGTGATTCCAGCGCCAAATTTTTGCTAAGATATTTCACTGCTTGTGATTTAATGTTCAAATTCAAATTCAAAATATAAACCTCAGCATAAATTTTGTAAGTCATGCATTTTGTATTTCAAATTCCAATAGTATTGTTTTGGTTTTCTTAATCCAATTCTAGTGCCAATCTTTAGGATTCAATTTGTGTCACCTTTGGTTGAGTTACCTTATTTTCTTGCTTGTCAAATTACTCAATTACTCTTTCAAGTTGTCATAATATTACTCCATTTGTTGTTATCCAAATTTCAAATTGAATTGTTTCTTTACTTTAAATTTGTTGACTTCTATTGTTGGTGAAAGTTTTCAAAAGTGGTGCTTGGTTAAGTTTGGAGTTAACCTTTGTGGTGAGTCCATTTTTACTTAGTAGGTGCTGTTTTGAAGACTTAATTTGAATATCCTTGAGAGGTTGAACAAGAGTGATGCAGCAAGTGAGAGTACAAAAAATACACAAAGAGTGGGTGCCAATAGCAAGGGCCACACTAAGAAGGAGTACCAAAAAGCAAAAGAAGTGCATAGAATAGGAATTCTAAAAAAAAAATTTGTAATTCAATTTCCATTGTATTTCTTTTGAATTGTAATTGCATTAAACCTTGATTAATTAGTGGATTAATTACGCATTAGACGGTGAGTGTGTCTTCAATGGCTCTAAGTGTCTAGATGCCTCACCTTAGGATACGTCTAGCTTTAAAGCTTTCTAGTTAGTAAACTTTAATTGTGTTTTAGTTAATTGCTTTGCATTGTTTACTTGCTTTGTTTTGTTTAATTGCTTTGCATTCTTCTTGAATAAAATTGTGTTTTCATTCTTGATTGTGATATAAGTGAATTACTTAGAGAAAGTTTTGTGAAAGTCTTGAAGGATAGATTTTAGCTAGGAAAGGTTTGGTACTTAAGTGATCATAGTGATTCACCTCCCTTTACTGGGAATCTACCTTGATTACTACACCTATCTTTCTTGAGGTAAATTACATTTAACACAAAACTTTAATCATGTCAGCTCATTCTTCTAAATCTAGTGAAAGTGATCTAAAGTCCATTAAAACTCTTTTAAATCAATTATCAAAGGACTTTCAATCACTCTCATATAGATATTTGGAACATGAGGAATAAATTAAAGAGCTGAAAATGGCTAAAGAAAGGGATGAAAACTCTTATAAATCTAAAAAAAGTTCACATGCATCTAGTTCTAAATATCATGAATCTTTTGGGGAAGAAAGTCCTAGGATAAATGAACATTATCAACCACCCCCTAGGCGAACTAGAAGAGAAAGACAAGAAAAAGAAAGCCTAAAAGAGGTTAGGGTAGATCTACCTCATTTCCATGGAAAAGAAAATGTAGAAGTTTATCTAGATTGGGAGATGAAGGTAGAACAATTGTTTGCTTGCCATAGAGTGAGTGAAGAAAGAAAAGTACCCTTAGCCACTTTAAGTTTTCAAGGCAATGTTATGTATTGGTGGAAGACCCTTGAGAGAGATAGGTGTCTTCATAAGGATCCTCCCATAGATTATTGGAATGATCTTAGGGAAGCCTTAAGACGCCGCCATATTCCCTCCTACTATAATAGGGAGTTAATGGACAAGCTCCAAAGACTCCAACAAAAGACCATGAGTGTAGAGGAATATAGGCAGAAAATGGAATTATACATGATGAGAGCCTCAATTAAGGAGTCTGAACTCATCACCATAGCAAGATTCTTAAATGGGCTTAACCTTGAGATTAGAGATAAAGTTGAACTCTTACCCTACCAAGACTTGAATAATTTAATTCAATTGTGTATCAAGTTTGAACAACAAAATTTGAGGAAAACCTCAAGTCGTAGGGAAGTGATGGAGATCAAGTAGAAGAAGAAAGTGAGGCCCAAGCTTAAGAACCTCAAGGAAGGATTACAAGGAGCAAGGCTAAAGTTTTGGGTAAAGAGCATCAAATGCTTTGTCTTTTTGTAATTACCCTTGTATAAATTTGTAAATAATATAGGAGTAGCCTTTAGGAGAATGCCAAAAGAGGAAAACCAAAAGACACCTCTCATGTAAGGCATCTTAGGCGCTAGTTTTAGGAAAAGGCTAGAAGCAGTGTCTCTTTCTATTCCTTTCCCTCTTAGGCGCTAGATTAGAGAATGAACTAGAAGAGTGACTCTTCCAACTCCCTTGTCTTGTATAAATAGAGGTACATGGTGCCTTGTATCATAAGTTGAAATTGAATTTTTGAGTAAAGAAACTATACCAAATTGGTGAGAGAGTTGTGTGAGACTTGTTCTCTACTCTTCTTCCTAGTCTTATCTTGGGAGGTTCTTGGGACTCTCAAGTGGCGGCATCCACTCATCTTGAAGCTTCTCCACCCTTCAAGTGGCGTGAAACACTTCGAGGATCATCAACCACATAAGTCCATCTCCTTTCATCTTCCATAATTACCCATTGTTATTTTCTTGTAGTTTTCCAATTTCAATCGGTTCAATTCTTTCCTTTCATTTGTTGCACTTGTTCTTCACTTTGTAAGGTTCCTTTCCTTTGTATATGCTGTTCTTGTTTCGTTTTCCATAGAAACCCATTTCTATATTGAATTCTTGAGTTTCAATTTGTGGGTTTTGTTCTTTATTGTGTTTCAACCGGTAGTTTTAATTCTTGTTGTGTTCTTGTTTCAAATCTTGTGTTCTTTTGTGTTCTTGATGAGTTCTTGAAGGGTTTAGAATCTTAATCCAATTCTTGAAAGTGTCTTTTCATATACCAACTCATATCTAGAAGGTTCATACTCTAACTCTTATCCAAAAAGAGAGTATAAAAGGGAGGAAAGTGTACCTAAAGAAAAACAAAGAGAAACTCCCAAGAGTGTAGGAAAAGATGTGCTCACTCCACCCATCCGCACTAGGGATGTCAAATGCTTTAAATGTTATGGTAGAGGTCATGTTCAAGCTCAATGTCCAAACCAAAGAACGTTGTTTTTAAAAGGGGTAGATGAGTATAATAGCTATGATGATGAACCTAGAGGGAAAGAGGAGGAGAACAATGAGAGAGTATATCCATGTGAGGGGGAATTAATGATGATTAGAAGAACCCTCAACAACCAATCTAGCGTGAACCTAGAGACACAAAGAGAGAACATTTTTCACACAAGATGCAAAGTTTTAGAAAACGTTTGTTCTCTCATTGTGGATTGTGGCTCTTGCTGCAATTGTTGTAGCGATAGAATGGTTGAAAAGCTAAATCTACAATTAGTCTCTCATCCTAAACCTTACAAACTTCAATGGATCAATGAAGATGGGGAACTAACTGTAGATAAGCAAGTGAAAGTCGAGATTTCTGTGGGCAACTACAAAGATAACGTTTTGTGTGATGTAGTTCCCATGGAAGCTTGTCACATCTTGTTGGGTAGACCTTAGCAATTTGACAAGAAAACTAAGGTGATGAAGTGAAGATTAAAACCTAGATGCTAGGCAAGGAGTAGTGTATGGCACAAAATTGGCAGCATAACAATACTCTATTCAATCTTGAAAATACATGATGTTGGCTCCCCCTTTTATAGGCTAAGGAGGACCATAAAGGTTAACCTAATGATAAGCAAATGCAATCTAAATGAAATGTAAATGACATCACAAGGAACTCATGGCACATGGCCGATCCTAATGAAAGAATCCTTCTCGAAACGTAGCAAATCTAGGTCAAATTCTCATGGAATCAAGTTTGTGCTATTTACACTACAACTAATACTAAGCTACTCTTAATGGGCCTTCATGTAGCATATACAAATAGCTCTCTCTTCCATCCGTAGCTTGGTCCAAGTCTTCATGGATTCGCTTGGCCATGGACCTAGTAATTGGTCCTAGACGCTCTTCCCTTTGAATTAGACGCTCTTGACTTGGCTCTAGACGCTCTTGGCTTGGCTCTTGTCTTTCATGGGAGGTTGAGCTTGGCCCTCTTCCATCATAGTCACACTTACCATGTGAGCTACAATTAGGCGCCAATATTCAAACCTTTAGGTTTTGAATTTCCCACCATTTGCCTTGGCCATTTCCGGTCCTCCTTGACTATAAAAGGAGGAGCCTACCTCATGTATTTTCAAGATTAATTCATTAGTGAAATGCTACCAATTTTGTGTCATTCTCACTCTTTGCCTAAAACCTCTTAGGATTAAGCTCCTAATCTTCCTAAACCGTCACCTTCCAAGTGAGATGGCCTCACCACTCACTCTTCATACTTAGCATGCACCTTCAAGGAATCCAGCTCTCTACGTGAGATCCTTGTTCCACCTTCAATCCATGGAGCTTCCGCAAATCACCTCAAAAACTTCAAAGAAGACACAAATCCATCATTTGGTATCATGAGCTATGGTTCTACAAGAGCTAAGTGTCTTCTTTCATTTTTATGTTTGTGTTCTTCTTGTTTTCGTGTTGTTCTTCAATTCTTCATGTTTTCTTGCTGTCTTTTTGCATTTTAATTTGATTTAGGTGTTGTTTGAAGAAATTAAATCAGTGCATTGTGTTCAAATTGTTCTTGAGCTTCTAATTTTCACATTTGTGTAGGAATCTATATAAAATTGTGTTGTTGTTTTGTTTTTAGTTTGTTTGAGTCTTGTTACAATTCCATTCGGTTCATTATGTGTCTTGAGTCATTTTAATTTCTGAATCCAATTATGTTTTATAGAAGTTATGTTTCTCCTAATTTGTCATGAATTCCATGGAGTACTGACTTTGTTGATAATTTTGGTTCTTGATTTGAGTCCAGATTTATAATTCTGTGTTTGTTGATCATTTGGTGCATTTTTCTTTTAGTTTGAGTTCATATTTGTATGTTAGATCCATACAAATTCATATACATTCACTCCATTGTGTTTTTGAAGTTCTTCATTCTGTTTTTTAAATTCCAGAATTAGAATTACTCTATTTTTCAAATTCTGTGCTGGCTGTTTTTCGTTATGAATTTCAAATACGTTGAAGAAAAATTAAGAAAATTTGGATCTATACAGTTTGATATGTTAGAAAATCAATAAAAAAATCAGAACAAAAGACAAAATAGAGAAAAAATGATAAATAAAACAAAAAAAGTGTGCATCCTAGCGCTAAAATATACGGTAGTTGGACAATACTTTTGAAAGATTTATCACAATTATTTGGTGCATGATTTTGGTGTGATTCCAGCACCAAAAGTTTGCCAAGACCTTGAATCGTTTGTGGTTAAAATTTCAAAATCAATTTCAAAATAGCCAGCTCAGCATAAACATTTTAAGTCACGCTTTGTGGACCTAAATTTTCCACTAGTGCTGTTTTGGTTTTTCTAATCAATTCTAGTGTCTTTCTTTAGGTTCCATTTGTGTGTCATCCTTTATTGAGTGCCTATTTTTATTGCATGTCCAATATTATTCAAAACTCTTTCTAAGTTGTGTCATATAATTCAAATCCATTTGTTGTTGTCCTCTTTTAAAATTTGAATTGTTTCTTGCTTTCATTTCTTGACCTCTAAATTGTTGGTAGATAAAATTCAATTGGTGCTTATTAAGTGGAATTGACATTGTGGTGAGTCTATCCCTACTTAGTAAGTACTGTTTTGAAGATTTTAATTGACTAACCATAAGAGGTTAAGGCAAGGAGCTGCAGGTAATACAAATACAAATACAAACACATACACTTTCTACAACACAACAAGGAAGATCAATCACAAGCTAAGGAGTGCATAGTACAGGAAATTTGAATTTTATTTTGTGTAATTCAATTTCTTTGTATTTCTTTGAGTTGTAATTACATTTAACCTTGATTAATTAGTGGATTAATCACGTGTAGACAGTGAGTGTGTCTTCAATGGCTCTAAGTGTCTAAAAGCCTCACCTTAGGAATCGTCTAGTTTAAAGTTTTGTAGTTAGCAATCTTTAATTTGTGCTTAGCTAATTTCTTTACATTAATTACTTGATTTGCATTGATTAATTGCTTTGCATTATTTTCCTTTGCATAAAAATTGATTTTTCATTCCTAATTGTGATCTAAGTATTTAGAAAAAGAATTGTATGAAGTCTTGAGGGATAGGTTTTGGCAAGGAAAGACTTGGTACTTAAGAAGTCCTAGTGACTCACCTCTCTTTCCTGGAAAGCTACCTTCATTACTTTCCTTTTCTGTCTTGAGGTAAATTACTTTTAAACACAAAGCTTTACTCAACTCACTCTTCTAAATCTAGTGAAAGTGATATAAAGTCCATTCAATCTCTTATAAAACAATTAGCCAAGGACTTTCAATCACTCTCATATAGACAATTATAGCATGAGGCACAAATCAAAGAGTTGAAAATGGCTAAAGAAAAGGATGAAAGCTCTCAAAAATCTAAAAAAAAATACGTTTACATGCATCTAGTTCTCAAAATCATGATTCTTTTGGGGAGGAAAGTCTTAAGATAAATGAATTTTATCAACCACCCCCTAGGAGAACTAGAAGAGATAGAAAAGAACAAGAGAACCCAAGAGAGGTTATGATAGATCTACCTCATTTCCATGGAAAAGAAAACGTAGAAGTCTATTTAGATTGGGAAATAAAGGTAGAATAATTATTTGTTTGCCATAGAGTAAGTGAAGAGAGGAAAGTACCCTTAGCCACTCTTAGTTTCCAATGGAATGTTATGTATTGGTGGACGGCTTTAGAAAGAGATAGGCGTCTTCATAGAGAACCTCCCATAGAATATTGGAATGATCTTAGGGGAGGCCTAAGACGCCGCCATATTCCATCCTATTATAATAGGGACTTAATGGACAAGTTCCAAAGACTCCAACAAAGAACCATGAGTGTAGAGGAGTATAGGCAAAAGATGAAACTATATATGATGAGAGCCTCCATTAGGGAGAATGAGTCCACCACCATAGCTAGATTCTTAAGTGGGCTAAATCTTGAGATAAGAGATAGAGTTGAACTCTTACCTTATCAAGACTTGAATGATTTAGTTCAACTATGTATCAAAGTTGAACAACAAAATTTAAGGAAAACTTTAAGTCGGAAGGAAGGTTCATACTCTAACTCCTATCTAAAAAGAGATTTTAAGAGGGAGAGTACATCCAAAGAAAAACCAAAAAGAGAGTCTCAAACCCATAGGAAAAGATATGTTCACTCCACCCATTCGCACTAGGAATGTTAAATGCTTTAAATGCTTTGGAAGAAGACATGTGCAAGCTCAATGTCCAAACCAAAGAACCTTGTTTTTGAAAGGAATAGATGAGTATACTAGTTGTGAAGAACCTAGTGAGAAAGAAGAAGGGAGAGAAGATGAAAGAGTGTATCCTTTAGAGGGGGAATTATTGATGATTAGAAGGACTCTCAACAACCAAACTAGTGTAACCATAGAAACACAAAGAGAAAACATTTTTCACACAAGATGCAAAGTTTTAGAAAACATATGTTCTCTCATTATGGATAGTGATTCATGTTGCAATTGTTGTAGCACTAGGTTTGTTGAAAAGTTAAATCTACAAGTAGTCCCTCATCCTAAACCTTACAAGCTTCAATGGATAAATGAAGATAGGGAACTAACTATAGATAAACAAGTGAAAGTCGAGTTTTCTATAGGTAACTACAAAGACAGTTTTATGTGATGTAGTTCATATGGAAGCTTGTCAGATCTTAATGGGTAGACCTTGGTAATTTGACAAGAAAACCATACACAATGGTCTAACCAACGAGATTATCTTCACCCACAAGGAAAAGAAGTTTATACTTAATCCTTTACCACATTCCCAAGTGGTAAGAGATCAAGTACAAATGAAACAAAAGAGGGATGAAGAGAAAAAAAAAACAAAATTAGAAAAAGAGCAAACCCTTATGGAACAAAAGGCGTGGGAGAAGAGTGTTCCTTCCCACAAGGTCAGTCAACAAGACAAAGTAATTGAAAATACCTTTGAAAATATGCGTCTTGTTGAACAACCTAGCCTTATCTTTTGTAAAGGAACACTTACATGCACTACCACAAATTGAGACTATGACTCTACCTCCTCAAGTCAAAGATCTTTTAAAAGAATTTGATGATATATTCTCTAAAGAGGGACCCATAGGACTTCCTCCTTTTAGAGGTATAGAACATCAAATTGATTTGGTTCTGGGGGTTAGTCTACCAAATAGTTCAGTCTATAGAACTAATCCTAAGGAAACAAAGGAGATAGAATCTCAAGTATAAGATTTGTTGGAGAAGGGTTGGGTGCAAAAGAGCCTAAGCCCTTACCTGTCTTGTTGGTGCCCAAAAAGGATGGCAACTGAAGAATGTGTTGTGATTGTAGAGCCATCAACAACATCACCATCAAGTATAGGCATCAAATCCCAAGACTAGATGATATGCATGATGAACTACATTGGTCAATCATATTTTCCAAAATTGATCTTAAAAGTGGGTATCACCAAATTAGAATCAAGGAGGGTGATGAGTGGAAAACCACTTTTAAAACCAAATTTGGACTATATGAATGGTTGGTGATGCCCTTTGGTCTCACTAATGCACCTAGTACTTTCATAAGGCTCGTGAATCATGTCTTGAGAGATTGCATAGATAAATATGTAGTAATTTATTTTGATGATATCTTAGTTTATAGTCAAAGCCTAGATGATCACCTAAGACACCTTAGGGAAGTTTTCCTAGTGCTTAGAAATAATAGTTTGTTTGTTAATAGTGATAAGTGTACTTTTTGTGTTGATAGCATAGTTTTTCTAGGGTTTGTAGTGAAAAAAAAGGGATACATGTTGACCCCAAAAAAATCAAAGTCATCCAAGAATGGCCAACTCCACAAAATGTAAGAGATGTTAGGAGTTTTCATGGTTTGGCTAGTTTTTATAAACGCTTTGTGCCTAACTTCTCAAGTCTAGCTTCACCACTCAATGAGTTAGTGAAGAAAGACACTACATTTTGTTGGAATGAAAAGCATGAACAAGTCTTCAAGAGGCTAAAAGCTCAACTAACTAATGCACCCATTCTAGCTTTACCAAATTTTGCTAAAACTTTTGAGCTAGAGTGTGGTATCGGGGGTTGGCATAGGTGCGGTTTTGTTACAAGAAGGGCATCTAATTGCTTATTTTAGTGAAAAACTTCAAGGAGTCACCCTTAACTACCCCACCTATGACAAAGAGCTCTATGCACTTGTGAGGGCCTTAAAGACTTGGAAATACTATCTTGTTTCTAAAGAATTTGTTATACATAGTGACCATGTCTTTGAAATATTTGAAAGGTCAACACAAGCTCAATAAATGTCATGCAAAATGGATAGAATTTCTTGAACAATTTCCTTATGTCATCAAATACAAGAAGGGAAGCACAAATATAGTGGCGGATGCTCTTTCAAGGAGACATGGGCTCTTTTCAAAACTTGGTGCTCAAATTCTTGGATTTGACAACATAAGAGAACTTTATCAAGAAGACCAAGACTTTGCATTCATCTTTGCTAAATGTGAACGTAGAGCACAAGAAGGTTACTATGTATCTGAGGGGTATCTTTTTAAAGAAAGCAAACTTTGTATACCCCAAGACACACATAGAAAACTTCTTGTAAAGGAATCACATGAAGGGGGTCTCATGGGCCATTTTGGAGTTGACAAAACTCTTGATCTTTTAAAAGAAAAATTCTTTTGGTCACACATGAGAAGAGATGTCCAAAGACATTGTTTTAGGTGTATTTCATGTTTAAAAGCTAAAGCTAAAACAATGCCTCATGGACTCTATACCCCTCTACCGATTGCAAATGCTCCATGGAAAGATATTAGCATGGATTTCATCTTAGAACTTCCTAGTACTGCAAGAGGTTATGACTTCATCTTTGTGGTTGTGGATCGTTTTAGTAAAATGACACATTTTATTCTTTGCCACAAAGTGGATGATGCTCAAAATATTTCTAAACTCTTCTTTAGAGAAGTGGTAAGACTTCATGGTTTACCAAGGAGTATAGTATCGGATAGAGATACAAAGTTTATAAGCCATTTTTGAAAAACTCTTTGGGAAAAACTTGGCACTAGACTACAATTTTCCACATCATGTCATCCTCAAACGGATGGACAAACCGAGGTAGTCAATAGATCTCTTGGTACTATGCTTAGGGCAATCATGAAGGGTAGCCACAAATCTTGGGATGCGTACCTTCCCCATATTGAATTTGCCTACAATATAGTTCACAAAACTACTAATGCTTCTCATTTTGAAGTTGTATATGGTTTTAACCCTCTTACTCCTTTAGATTTGCTACCCCTTCCTAATCCACGAGATTTTGTGCATAAGGAAGGAGCTATCAAAACTGAATTTGTTAAAAAAATGTATGAGAAGGTTAAAACTCAAATACAACAACGAACTGAGAAATAGGTCAAATACAACAATAAGAGGAAGAGAGAAATCATTTTTTAGGAAGGGGACTTAGTTTGGCTTCATCTTAGGAAGGATAGATTTTCAACTAAGAGAAAGTCCAAACTTAGTCCCCGTGGTGATGGACCCTTCCAAATCCTCAAGAAAGTCAATAATAATGCTTACAAATTAGATTTACCTGTCGAATATGGAGTACATGATACTTTTAATGTCATTGACTTGTCTCTTTTCGTAGGTACCAATGAAGAGAATGACGCCTTGGATTTAAGGACAAATTATTTCCAAGGGGAGGGGATGATGGAAGAGGGCCAAGCACCAACCCAAAGGAGAGTCAAACATCAAGACATATTGGGCCAACTACAAGGGTCATGGCTAAGAGGCTTGAAGAGGATTGGAACACTGCTACTGATGGCAGAGAAATTTACCTCTACATGTTCCAAGATATCCAAATTCAAACGTAGTATAGTCTTTAAATTCTTGTCAAAAGTAGCATAAGAATTTTCTTTTGTAAATTTGTTTAATTGTAATTAGGTTGAATGTAGGCATCTAAAAATCAACCTAAGTTAGATTAGGGTTTTTAGAAACACCTAATCTAACTAAGGCCGGTCATTTAGACCTAATTGAAGCACATGGAGCACACCTAGTCACACTTATCATGTGAGCTACAATTAGGCGCCAATACTCAAACCTTTAGGTTTTGAATTTCCCACCATTTGCCTTGGCCATTTCCGATCCTCCTTGGCTATAAAAGGAGGAGTCTACCTCATGTATTTTCAAGATTAATTCATTAGTGAAATGCTGTCAATTGTGTCATTCTCACTCTTTGCATAAAACCTCTTAGGATTAGGCTCTTAATCTTCCTAAACCGTCACCTTCCAAGTGAGATGGCCTCACCACTCACTCTTCATACTTAGCATGCACCTTCAAGGAATCTAGCTCTTTACGTGAGATCCTTGTTCCACCTTCAATCCATGGAGCATCCGCAAATCATCTCAAAAACCGCAAAGAAGAAGACACAAATCCATCATTAGCAAATTATGAAACTTTAAAAGTCTATTCATAAAGATAAAATTTCCAAACCAAAAAAAAAGAACATATGATAAACTCTTAACCCCTCACAATTTTGAATGCATCTAATGCAGCTCCTGTGTTTGAAAGAATTAATAATCCTCCCAACTCAAGAAATGTCTGCAAAACAATGAATCTTTTTCAAGGACAAACCAAAAGCTAGATCAAGAATGTTAGTCTGATTATCAATTTCACTTTTAGCAACACTAAAGGAATCAATTCAGAATCTATTGAATTTTAATTAATGAAATCATATACCAAGAAATGAAGAATCACATCAGAAAAAGGAAGAGCTAACAACAATATTAATTGAAAAAAAAACAAAGGAGACAGAGCAAATGAAAAATTTTATTCAAATATATCTAGTCTCATATTTAGAAAAAAAATACTAAATACCTACAATCAAAATAAACAATATAACTAGTTCAACAACCAAATAATTTTAATCCTTAATTTAATAGAGTTAAATATTAACAAATCCAAAAATATATCTTAAATTAACTTTAATTACATCATAGAGTCTTTTTCAAAGGGATTATCTTTTAAGAAAAAAGTTTAAAACAAAGACACCTAGATATAAAAAAAATTTAAACCATTTGAAAACAAACAAAGAAAAGAGGACTTAGATTTTAAATAAAACATAAAACGTATTGATAAAAGAACTTGTTTAATTATTATAATTCTCCTTTTCATGACTTCAAAAAAGAAGCAAATCGTGCATGGACCTCAAACCAGCCCATTTTGAAACCTTCAAGCAATTTCTGTTAACCAAAATGTGATTGTTAGCCGGATAATAGACATGCCTTACAAAAAAAAAAACACACAAACAACCTGTCCGCGTGCATAATAAGCTAAGCTACTTCAATTCCATCCAACAGTCCATTTTCCTCAAAAACTAACTTATGCAATCACTAATCCCTTGAGAATAATACGTTGGATTAACAAAATGATTATCATCAGCAACGAGTGATATAACAATACAATCTGATAAATACATATAAATGAAAGGGTGTAGGTATTAACATTAACTCTTACTAGATTTCGAATTTGATGCTTTCTGGGGGAGTTCAACTTTACTTACAGTGTGACCTAGTAATAACAGTTTATTAGAATTAAGCCGGAAAAAAAAATATTTAGTTCAAAACAGTTCACCCACAACCATATTATCCTAACTACATCAAGAGTGACAAATGATAAAGGTAGAGATACAAACTTCTTTTTCATCTTCAACAAATTTTTCTTCTCGGGTAGAACAGCCACAAAAGCATTCTTATAAGTATTTGAACGGCTCATCCTTTTTGACGACCTTAATAACATAGTTGGAGGCATATGAGTTTAGAGAGAGAGAGATAGAAGAACACATAACAATTATCAAAGAAACTATCAATTCATGGAATCTATGAGTTTGAGACCATAACTACATAAACCACCGGCTAGATGAAAAATATCAGCAATTTTTTTGCAAGATATATAGGACAAATTTAATAGATATGAATACCAACTTTGTTCTCTTCTTCCTGTGTTTCTTAATTTGTGAAGAGACAGACAAATCGAAAGTACTGGATGGGTTGGAGAGCAACACTGGTCTAGGGGACCTGAAACATTGTTATAAAATGGTAAAACTAAAATTAGAGAGGGAGCAGGAGAAGGGATAGAAGACAAGTTGTTGAACCTTCCAGATGGCTTCCATTTTCAACATTTTGAACCTAACCCGGACTTCCATTCAACTGTCACATTATGTCATTTCATATGATTAAATTACTAGCCCTAGCTTAGTAAAATAAATGGCAAAATTAAGTTATTACAGTTGTCTTCAAACTTTAAGTTGAAAATTTCTCTTGTACAAAAGCAATTAGTTTATGTTCCCAAGTCATGCCCATTTTGTGTTCAGTGGCCTACACTAACATGAGAAAAAATCAAATACTGAATGCAGGAATGATATATGCACTGATTCCTGGTGAAGTAATTCAATTTAGAAGTAGTTCCTTTTTTGTTCTTCTTTTTAAATTAAAATTTTCTTCTTCTTTTATATGTAGTTTCTTTTTTGTGATTTTGAGTTATAATCTATTTATGTTGAATTAGGAAAAAGAATGCAAGGTAAATTATTCATGTCCAATAATCAATATAAAAAGTTGGGGTAAGATATATGGGTGAACTCGAACCATGTGTTATAAGTATGTATAAGATGTATGAGGCATTTAATCTCATTAGCTTGCAGAAGTCCACCTCATCTGGCGATCTGTATTAATTCCAAACCCAACTATGATGATAACATAGTTTCTCTCAATATAGGTATTGCATAAACCCATAGGTCATAAGCATGAAACTACATGTTATGTTAGAGCCAAGATGGCTTAGCTTCCTCCTATTGTGTTTTTCTATTATTTTTTCTCACTGCAGCATCAAAAGGCCTAATGTAGATGAGGCTATAGTATGCTTACATAGAAATTGGCAATAGAGGAGTGCAGAGATATAAATAGGTCACGCAATCCAACCAAAAATATATGGGAAGAAGGGCTTATCTTATCTATCGAATCAGACACTTATGATTCACTCACCACCATCATAGCGCATATGCATAATTGAAATTAGAGCACTAAACATGCGCAATCTCACAAACCCAATACAAATCCAGATCTTATAAAGAAAACTCCAAAATGAAAATAAAAACTCAAAATTGAGACAAATAAAATACTGTCCAAGTGAAAAGTTTCCATTTGATAAAAGGGAAATTGAAATAAGTAAAAAAGAATAACTTTTGCAAGGATGGGTAGGTGAAATTGGAGTACCTTGTTCATTGCGAGTGATAGTAGCTCTGATGTTATGGGCATAGGAAGATCGCGGTTTGCCACGACGGTGTCGGAGGACAAGACCTTAGCCACCAACGTGTGACGGTTGGTTCCAGGTTTGAGCTGATCCACTTTGGTGTAGACGGGTTTTCTCTAGACAGGTTTGTTGACATCTTACTGAGTGGAATTGGATGATGGCATTGGAATAGAATACTCACTCACTCTACTCTGTGAGACTCTTGTACCAAACACAAGCCCTACAATAATACCAACCAGTTTTAGGAATTTCTTTTGCACCTTCCATTGCACTTCCCTTCTAAATCAAGGGAAACGTCGTTTCCACTCCAATCTTCCAAACCTCACGTGACTTCTGTTTCCCATTCTTTTATATAATATACTTTTATTTACTTTCTATACATTACAATTATAATCTTGCTTTTCACATTTTTTATAATTCTCAATTTCGCTCATTTTATCGAACTTGGAAGATTAAAACACGGGAAAAATTCACAAATTATAAAATTATAAGATCCAAAATCATCATTTTTAAATATAAAGATTAATATTAATTACGACTTGAAATAGAAAAGTATCTGTTTGAAATTACAACTTGACACAGTATTCAATTGAGTTTCTGATATTTCCTACACTATCCAACAGAGGTCTAAGCAAATCAGCGGAAATTTGTTCATTTTCTTGTAAGATCAAGGTCAGGAAGAAACAGGCAAAGACATATTGTCAAGCTCTAACCCTAAAAATCTCAAGAAATGCTGAAACATTTCAATAACCAGATCATTACATTCAAGGTTCAGCATGACCAAGCATATAATATGGACCTTATTGACATTATCAAGTATGGTAACTTGGTAAGCGCTTTTTCATAGCCACGGCCAGATAAGTGAGACAACTTCAACAACCATTTATAATATAAATTACATTATCTTCCAAAATCCATTATTACACACACAAAAAAAAAATCCCCTAACATAACCCATTATTAAGAAGTCCAGACACGGATACGGGTACGGATACGACACGGACACGGACACGAAAATACGGTTAAACTGAAAATTATAGGACACGAGACACGGTTATATATAAATTAAAATGTAGTAATATATTTTGTTATATGAAAAAAAATTAAAAAAAACATAATGTTTAACTTTTACTTTTTGGAAATTTTAATATTTTGTTTAGATTTTATCTGAGATTTAGTGTGAAAGAGAAGAGGTCTTTAAAATATTGAATGGAGTTTTTTTTTCTAGCTTTTTTGGCGTGTCCAAGGAGGGAAACGTGCCTCCTCCTACGTATCCAGAAAGAGGCCCGTTTCCAGCCCAATAAAAAGCGTCTGACACCGTGTCGGGCACGCTTCCGCCGTGTGTCCGTGTCCGCGGTGTATCGGAAACACCGACGACGCTTTTTTGGCCGTATTCGAACTTCACACACTGGTTCTTCATTAATGGAGAATGTGAACCTTCAAGCACATAATAACTATTCTAATTAACTCATAAAAAATAATAACAATCTTTGTTTCGTACCGTAAAACAAACACGAACCAATTTTCCTCAAATAAAACCCTCATGAACCTGAACAGACACAAGTCAAGCAAACACGTACTTATAGAAAACTCATTAAATTGACAACTTCAAAAAATTTAATCTTGTGAAACATACGGACAATGGGGGAGAGATGTGAGCTTGGTTTTTTAACGGGAATCGTCGAGACGAGAGATTTTGGGAGCTCGACGAACCAACATCGTAGCTAACCAAATTCACCAGCAACATCATCACAAGACTCTTATCAAAAACCCTCACATTCTCCTTGTGTCCCTTCACACTCTTCCTGGCATGCAACACTGCCACTCTCTTCTTCCCGAGATCAATGCAACAACAATTTCCTGCAATGGAAGCCAAACCTGAAGGATTGCAGTAGTGAAATTCGTGAACGCCTCCTCCCCTTAACCCTCTGAGTCTTCTCCTTGGGTGACACCTTCCCCATTCTCTTGCTCCCACACTCAACCGAACCTAAACATAAAGGAAAGAAAAGTAAAAAACAAAGATTAAGAAGAAGAAGAAGAGGAAGAGGAGAAAGAGATGGTTTCTATATGATGATAGTGAAAATAGAAGGTGAAACAGAGAAGGAGAGAAGAGAATGGGGTTGCAGGAGACGAAAATAATGCTTACAGTTGGATTAAAATGAACACCTAGATTGACAATAGAGCATCGTTGCATATTAGGTTAAAAATAAGGAGACCCAAGAGGAAGGTGAAAGAAAGGAGATTAATATTTTACTTTGGCTCATTACCAGAGGTTTGAAAAATAACCTCTACTAAGTGTGTGTGCCTTAACAGAGGTCTTGATAACCTCTACTATCATTATTCTTTACTATAGGTTACACTAACCTCCACTATTAAACCTCTACTAAAATAATAAATTTGTGTAGTGCTACAACTAGCCAATGTTGTTTGAGTATAGAAGTTCACATTCAACTTTCAATTTCAGTTTCCTAAGGTGGTCAAATACTGCATGGATTTCATTTTGTTTATCATGTCTTTACTGGTTTTTTTTCAGGGTATCTAATTTCTGTCAATTCATATATAAACTTGCACGTATTCAAGTTAAATTCTACAGTATTTATTCCGGTATAATAATTATATTTTCAATCTCTTGACTTAGTTGATATATTATTTTAAATTTTTTATTATTTGTGAATTTCAATTTTAATTTTATTTTCTCGTATATTTTTAGTTGGTATTATTTGGTGTTGCTCTGATTTTGTAATATAACTAAAGTAAAATAAATAAATAAATGCAATAAATTCACAATAGGAAAACATGATAATGAATCAATAGCTTCAATCTTCCGTGGGATATATATATATATATATATATATATATATATATATATATATATATATATTCCTACATGGGGGCCTTAAATTGGACTAAATTGAATTTATTTTTTTTAAACCAAAACATTAGGATGAATTTGAACCAATCTAAATTTTGGTTGGTCTATCCAATTCAAAATTCTGAACACCTAGTATCACAAATTTTGTCAATGACAATAGTTTTGGGATTGTATGCTCTTATAAATAATAAGGAATGACATTGAAGATAGTTGAAGCTTTATTTGATGTTTAGTTTTCTTAATAATAATGAATTTTTTTTATAGACATTGGTGTGTTAGCTTTAATTATATTCTTTGCTTCTGATTCCATTCACATTATTTAGTCTATGACTATTAAAAACTATATTGAATATGAACATTGCTGCCAAGTGACATTTTCTCTACTTACACCTTTCAATTGTATCATTTGGGTTTTCTTACCAACTATTTCCCATTATAGCTTCATAGGTTAAGCCTAATACAATTACTCTCATACTTTCCTGATTCACTTCAATTTTGCTACCTCGGTTCACTTGTTTTTATTTCTTTGTTGTAGTTGACTGTAGATTTAGACCTTTGGCAATATTAAATTATTCTTCCAATAGAGAGAACTAAAGGTAAAGGTAACTTCCATGTAATGGTTATTTTCAACAATAATGCTTTATTTTTCTAGATGTAGTTTTGATTATTCTCATTGCATTTTGAAGCATGTAGGTTTTGCATCCATGTTCACCATGTCCCTCATTCAATTAGTTTATATCCTGCTTTAAGATTGGCTTGGTAGGTGCTTCAAACACATTTCCCCTTCCATCCTACAACCCATGTTTCATATTATATGATCTGCAAACCTTATTTTTGTAGTTCCAAATCTCAAACCTGCTAGTCCATGTCATGGGAAAGCAGTAGTATCCCTTTAGGTTGGTTTCATCCTCCCAGCTACTATAACTATGTTCATGTATATAATTCTGCAGGCACCAAGTTCAATAATATGGAGTATTGTGCTTAAATTGCTATCATTTGGTTCATGCACCTCCAATGTTCTAGATGAATCCACACCTATTCAACTGAGCTTTAGTTGGTTTTTGGTAAATTAATATAACATGTTTCCCTACACAAGTCAAAAGACCACACTTGATTGCTCTCACATTTGAGGTATCTGTTAGCTTTCAATTATAATTATAGTTTGAGTGTGTTTTTGATCTAGAAGAAAGAGAGCCATTATTAGTTATAGGTCCATTGAGAAGTAAATTAGCATAAATATTTAGAGTTAGTGCTACTACATTGTTGTTCTCATTAGCCCTATTACAATGTCTACACATGCAATGATTATATTATTGATCTTCATATTCAAATATTAACCATCCACCCAGGTACACGACATTGTATATTTTCAAATTTTAAATATAGTTTTCTTTTGTTTTTGTTATATGGAGTGTAGTAATGTGAAAAGATGTTATTGTGATCGTTTGTTTTTCTTAATTCTTTTGCTTCGGTGAATATATTGAACCGTACTTAGTGGTTGTTTTGCAACGTGTTGTCTTGATTGATGTTTGGTTGTTACTTGTTTAAGCAGACAATCTTAGCTTTTTGTATATTGTATGTAGTCCTAGAAGTGCAAGTAGATTTTGCCTTCAATCATGGAATCACAAATTTGCATTTCTCATAAATACAATCTCTATGTATGAACAAGTTTTTTATTTGCCATTAAAGTTAATTGGGTGAGTATTAATAAAATTGATTTTGAATGAAAATAATTTTGTAAACTTAATTTTAAATATAATTGATGTTGAAATATATATTTAAAATGACTTAGTTAATATTTTTAACAGAATGCCATGTGTTTGATTCTAAGTTGGATGTGCATGTTTTATGTTGTGTAAGTAAATTAAAGTGAGTAAATGAAGAAGACAAATGATATAATGTACTTACAACACATAATGTTCAAACTACAAATCAGGATGAATGACTTTATCGAATCATGTTTTAGATGTTTTACAAGCATAATGTTTGGTTAACTATAGCTTCGTATCAAACATTTGCCTTTATTTCAACAAGTAAAAGTAATAAATATTAATTTTATTAATGGTAGGATTAAAACAATTTTTTTATGAGAAAACCCACATTTTCTCATTGATGGTCTCTCCATCATGAAGTAAATTTTTAAAAAGAAATTGTTGAAAGTAACAGAGGTTTGAAAACCGTTGGGAATACCAAAGGTTTGGAAACCGCCAGGAATACTAGGGGTTTGGAAACTGCCGGAAATACCAGAGGTTCCAAGAACCACTAGAAAGTAATTGTCCTTCTAGGGTTTAATAAAAATCGTTAGTAATCTGTTAGCGACGCTGGATCTACTAGGGGAAAAACAAACCGTAGATAACGCACTTAGCTGAGGTTAAAATCGTCAGAAACACTAAATATAACCTTATGAGAATAAAAAATACATGAAGATGACCAAGGATGTTATACTTGAAGGGTCATCTCAACAAGCATTTAAATATGCCATCAATAGGAGGAATGGTCAAGGACCATAACACTTGAAGTTCTTCCTATTAGTATTCTTAATATGGAGGCCCAAGCCCAAAGCCCAAGCCCACACTGAGGCCCAAGGCAACACATGAACATCCATCATGCCTCAGAAGATAATAAGAGCAAGGGCACAAGCATTAAATAAATGAGCATCATTTGATGACTCTTTTTGTAATTACTTTTGTGTAGATTTAGTAGAACTTTAAAAGGGAGGTGTAGATATTAAATAAGGGGTACTAATGTACAAAACAAGTCACACCTTCCATGTGATATAAAGAGTAGGTGTAGATATGATTTTAGGAGGTGCCAAAGTAGGAAAGCAAGTCACACTTCTCATGTGACTTGATTTTTGGCGCCAAATTTGAACTCTTGTATTTGAATTGTGCCTTTTCATTTTTCAGCCCTCTTTTATTATAAATAGAGAGGCATTGCTCATGTAATTCAGAATTTAGAAATTAAAGAAAGGAAACTCTACTCAAATTGAGAGAGAATTGTGAGAGATTTGATCTCCTTCACTAAATCTTATCTTGTGAGCTTTGGAGGGCTTCAAGTGGCGGCAACTAGCACTCATCTTGGAGCTTTCATCATCCAAGTGGCGTGTCCATCTCCTTCAAGTCTTCATCCAATTAAGTTCCTTCTTCCTTCCATCTCCATTTCCATGTTTCTAGTAATTTCAATCGGTAGTTTGTCTTTTTAGGTGTTGTTCTTTAATTTCCACCATTTGTTCTTGTTTCTCTTGTGTTTCCTTTTATTTCCAACACTTAATTCTCCTTTCAATCGGTTCATATGTGTTAGTTTCTGTTTTTAATCGGTTTAATTGTTCTATATTGTGTTTCTACTTGTGTTTATGTGTTGATTTTGCTTTCCTTTCCATTTCCGCCTTATATTTGTGTATAAGGATATGACACTCATGATTCTTATGAGTTTGGCTCTTTATTTGGAAGGCAATGTCCTCCATTGAAATGTCCTTAAGCCTCCTTATTGTGTTCCTAAAGTGTATATGCTTGATTCAACTCACATCATGTGGTATCTAGAGCTAAGGTTGTGTGCAAATTTTTTTTTGAGTTGATTGACACTTTAATTCTGTTTTTATGTTAGTTGATTCTGTTTTTGCTTTATCTTGAGTCTTTCTTTCTGTTTTAATTTATACAAATTCATTGTGTTTGTATCATTTTAATTTTTGAATCCATACATGTTTTGTCTAGTCATATTTTTTTCCTACAATGTCATCAATTCCTTGTAGTACTTTTATTGCTAATTTTGGTTTATTGATTTTATTTGAGTACATTTTTGTGATTATGTTTTTTTTATCCTTTGGTGCATTTTCTTTTTAGTTTTGAGTTGATGCTTGTGTATTAGATCTATACAAGTTCATATACATCACTTCTACTTAGCTAGGGTTAAAACTGTTGGAAACGCTAAATATAACCCCTGTTAAAAATGTTTTCTCTTGTAGTGCTCCCATAGGGAAGATAAAGGTCACTACAAGAAATACTAGTTTTACCAATGATTAAAATCCATCGATAGTGACAAAATGTTGTTAGTATGTAGAAATTTTTTATCGCAAAGTGATGATCATAGTATTAATATTAATAATAATTAATAATATTAATTATTAATCTAATAGATAACCATTTGTTGTTAGTTATCAATGGACATTGGCGATAGATAAGGCCATAAAACTAATATTTTATCTTGCTCTCAATTTTTCGACGAATTTTACCGATGGATTTTACATTCGTTGTCATATAGATAATGTTATAACACCCACAATATTGATTTTTGAACTTGGCGCTCAATTTATTGATGAATTTTATCGAAAAATATATTCACTATCATTTATTGATGGATAAAACTATCACACCCATAACACTTATTTCTAATCTTGATGTTATATTTATCGATGAATATACATAAGTATTATAAAAATTATTGTTGTTGCTATTTGTTTGTAAAATCCTTCAATAATCATATTTTACTGATGAATACGAATTCGTTGGTACTTATTCGTTTGTAAATATGTTATTTCTCATAGTGAACTATTCCTACCCCCATAAAAAGTTATGAGGAACTAGCGACACATGGTCCAACCAAGGGAAAGGGGAGAGGATCCTAACTTATAGCAAATGTTCGATACAATACATGAGTTGCGATAGGAGAATGAAGAAAATAGAGAAGATCAAAGGAGACTCAAATAGAGCAAATTAATATCATTACTTGTACCAACAACTCAAGAGGTATGCTCAAGAATGGTGTAAAACTATTTAATCCCAGTTGAAATAGAAGAGGAACTATAAGCCAATCTAAGCTCATATTTAGACTTAAGAACTCTAAGCTTATATTACTATAAGCAAAACTGCAGTTAAGCTTGAGAAGATATGCATTATTTTCATGTTGCAAGTTATTAATCTTCAACCCTTCATTCTCAATAGGAGAGCAAATCTTAAACCAATTAGCAGTAGAGGTTCCTTTATTCATAATGTCCCTCGTCCAAATGAATTTTCTCCTCCATTGCTCAACTTGCTTTAGAAGATGAGTAGGTCATTTATACACATTAAGCCTATAAGCAAGGAAACCAGTAACCACAATGTTAACCAACTAGATTCTACCCATCATGTTAAGAGATTTCTGTTTCCAAGAAGCAAACTTCAATTTGACTTTATCAACAAAAGGTTGGAGAAATGTAAGCTTAGGAACACCAACAAAAATAAACACCCCTAAATAGTTAAAGGGTAAGGATAGTCATGGCTGCAAGAAATGTGTCTTTGAACTTTCGCAATGAATCTTGTAGAGTTATCCACAGAGAATAAGTTGCTTTTAGGATTATTCCATATTGATCATAAAAGGCACCATAGTTTTGAAGAAAAATATTCAAATTTCTAAGAGATTTATTATCAGCTCTACAAAAACACAAAAATATCATCAACATATAAAATATGAGAAGGACTGATATAACCATTAGGACTAGTCATGTGCAAAATCTTCTTATCATTCACAAGCTTAGAAAGGTCTTTGCTTAGAACCTCCTCCGCAAGGGAGATAAATTATCACTGTCTCACACATTTATTACAAGGAAAAAAATCTCACACATTTTGCTTGCCCTTCACAAACTCATATTGATTGAGAGAAATGTTTTGAAAGTCACCACAACAAGCCTATCCAATAAAATTTTGGAAATAATCTTGAACTTGAAATTAGTCACAACAATGGATTGAAGTATATTTTATGTTAAAAATGTCAAAGTAAATAATATGTTAAAGGCAAATAATAAAATATGTTTATAATACTCACCTAATCTATAATAAAATTATCATAAGATGAATCTCAATAAAAACTTGAAAGGAAAAAAGGAAACACTTATCACAAATTTAAAAGAAAAAGAAAAACGTGAATCTCTCTCACATTAGGAATTATTTTTAGTTTGATAGGAGTTTTAAGTTATATTTTGTTTTGTTAGAACATTATCAATAATTAAGTTTGGATCTGTGGCGCAATGGTAGCGCGTCTGACTCCAGATCAGAAGGTTGCGTGTTCGATTCACGTCAGGTTCAATAATCTCATCAATCCTTTTTAAAATAAAAATAATTCTTTTTTCAACGGATTAAATACGAATTTATTTCAACATTAATAACATTAATATTATATTATAATATAATATTCATCAAAATATTACATACATATACTATCCGTTAGTAACACATTACTTACTTAAAGAATGTTACATTGTTTAAACACAAATGAAGTTCAAAACTAATTCAAAAGTTTATATAAATTATTTAAACACAATCCCAATAAAATGTAATGTCATATATAAAATTTAACGTAATCTTATTTTAAAATTATAAAAGAATCATTTAGTAATTTTTATTGAGTATATTTAATTTACCCATTATTATGATTCTCCATTACCCATAAAATAGATACCCTATTTTTCACTTTCTTTCTCTTTCCTTTTCATGTGCCCCTATTTTCCAGATTCTTTTTTTTTTACCTTACTTCCCACTTTCTTTCTCTTTCCTTCGGGTACTTTTCACTTTTTTTTTCTTTTTCCTTTCCTCTTTTATGTAAAAGCATACTTTCATTCTCAATTCTCTTTCTCTTTCTATATTTTGATTAATCTTTGCGAAATCCTAATTTGACATTTGTTTTATGAAATTGTAATTTAAGTTTTTGACTAGAGCGCCATTAATAATAGTGATACACACATAAAAGAGTTGTACAATCCAATATTTTTCTCGCCGGTTGACTGCCTTCCTGGTAATCAGAATCCTATTATTTCATTGCCTAATAATAAGGTTATCAAATGAATTGAAAATAAAAGAGATACGACCGAAAACGATTTGAGTTATTATATGCTCTAAAGTGGAAAATACCATAACCATATTGAATGAAAAAATAAAAATACTAGGAGAAGAAATAAGAATTCATTACAAGACATATTTTTTAGAAGATAAGATGTCATGTCGCTACTCAGACTCGAATCGAGATGCTCTAGCACTGCTTCCTAAGAACATCGTGTCTACCAATTTCACTATAACATCTTACTTAAAAACATAATAACAAAAGTGGAGTCAATTGCCGAGATTCAAAGAATCAATTCAAATACAATATTTGTTTACTAAGCATTTAATAAAATAATTTTAAAGAATTATATTAGAATCTATTATATATATAATGTAAATATCCTAAATTTTTAAATGAATATCTATTAGATATTCATTTTATATGAATATTTTTGTATTTCAAAAAGATTCGTTGAATAAGTTAATTGAAATTATTCTAACGTTTGTATTTGTTAAGAAAAAACATTTAAAATTCTCCGTAAAAATATATTGCGCTAATGAAAAAACTTATAATGTTGTAAAATATCCCTTCTTTTCTATAAAGTGTTCCAAAGAGTTTTTTTTTTTATAAATAGACGTGCTGCTTTGGAACTGCCATATAATTAGTCTAATTTTTTATTATTATATAATTTTATGTGAAATAGATTTTCCTGTAAATAAAATCATACAAAGCATTAACTAAAATATATTCTCATTTCCTCATATTTTACCGAAAAGTTAGATCCAATTTGATTTTCTAATTTCCTGTCATCACCGTTTATGATTCTAAAAGCCACATTCAAAATAGAAACAGTGGGTTTGGTCACCAGATAGCATTATGTAGAGAAGGTATGCTATCATGTTCTTAACTTTACTTTTTACATGCTATATTGATGTTTTATTTGTTCTTTATTTGTTAATTGTAGAAATTTAATATTCAGAGCAAAATAGAGGAACAAGAGAAGGAAAAACTTCAGAAGCAGTAACAATAGTTCATCTTCTCCCCATTTTTTACTTATTCATAACTTTCAAACAAGGTTAAGCTTTAGTTAGAAAAGCGTGGAAAGAGAAAGACATTAAACCCCAAGGTATTGTTTTGCTATCACACCTACTCCTCCAATCGCAAGGTTCTAACGCGAAGGAACATTGTTCAGAGCGGTGTGTAACCTAGATTCGGGTGCAAAAGATAGGAATGATTTGAATGAATCTCTACACGGGTCCAAGGTAAATTTCATTGCATTTTCTTCTTTTGTACATAATACTTTTTATGATTAAAGTTTATTGAACAATTGAGAATGAATATTTGGTTTATTGTTTAACGGTGTCACAAGTATTGCAATGATTGTCATATATTATTGGTTGTGTGTAGACCTAATGAAAAAATATTTGTTTAATTCCGATAATTGATAAAATATTAAAAATTATTAAAAAAATATGAAACTCAAATTCTATTTAATTATTTTCTCGGTTGAATTTGTAGCTTTAAATAAATTTCAACTATTACCAAATATATATCTTTTATCCATAATTAATAAAATATTAAAAATTATAAAAAAAATATAAAACTCAAATTCTATTTAATTATTTTCTATCTTGAGTTTGTAGTTTTAAATAAATTTAAACCATTAAAAAAATGTTTATCAACATTTTTCAAATTTCATTCTTATTTAAAATTTAATCACAGTGATTTTATTTTAAGTAACAACGAAACATAAAATAAATTGTAAGTTTATCTTTACGTAAGAAAATATTTTAGAAGTTTCTTCATACGATATGATTTTAACCATAACTATTGGAATAAACAATTTTTTTGAAAAAAAACGTAATTACGTTGTTATATGGATGTACAGGGATTTAAAGAGGAAGGAAAAAATTTCAAATAAAATAGTGTACATTTATTGTTATGATATGCATAATACTTTTATTTTTATTAGTCTTATTATACTTTAAAAGTAAAAAAAAAACTATAACAGTAAAATTAACTTTGAATACATCTTTAAAAATATAATACATTATAAATTATATATTTATATATGTGAGATTAGTTATAAGATTTAAAAAAATTAAATTAAATACTTATGTTGACAATCGTATAGTCAAAATTAAAAAAATATATTTTGAAATAAAAAACTGTTGTGAAGATAAATAAAGATTGTAAGGCAATTAATAACATCAGGGAATGTGGTGTATTATTTTGATGATAATTAACTAATGTAAAATTTTCTAACAACATCTTGATTTTGTGGAAAAATGATATATTACAAAAAAAAAAATATATAATAAAATTAATGTGAAAAAAAAAATAAATTGATAGTATATTTTTCGTATTTTATTAATAGTTATAAATTTTCAATTCTTATTGTGTTGAAATGTGTGAGTTTTTTTATAGACAAAATCAGTCTTATGAAATTAGTTAAAGAGAGTCTTTTACAATGTTATCATTTGTATTTAAAATTAATCCATTTCATATTTCAGGTGTTTTTTCTTTTTTTTCTTAAATTTTATGATAAAGAAATATCACATAAGTGTTGGGAAAAACGGGTAATTTTTCCACTAAAACAGAACCCTAACAGAGCTACCCGACAAATAATATTGAATAAACATAGTGGAATAATAAAAGAGATAAAGAGGAAAAAACACACCAGAAAATTGTTAACAGAGTTCGGCCAATTTAGCCTAATCTCCGAGCAGAGCAAAAACACCTTACTTTTATTATTATGGGAGAAGATATTACAAATTGAGATATTTAACAGTGAAGGAGGAGAGTTTAATTTATAACCCTCAAACCTCCTTCCCAAACAATGAACCACTGATGTGGGACTTGGATTAAGCCAAAATCAACAAATCTCCACCTTGGCTTAATTTCAAGTCCCACCTAAAACAAATCTTCTCAAAACATAACAAAAACAAACTTACAAACTTTGCAGTGCTTCAAATTTGCGCCTTTGGGCGCCAACTTCAAATGTGCAAGATATTAACCAAGTCTAAACAGTGTTCAAATTTGGTCCTTGTAACCACCTTGGTGAGCATATCTGCAGGATTCTCCGTAGTGTGAATCTTCTGGAGAACAATCTCCTCTTCTTCGAGAATCTCACGCACAAAGTGATAACGAACATCAATGTGTTTTGTCCGTGCATGAAAGACTTGATTCTTTGCTAAATGAATAGCACTCTGACTGTCAGAATATAACTCAAGTTGTTTCTGACCAACTCCCAAGTCTTTAAGCAACTCATGATGCCAAATTGCTTCCTTCACAGCCTCTGTAATCGTCATATACTCTGCCTCTGTCGTAGACAAAGCCACCGTAGACTGCAAGGTACACTTCCAACTAGCTGGCGCTTTTGCTAAAGTGAACAAATAGCAAGTTGTAGACCGTCGCTTATCCAAATCACCTGCATAATCAGAATCACAATATCCAACTATGCATTGACCAAGTTATTCATCTTGCTCAAATGTCAATCCAACATCTAAGGTATTTTGGAGGTACCGTAGAATCCATCTCACAGCTTGCCAATGTCCCTTGCCCGAATTATGCATGTACCTGCTAACAACACTCACAGCCTGTGAAATATCTGGTCTTGTACACACCATTGCATACATCAAGCTTCCAACTGCATTTGCATATGGGACTTCCGCCATGTATTCTCGTTCTTCATCAGTCATCGGAGATAAACGGCTACTCAATTTCAAATGAGGAGCAAGTGGGGTACTTACAGGTTTTGTATCTTCGTGTATACCAAAACATTGTAGTACCTTCTGTAAATACTGCTTCTGTGACAACCAAAGTTTTCCCCTCTCCCTGTCCCTGTTTATCTCCATGCCGAGAATCTTATTGACTTCCCCCAAATCCTTCATCTCGAACTCTTTACTCAACTGAACCTTTAACCTGTCAATCTCAACTTGGCTCTTTGCTGCAATCAGCATATCATCAACATATAAGAGTAAGTAAATGTAGGAACCATCTTCAAGTCTGCGCAAATACACACAGTGATCATATCTGCTTCTCTTGTACTTCTGATCCTTCATGAACTTATCAAATCGTTTGTACCACTGTCTTAGAGATTGTTTCAGTCCATACAACGATTTGCTAAGTTTACAAACCCAATCTTCTTTACCATCAACCTTGTATCCTTCTGGTTGAGTCATATAGATTTCCTCCTTCAAATCACCGTGTAGGAACGCGGTCTTTACATCAAGTTGAGCAAGCTCCAAATTCAACTGTGCTACCAAGGCCAACAAAATTCGAATGGAGGAATGTTTAACAACTGGAGAAAATACCTCATTATAATCAATTCCCTCCCTCTGAGCAAAGCCTTTAGCAACCAACCTTGCCTTGTAGCGAACATCTTTATTAGGAAAACCTTCTTTCTTTGCAAATACCCATTTGCACCCAATTGCCTTCTTACATTTTGGTAATTGTGCCAGCTTCCATGTCTTATTCTTCTTCAAAGACTGCATCTCCTGTTCCATCGCACCTGTCCAATTACCACTCTATGAACTCAGAATGGCTTATGGGTAAGTGGATGGAATGTCATCAACAACTGGAAGTGCATAGGCAACCATATCCATGAAACGAGCAGGCTTCTGAATATCTCGTCTCTGTCTTCTAACTGCAATTGGCGCTGATTGTTGTTGAGATTCTTGGGTAAGAACCTCTTCCTCATCTGACTCTTCTTCTGCCATAGAAGAGTCACTTGTAGTATTTTCGTGTTGGGATCACCACTGCTGCTCAAACTCCACCTGCTTCCGGGCACACTCCATCTGTTGCGGAGTACTGTCAGCTCCTTCTGGATTTACCTTCTTTAACATGGCAGATTCATCAAAGGTAACATCCCTGCTGATAATTGTTTTCTTTGCCTCTAGACACCACAAACGGTATCCCTTCACTCCAGGACTAAAACCCATGAAAAGAGCCTTCTTTGCCCGTGGATCCAACTTTGATTCAATCACATGATAATATGCAATAGAACCAAAAACATGCAAAGAATCATAATCAGTTGCAGGTTTTCCAGACCATACCTCTAACGGGGTTTTGCCATCTATAGCAGATGATGGCAAACTATTGACGAGATGTTGAGCGTATGTCACAACCTCAGCCCAAAACTCTCTGCCTAACTCAGCATTAGACAGCATACAACGAACTTTCTCCACAAGTGTCTTGTTCATACGCTCCGACACCCCATTCTGTTGTGGTGTTTTTCTAACAGTGAAGTGTCGAACTATGCCACAATCTTGGCATACCTTCAGGAACAGATCACTCTTGTATTCTCCTCCATTGTCTGTTCGGAGAACCTTAATCTTGCTTCCTGTCTGGTTTTCAACTTGAGCTTTCCACTTAAGGAAAATTTCAAGCACATCATTTTTGTTCTTCATAGTAAACACCCAAACTCTCCTGGAAAAATCATCCACAAAAGTGACAAAATAATGCCTACCTCCGATTGACGAAGTCTTGGCAGGTCCCCACACATCTGAATGCACATAATCCAGAATACCCTTGGTATTGTGAATTGCAGTGCCAAACTTCACTCTTCTTTGTTTTCCCAGAACACAATGCTCACAAAATTCAAGTTTGCAAGCCTTCGTACCTTTCAACAATACCTGCTTGGTAAGAATTTGCAAGGATTTCTCTCCAGCATGTCCCAACCTCATATGCCACAACTTCGTTGCCTCGACATCTGATGGAGATCAAGCCCAAGAGAACATGGAGGCCACTCATCAAGCTCAAGAAGAGGTGGAGGCACAAATGGAGGACGCCCATGGAGGTCAAAGTCCACCTCAAAGGATTACAAGAAGCATGTTCAAAGCCTTGGGAGCTAGAGGACATTTATTTTCTCTTTTTGTAGTGTCTTTAGTTGAAGGTGCTTAGAGGGAAACCTTAGAAACCTCTTTTGTTATAGCATCTTTTAGGTTTTAAATAGGACCTTTAGAGGGGTGTATTAGTAGATAGGTGTAGGAGTAAATAAGGAGGTGCCAAAGTGAGAGAAAGGATCACACCTTCCTCATGCCTTGTTTTTGGCGCAAATTCTAGAAGCTTTTTGGGAGGGAGTTTTTTTTGAATTTGTGTAGCTTACATTTCAGCACCTTAGGCTATAAATAGAGGTGCTCTCTTTGTAAAATTCAGATTTGAATTTTATCTAAAGAAACTATACTCAAAATTGGAGTGAGCATTTGGAGAGCTTTGAGCTTCTTCTCTAGTCTTATCTTGAAGGACCATGGTTTCCTCAAGTGGCGGCTTCCACACTCATCTAGGAGCATCCATTCTTCTAGTGGCGTGATCATCCAACCATTCTCCATCTTCATGAGCATTCTCTTCTCCTTCCTTTCTTCTTCTTCAATTTGTTCTTATTGCCTTGAGTTTTGAGTTGTTTTTGTTTCGGTTCCTTTAATTTTCCAGCACCTATTTTCTGTTTAGTTTTTAAATTCTGTTCGGTTCTTTTGTTTTGAAGTTCAATTCTGTTCGGTTTGTTCTTTTCCTTCTCCTTTGTTGATTCAATTTGACAATATTTGGTTCATCCAAATGAGTTTGGGATTTGGTACTTGTTTTGGTGAGTTCTTGATCTTAGAACTATGATCCAACTTCTAAGAAAGTGCCTCTACATTTTCCAGCTCAAGGTGATTCCTCAAAGTGTCAAGAATCTTGTTCTATGTGGCTATTGGAATCACATCATGTGGTATCATGAGTCTTAGGTTCATTCTTGTTTAATTGTTGAGTTGTGTGCACTTTATTTCAAGAGCTCTTTTTAATTTCTTGCAATTTAAGTTTCTATTTTAGAATTTTAATTGAGTATTCTTGCTGTTTTTCTTTTGCTCCAAGTGTTTGTGGAAAGGTTTATGGCATTCATAATTCTTATGAGTATGGTTGCTCTTTTGGAATGGCATTATCCTTCCTAGAGTTTACCTTAAGCTTCCTTCCACTTGTTACAATTTGTGTTGTGTCTTTTAATTTTTGAATCATGTCAAGTTTTGTCTTAGTCATGTTATTCCATATATGTCATTACTTCTAGTAGTACTTTTATTGTTTTGATTGTTTCTTGCTTTGGTGTCATATAATTTTCTGAATTGATGTTGCTCCTTTGTGCATTTTCTTTTTAGAGTTGAGTTCATACTTGTATTCTAGACCTATACAAGTTCCAATACATCATTTTCTATTATGTCTTTGCTAGTTCATCATTCTGTTTTTTATTCCGATTAGGATTCCTCTGTTTCTGAAAAAAGTGCTTACTGTTTTTCCTTATTGCAACTGATTTACGTACTGTAAAATTCTGAAATTCTGGATTTGAGATATTCAAAGTGTTAGAAAAGAATAGAAAAAAGAATCATTCAAAAATATGAAGTACACAAAAAATGATAAATAAAATAAAAAAAGTGTACATTCCTGCCGAAAAAAATACGGTAATCTGGCAGTGATTTTAAAAAATTTATTTCTCTCAATTGGCTTACTGTTTCTTGACACTTTGGCACGTACCGTACATCCCGCAAAATTCTGGTGGATCCATCATGATTTCGCAGCTTGATTGAACCTATCCCAGTTGTCTTACATGGATTATCATTACCCATGTAAACAACCCCACCATCAAGTTCTTGAAATTCAAAGAACCATTCCTGAATGGGACACATATGATAGGTACAACCTGAATCCAATATCCACTCATCTGGATACGATGATGCTGAAAGCGAGACAATTAAAGAGATATCTGATTCCACATCACTTTTGCATTCTGCAACATTTGCATCTTGTGGAGCCTTCCCTTTCTTCTGCAGTTTTGGACAATCTTTCTTCTAGTGTCCTTTCTCATGACAGAATGCACACTCATCTTTGGCAACGACTCGACCTTTAGACTTAGACCTCCCTCTTCTCCCCTTTGTTTGGCTTTGCTGACGACCTCTTGCCACCAATGCTTCTTTTGATGTCGTTGATTTAGTTTTCATCTTATCCTGCTTTCTCAATTCATGACTATATAAAGCAGAACAAACAACATCTAACGACACATTCTCCTTCCCGTGAAGGAGCGTAGTCTCCAAATGTTCAAATTCATCAGGAAGAGATGATAACAACATCAAAGCCAAATCCTCATCCTCAAACTTCACATCTAAATTCAACAGGCCTGCTACTAATTGATTAAACATAGTGATATGTGCATTCATAGTAGTACCTTATTGGTAGTCATATCGGAACAACCTTTTCTTCATCAGGAGCTTGTTTTGACCGCTCTTCTTCAGAAACTTGTCCTCCAATGCCTTCCACAGTTTGTGTGCAGAACACTAGTACAAAAAGCTTCATTAACGACTCCAAACAAAGACGGTTTAGAAATAACCATCATTATAAAAAACACGGTGGCAATTTTGTAAATAAGTTAGATATATCACGACGGTTCCTACTGGAACCGTCTTTATAAGTTGGACATACCACGACGGTTCCAAGGGAACCGTCTTTATAACCCCCAGCCATGACTTATCACGATGGTTCCTTAGGGAACCGTCTTTGTTTCTCTTCAGATTTCAAATTTCTGGCCAGCGCATTCTCTATTCTTCACTTCTTCTTTTCATTGCTTTTCACTTTTCCAAAGGGTTTTGCGCCACGCCGTCCTTGAGTGTGCCCAGCCCCACGCCGTTTCGTGCCGTCGTTCACTATTAATGTTCATGCCGCCGTCCTTGAGCCCGCCACACCGGTCGTCGCCGCTAACACTTATCGCCGCTTGGACGATGCCCTCTCTCCGCTTGGTCTGCACTTGTCGTGGCTCGTCACCGCCGCGCAACCTCACCTCGCGTCGCAGCTCTCGTTGCTCGTCACCGCCGCCCAGCCCCACGTCGTGGGTCGTCTTGGCGCCGCACCTGCGGAGCTTCTTCATCGCGGCTTCGCCGCCCATGGGTCCTCTGTGAGCTGCCAGTCTGGACGTCGCGTGGGTCCTCCGGTCGTGACCACCGCACGCGTGTTCTTCGTCATAGCAAGACTTCGTCGCTGCCTTATAATCCATTGCACCAACATTTCTGCACTCCCGCAGAAAGGCGCCAACTTTTCTACTACTCTTGTTTCGTTCCATTTCCAAGTTAGTATTTATTTATTTAATTAATAATATATTAATTTTTATTTATATATTTTATTAATTAATAATTGTTAGATATTGTTATTATATATTGTTTAAATGTGTTGAACTTTGTGATTCTGAGTCCGAAGGTGTCCGAACTTCGACAATTTTGATTTATATATATTAGATATTGTTTTTACCTGATGAACGTACTGATTCTGAGTCCAGAGGTGTCTGACCTTTGGCAATTTTGATTTAGTTTTATAATGAATTAGATAGTACACTTGATTATATGGAATAGTGTGTGACTTTTAGATTTTCTTAGTTTACCAATTCTATAGATCGGAGTTGGATTAATACACCACGGATAAGTGATGCTTACGAAAAAGGGGTGGAAGAATTCATACAGTTCGCAGAACATAATGCCGTTAGTTGTAATAATGGAGTAAGAATAAGGTGTCCTTGTGTCAATTGTTTGAATGGAAGGATTTTGAGTGTTTCTGAAATTAGAGAACATCTTTTGTGTGATGGATTTTTGAAAAGTTATACAACATGGACGTGGCATGGTGAATTGTTAGACTTGCCAAGTGTGTGCGAAGCTTCCGAGGAAGTTCATTTCTCAATGGACGATAGATTAGAAGACATGATTCGTGATGTTGGTGCAGAATGTTTTGCTAATGCAGTTTTCGAAAATATGTCTAATGATGGAGAGACTCCTTTGTATCCTAGTTCAACTAACTTCACACGATTATCAGCAGTGTTAAGGTTGATGAATTTGAAGGCAATGAATGGATGGACTGAAAAAGTTTTACAGAATTGCTTCAATTGCTTAAGGACATGCTTCCAGAAGGAAATACCTTGCCTAATCGAAATTATGAGGCAAAAAAAATACTTTGTCCAATGGGTATGGAGTATAGAAAAATACATTCATATTCTAACGATTGTATTTTATACAGAAATGAGTATGAAGATTTAAGAAGATGTCCCAGGTGTGGTTTGTCACATTATAAGGTTAAAGTTGGTCAGAATGATGAAATTGATAAATTCACAAAGGAAGGTCCTTCTGCTAAGGTTGTTTGGTATCTTCCAATAATTCCAAGGCTTAAGCGTTTGTTTGCAAATACAGATGATGCTAAAAACCTTAGGTGGCATGCAGATAATAGAAAAAGTGATGGACTACTTCGTCATCCTGCTGATTCTTTGCAGTGGAAGAATATTGATAAAGAATTTCCTGAATTTGGAAAAGAATCAAGAAACTTAAGACTTGGATTGACAACTGATGGAATGAATCCCTTTGGAAATTTAAGTAGTAATCATAGTTCATGGCCCGTTTTGTTAGTGATTTACAACTTACCTCCTGCTTTGTGTATGAAGCGCAAATACATGATGTTATCTATGATGATCTCTGGTCCAAAACAACCTGGAAATGACATAGATGTTTATCTTAATCCATTGATTGAAGATTTGAAATTATTGTGGAATGAAGGGGTAGATGTGTTTGACGCGTTTAAAAATGAATCTTTCTGATTGCATGCGATGTTGTTTTGTACTATCAATGACTTCCCTGCATATGGGAACTTGTCAAGTAATAGTGTGAAAGGCCATATAGCATGTCCAATATGTCAAGACAAGACATCTTATGAGCAGTTGAAACATGGAAGAAAAACCGTGTATCTTGGGCATCGTAGATTTCTAAAGAAATATCATTCGTATCGTCGATTGAAAAAAGCTTTTAACGGATACCAAGAACATGACATTTGTCCCACTCCCTTAAGTGGTGTTGAAATTTATGAAAAAATAAAAAATGTTAATGTGACTTTTGGAAAAATGAAGAAGAAGGAAACTGTGAGTGAAATATGGAAGAAGAGATCAATCTTTTTTTTATCTTCCGTATTGGTGTAAGTTAGATGTTAGACACTGTCTAGATGTAATGCACGTAGAGAAGAATGTGTGTGACAGTCTAATAGGAACACTTCTGAACATTAAAGGCAAAATAAAGGATGGTGTGAATGCACGTCTGGATTAGATTGAAATGAATATACGAGAGGAATTGGCACCGAGAGAAGTTGGTAAACGTACATACTTGCCTGCAGCGTGTTACACTTTGTCAAAGAAAGAGAAAACAAGTTTTTGTGAATGTCTTAAAGGTACCACAAGGCTACTCTTCAAATGTGAAGAGTCTTGTATCTATGAATGATTTGAAACTAATTGGCTTAAAATCCACATGATTGTCACGTTCTAATGCAACAATTACTACCGGTGGCTTTTCGTGGAATCTTGCCCAAAAATGTTAGGCATACAATCACTCGACTATGTTCATTTTTCAATTCCATATGTAGTAAAGAGATTGACTCTCAGAAGTTGGATGAACTTGAAGAAGAAATAATTGTTATCTTGTGTCAACTCGAGATGTTTTTTCCTCCATCTTTTTTTGATATTATGGTACACTTGGTTGTTCATCTTGTTAGAGAAATCAGATTGTGTGGGCCAGTTTATATGCGATGGATGTATCCAGTTGAACGATACATGAAGATTTTGAAGGGATATGTGAAGAATCAATGTCGTCTAGAAGCTTCCATTATTGAAAGATACATTTCAGAAGAATCTATTGAGTTTTGTTCCGAGTACATGTCAAAAGCCAAATGTATAGGAGTTCCTGAAAAAGGTTGGCACTCTTGTAGATTCATAAGTAAATCTTCAAGAGGTGTACATGTCATAAGCAAATCTAGAGAAGAGGTTCTGCAAGCACACTTGTATATCTTGAATAACACTGATGAGGTGTTACCATACTTAGATACACACAAAGACATTGTCAAATATAAAAATCCAAGACAATCAGAAAAATGGGTGTTAATTGAGCATAACAAAACTTTCATGTCATGGTTTAAGCAACAAATAATGAATGATCCATCAGCATCTGAAACATTAACATGGCTTGCAAACGGTCTCAAATTTGATGTTTTATGTTGTTTTGGCTATGAAGTAAATGGTTGTTTGTTTTACACAAAGTCTCGAGATGATAGGAGTATAGTGCAAAATAGCGGAGTCACCTTGGAGGCAGAGTCTATGTAGTTTTCAACTGCAAAGGATCAAAATCCTGTTGTGGGATCAATGCCTTATTATGGTGTCATAGTAGAGATTTGGGAAGTTAATTATACCAAGTTTACTGTACCTGTTTTCAAATGCAAGTGGGTTGACAATAAGACTGGTGTCAAAGTTGATGAATCAGGAATGACTTTGGTTGACTTTCGAAAGATAGGTTATCAAGACGAACCATTTATAATGGCACATAAAACTTCCCAAGTTTTCTATATCCAAGATCCTACGTCTGACCACTGGTCTGTTGTGCTACATGGAAAAAAACAACATAATGACCCAGAAGATACAAACAATGACATTTGTGAGATTGAATCACTTACAAGAACGACCATCAATAAAGAAAAGGCATTTGTGAGATTGAAAACTTTATGCAGGTTTGAGATTTTTTAAAAAATAAATAATTTTTTTTTAAGCAATATATAACGACGGTTCCACTTGGAACCGTCTTTAAAAGGCATATTTACAACGACGGTTCCTCTGGGAACCGTCTTTAAAAGTCCCTTAAATTTTTCAAAAAAAAATCACAAGCCACCTTTAACGACGGTTTCCACACGTCGTTATAAGTAGGAGTTTTAACGACGGTTTTGGGAACCGTCGTGAAAAACCCATACCTTTTAACGACTCCTGTAATAACGACGGTTCTGGAACCGTATTTAAATGTTGATTTTAACCGTCGTTAATCTACCTTTTTGTACTGGTGGAAGTCTCATTTTTTACAACATACTTCTGCTCTCTAGACAGGCAGGATCGAATAGTTCCGCATGCCAACCGGTTGATGATGCTCCATTCTTTCTCCTCTACCTCTTCTGGTTTCTCTCCTTCAATAGCAATATCAAGACCCTGCTGAAAAGAGAGTCCAAGACCTCTCCTTCCACATACCAAAATGTCCAGTGCCATCAAATATTTCCACCGCCAATTTCAAAGTGGACACCGGGAACCTCGACCATGATGACGAGGAGCCCGACACTCTGGATACATCCTTCGCTTGTTCTTCTTGATTTGCCATTACAAACTCAAAATATAGTATTCAATATTACAAATAATTTCAAACAACCCAAGGCGAATCTTTGACTTTTGATACCACTTGTTGGGAAAAACGGGTAATTTCCCCACTAAAACAGAACCCTAACAAAGCTACCCGACAAATAATATTGAATAAACAGAGCGGAATAATAAAAGAGATAAAGAGGAAAAAACACACCAGAAAATTGTTAACGGAGTTCGGCCAATTTAGCCTAATCTCCGAGCACAACAAAAACAACTCACTTTTATTATTATGGAAGAAGATATTACAAATTGAGATATTTAACAATGAAGGAGGAGAGTTTAATTTATAACCCTCAAACTTCCTTCCCAAACAATGAACCCACCGATGTGGGACTTGGGATTAAGCCAAAATCAACAATAAGTTCATTGCAGATAAAATTAATATTGTTAACAAATATGAAATTTACTTGAAATTAATATATCAATACCCTTATATGTTTACCTTATTATTTACTAACTTAGTTTTCTTTACTGTAATTTTATCAAAAAATAGTATTAAAAATTTAGATAATCTTATTTTAAACAAATTATTTAGTACTTTAAAATTTTCTAATTAAAAGTAAATATAAATATTTAGTTTTTATAATTTTTTAATGTTTATTATTTTTCCACATTTTAATAGATTACATAACAAAATGGAAAATATAAGTAATAAAAGATCAACGCAAGAATGACAAACACAAACTTGAAGACTAAATGTTTGAAATAGAAGACGAAAAATGACCATTGAACAAAGGACAAATGAATACACGGAGAAAAACTTATAAAGAAAGAAGAAACAACATTATTTATATCACAAATATTGTTTCAGAAATGGGATTGACATTGATGAGCATATATTTATTCACATTCAATAGCTTTAATCATAGATTATTGGACTATAATAATGAATAAATCCATTGTTTTAATTAATATTCATATAATTGGGTGTATTTGGGCCTTAACTATTATCTTTGGTAATTTTGTGTTTTTAGGGTAAATTATCTGAAGCATCTCCCTTTGTGAATGAGCCAAACATGCAAAAGTCCAAGTTGCTTCTTTGAATCAAAACAGAAAACAAATTTTGAGGAGAAGAAAGAGAAAATAAAAGCTACAAGATTCTAGAAACAGAATTGGAAGCAAATATTCTGCAAAATAAAAAGAATTATGGAATGTGGAAACTGTTTACAAAATCTAAACTGCAATATTTTTCCAAGATCCTTGGAGCAGAAAAGCCTATAAAAGGACACAAGCATCAAGTAGAAAGAGAGAGAGTTTCATAGGGTTTTCTTAGTTTATTTTCTTCTTAGTAACTCTTTTGTTTTGCTTCCGCATGGAAGGCTAAACCTTTTTGGTTGATTCTTTTGTAATTTCCCATTGAGTTATGAGGTTTTGTTCAATAAAAGTTTCATTTTTCAATTCTTTATAACAGTTGTTTTTATTGTCTAATCTCCTGGAAAACTGATTTTTGTGAGAGGTTGTACTTGAACGCATATAGCTTTCGTTTTGCTGTCAAATTAATATGATTCTAGCGTAGACTTGTCTAACACTAGAGAGATGATAGTATAATTTTGGACAAATGTCCCCAAGTCGTCTCCCAACAAATCCAATAGTAAAATTAGTTGATCAGGGTTTAAAATCTATCTGCAAGGAATAAAAGTTAACAATAACAATAAAGATAAAAAAAGGGGTTTGAGATAGTTGTGCAGAAAATATAAAAGAGATTAAAATAGCAAATAAAAAGCGGTTGATCCCAAGTTCTTCCACCATTGAATTCTTCATAGGTTCTCTAAAGATTAATCTTTTCTCAATCCTCCAATAGAGTTAAACCAGATTGAACATGCGCCAATCTAATTCAACTGAAACTCACCAGTAAAACATGCGTCTACTAGTTTAATCAATACCCACTTTGTTCCATGCGTATACTCCATGGGAATGCTTACCTCCTCTCTCTTGAATCATGCGCCCAAGAAATTAATTAGAACAATGTGAACTAACTAAGAAACCAAAGTTTAAGATAAGGAAGACTCTCAATCATGCGTTCAAGTACAACCTCTCACAAAAACTAGTTTTCCAGGAGATTAGACAATAAAAACAACTGCTATAAAGAATTGAAAAATGAAACTTTTATTGAACAAAACCTCATAACTCAATGGGAAATTACAAAAGAATCAACCAAAAAGGTTTAGCCTTCCATGCGGAGGCAAAACAAAAGAATTACTAAGAAGAAAATAAACTAAGAAAACCCTATGAAACTCTCCCTCTTTCTACTTGATGTTTGTGTCCTTTTATAGGCTTTTCTGCTCCAAGGATCTTGGGAAAATATTGCAGTTTAGATTTTGTAAACAGTTTCCACTTTCCATAATTCTTTTTATTTTGCAGAAGATTTGCTTCTAATTCTGTTTCTGGAATCTTGTAGCTTTTATTTTCTCTTTCTTCTCCTCAAAATTTGTTTTCTGTTTTGATTCAAAGAAGCAACTTGGACTTTTGCATGTTTGGCCCATTCACAAAGGTAGATGCTTCAGATAATTTACCCTAAAAACACAAAATTACCAAAGATAATAGTTAAGGCCCAAATAAACCCAATTATATGAATATTAATTAAAACAATGGATTTATTTATTATTATAGTCCAATAATCTATGATTAAAGATATTAAATGTGAATAAATATATGCTCATCAAATATCCCCACACTTATCCTTTTACACTCCTGGGCAAAACACTCTAAGGTTTAAAAAGAAAAGAAAAAGCAGTGCAAATAACAAATAACAAATTCTAAGAATTCATAATGAAAAACATGATATAATTTCAAGAAATCGAGGAATCAAGAAAAATGTGAATGGAAATTCCTTTATTTTAATATACAAGCAGGTAATTGAAATCAAAGGTTGAATCAAAATTGACAAAACTTCACTAGACACTCTCCTACTCTCAAGTGTTTAGGATTTGTATTTACACTCAGCACCCATGCAGACAAACACTACCATATGCTTAGCATGACTCTAATATTTCCAACCATCGAAAAATATGCAATCAAAGATCAATAGGGCTTTATAAGGGATGTAGTGAGGTTAAGGTAAAGGTAGGTAAAAGGGGGAAAAGAGGCTTAAAAACCATAGAAAAACAAAGGAGCAATGGTGGGTAGGTCTAAAAACAAGTGGAAGTATTATGACAATTCAACTCCTCTTTTATTTCAAGATATAATTTTTTTCATATAGTAGACAGTCAATCCAATATATTAGAGGATCCACTCTTATTTTATTTATTTTGCTTTGCTTTTTTTTTTCTTGTTGTATTCCCTTTTTTTCTATCCCTTTTTTTTTTCTTTAAAACTGAAGTGGTAAACTTTGAAAATGACATACACCCCATACTTATTCAAAAACCTATTCCCAAATGATTTCAAAGCTCCTTTATCTTCTAAGGTAGGGACAAACATGGTTTTTTTGTTTTGTTTTGAGACTTGTAATGAGGGTTAAAAATAAGAAAAAGGCTATAGGCTCAAGGGGCTAACAAATGGATTATTATCATAAAGGTAGGCTAGTATGGCTAGTGGGTTAATTTAAACAAAGAATGCCTCTATCATATCAGTTCATGCACATAAAACACAATTGTAAAACAAAGAATCAAGCTAAGTTCTAGAGTATAAGCAAACATGAGTGAAAACACACTAAAAAGAGTATTAAATGATATATCAATTAAGGCTCAAAACTCACTAGGGACATTTTATCAAAAGATTCAACCCAAAATTTCTCATAACCAACTTATTTATCAATTTTTAAGAAAATCCAAACGAAAAATATCAAGAAACCTAGATTTTCAAGAATTATAAAACATGTCAGCCATTAGACAATCCTAAAAAACTTATTTATTTTAACAGAAGCAAAAAGAAATTCAAATAAATAAAAGAAAAGCACAAAAACAAATCAACAAAAGATAAATCCTAAACTATGATTCTCCTCCCCCACACTTAAATCATACATTGTCCTCAATGGAAAATCAACAAATAAATGTGTATAATAAAAGTGAGAGAAGAAGTACTCCCTCATTCAGCTTGAGGGAAGTGGCAGTTGCAGTTGTTTCAACCATCCCCTCTACAGTATAAGCCAAGACTCTTCATCCATAGTGGTGTAGAAACACTATCAGCTGGAGTGTCTAACCAAAGCATGCAGTACCTTGGTAAACTATGTAACAAAAATATTATGATGAAGAAGCCTTGAAATAGTTGATGGAACTGGGGTAGGTCTGGAGGACGTGTGAAATGGTACAGTTTCTTCCATGGATGGATGATGGTATTTTCCAGAGTATATATGGAAGATGTAAATTTATTCAACACAAGAATGACAAACACAAACTTGAAGACTAAATGTTTGAAATAGAAGACGAAAAATGGCCATTGAATAAAGGACAAATGAATACACGAAGAAAAACTTATAGAGAAAGAAGAAACAACATTATTTATATCACAAATATTGTTTCAGAAATGGGATTGATATCTATTTGACATTTGGCTTGATCAATAAAAAATGCAGGTAACAAAAATATTATAATTTTACTTGACAATTGTAAACTTACCATATATAACTACTCTATTTGTTATGTTTCGATAACAATTCATTAGTAGGTACACTTAGAAAATTTATGTATCTTTATCATGTGTATTATCCATATTTATTAGAATCAATTATAAATTTATACTGATGATACAAATGTACAAATAATATCATTTATTCAAATTTTAATATTAAACATAATTATATGTAAATGATAAAAATAAAAAATGCAGATACACAAACGCGAGAGTGTTTGTGTTTCCACTAGTTATTAATAACCAGAAAAGGTAAAAATATATATAATAAAGTATATGAAAGTACTTTGAAGATAAAATAAAGTTATAAATATAAATAAAAAAAATATTAGTTACCACTAAAATTCTCTATACATTTTGTATATGACAAAATGGGAGAGAAAGATACATTTTTTTACAGTAAAAGGACAAACATATAGCAATGGTTTGTATACAACACTTTTTCAAGTAATCATAGCTTATGTAGATAGATTTTCTTTAGACACATATACTTATTTGCATTAGATTCAAGAAGAGTACTATATGTTTTAATTTTCATATGTTATAAATAAACATCTATACACATTATCTACATGCTTGTTCTGATTCATTTCTTTGATATTGTTTCTTCTTCATCTTTTTGTTAAGATATATTGCTTTGATGTTATTTGATGACTTTCTCCTTCGCTTCAATGCTTGAAACCGTGGAGGAGAAGGTCCTTTTATGGAGGCAGAAGCATGTGAAGATGTTAGGAGTTAGAGAAAGTAATTTATTGTGGAAATTGGATCTGAATTTGAAAGGGGTTAGGCTAACTCTTGAAAAGGTTCTAGGCTAACTTCTATAAAAAGAGATAACCTAAAGAAAGCTAAGAACAAGTGAGAGTATAAATTTTGGCTATTCAATTTAAAGCTGAAAATTCATGTACATGGGTGCCTTATTTATACGAGAAGGAAGCTTGCAACCCAAGCTTCTCAAACCCTAAACATAACCCTAACATAGGGAGTAAGCTTCTCAAAGAAGTAGTTTGCAACCGAAGCTTCAAGGCAAACACAAACTTGGCACCCAAGCTGGGTTATTTACCCTAGTTTGGCACCATTTTTTCCTCCTAGGGTTGGGTTTATTTATGGTCTAAATACAAGGCCCAAATAATATTTTACTCTACTTGATCCAAATACAAGGTCCAAAATAAATCCTACACTATGTTGACCTAGAATACAAGACCCAATAAAATCCAACACTACTATGTACCTTTATTTTCAAGGTTAAGAAGAAGAAAAAGAATCCTCAATCTCTTCATCAGGCCCCATCCTCTTCAATCCTCTTAGCCAATGGTGTTGAGGCTGAATGGTTTTGTTAGAAAGGATGGCTTTAAACTAGAGGGGGGGTGAATTGTTTAAAGAGGGTTTTCGCAAACTTTTAAGTTAAGAATGAAATTATCTCAAGAAACAAATGATAAAGAATTCAATTTGCCAAAAACTCAAAGCAAAAACAATAGCACCAGAAAAACAATCGGTTGTTTCACAGAAACAATCGGTTGTTTATACGAGTTTGCAAATATTAAAACTGAATTTAAAGAGATTAAGGATAGAGAGAATGCACACAAATGTTTATACTGGTTCACTCTAAACCCAGAGCTACATCCAGTCTTCTCAGAAACCACTGAGGAATTCCACTAAGCAAACAAACCTAGATCACTTACAACACAACCAAGAAAGTGACCTTGATCCCCTCAAGAAACACACTTCTCTTGGCCAACACACCAACACTAAGAATGCTGATCTTGATCCCCTCAAGAACACACAACACTTCTCAGCAAACACACAAAGATTCTTGTTCAACAGATACAAGGAATACACTTGTTACAAAAGCAATTTTGAAATCAATACAAGCAGAAATCCTATCTCACACTCTTTGATCAATCTCAATCTCTAAGCAATCTCAACTCTTTGAAAATCTCAAAATCTTGTGTAAGTTCTTAAAACTCAAATTTGTTTTTCTGAATATATTCAAAGATGTTGTTTGTTATCAAATCTTAACAAACTATTCATTGCATTTAAAGATCGGTCAAAGCATTAAAAACTGGAGCGTAAACAGTTAGAAAATCATTTAATGCTCAGTCAAAGCACAAAACAGTTTTTTGTTATGGTACCAAAACAAACAATCGGTTGTTTCCACGAATCAATCGGTTGTTTTGGTTTTGACAGCAAGTCAACCATAAAAACAGTTTTCAATCTTTTCTATAAACACGTAAGTATAAAACAATCGGTTGTTTCAACAAAACAATTGGTTGTTTTTCACTTAGTTTGAAAAACACTTTTCTTTTAAAAAGATTGAGAATGCCTATGCTTTGGATTCAATCAAGAGTGGATTACATAAACAATCTACCCAGATCCTATCTAAGACAGCTCAGCAACAACAAGCACAACCTAACCTTCAACATCCTTCAAAAGGTTTGGATTCTTCAAAGCTTGAACACCACTTGGTTCAACAATCTCCCCCTATTTGATGAAGACAAATCCCTGATGCTTGTGTTGTACCTGATTGAGTCTGAAGCAGTTCCTGCAAAGCACAGTTTTAAGCAAAACACAGAACTTCTGATATTTGGTTAGCACATAAATAAATATAGAGGTTTAGAACATAATATCAGAGCAAAGAGCAAACAACAAACAAATATAGGAGCAAAAACCTATAAGGTTTCACTCATCCAAACTGTTTTGCAGAATATAAAAACTGAAATCAAACACAACATATATCTCCCCCTATTTGTCTTCACAAATAGACAAAAAGAAGAGATGAACAAGATAATTGTTCTTAATACATCAGATTTAAAACAACAACAAAAAAAAAACAGAAAATAGAAAAACTGATATAACCACAAAAAACAATCGGTTGTTTCGATACATCAACTGGTTGTTTTTCTTCATTCATCTTCATCAGCATATTGAAGATCAAAGATTTGGTTTTGTATTGCCTCAATCTGTTCATCTAGGGTCATGAAACGTGCATCCATGCTGTCAAACCTGTTATCAATCCTCTGGAAATTGCTGACACATAGATCATGGAGATTCCTTTGATTCTCCGCAAAGCTATCAAGCCTATTAACCATGAGTTCCTCAAAAGAAGACATGAATTGCATTCTTTCTTCTTGATTTCCAACACCAGCACTAGGTCCAACATCTTTATGTGCTTCAGGTAGATCTTCATGTTGAAAATCCATATCTGTAGCATGTTCATCTTGTTCACGATCAGCAGCAGCACTAGATGGGGCTCCAAAGTCACCATCTTTGCTAATCCATTTGCCACCTACTTTGGTAAAACCCATTTTGCTGAGAGATCCATTGTTCAACTCTTGAGTTGACTTGACCAACTCAGATGTTTCATCCTCTAGGTTCACTTCAAAATAGAGCAGAAATTTAGAAATCAAAAAAGCATATGGATAATGATAGTCACTTAACCTCATTGCCTTTTGCATGAGCTCTTTGATGATGTGTATCCAATTAATTCTGATCTTCTTCATAATGCAGAAGATGTACATCAGATCCTCTTCAGTAAGGACTAAATGATTGCTCCCCCTTGGAGTTAGAATCCAAGTCACAATGAGGGCTAGCAATCTTTCATCAAGCCTTAAGCCACTAACCGAACAAGTCTTAACTTGTGCATTTTGGTTCTTCAAGCAGCTCTTGTAGTATTGAACTTTGTTGAAGTCCTCCACTACTCCAAGGTCCCCCTTGTTAATTCAGAGGCCTGAGTACTTTAGACCAGCTACAGCAGTCCACACTTCATGTGTAATATCCATATCTACACCTTTTACATGAGAAACAAGGTTGTTTCCCTCAAACTTGAGATTTGTGTAGAAAACTCTTATCAAATCTGGATAGATATTCCCTTTCATCTCCAAGAACTTTCTAAGGGACTGATCTTTGAGAAGCCTTCTGACATTGTCCAGCTTTTGGCTTTTCATCCAATCAAAGCAAACAACTTTAGGGTTGTTTATCACTTTGGTGCTAGTTTCAAATCTATATATCTCAATAAGATCATTATCACCAGAAAACCATCCTTCAAGCTTTCCTTCAGACCTTACTGCTCTGGATTTGACTCTTCTTGAGGTGGGAGGAGTTGAGTCCATGATGGCAGAGATGAAAAGCAGAGAAAAGCTCACTCACAGATTTTTCAAGAGATGTTGCAATTGGTTGTTCTTGTGGAAGATCAACCGCAACAAATTTTATAGCACAAACAGAATCATAAAGCATTTAATGACATGACTGGGTACCAGATTTTCAGAGAGAGAGGACTTGACCATGCCCTGCACAGAAAAGGTCAGTAAAAGCAGAAAATCACATGGTCTTCACATGTGATCTTTGACTAGTCATTAAGGTTCTTGAATTTCCAAGATTTTGGAATATATTCATTTATGATTGTTGTAACTTCTTTCTGAGCGTGATCAGCTTTCAACACAGGTTCATTGACCAAGGATTCTCTCTTTAATTTGATCTGCAACAGACAGAAATTCAAAATAGAAATTAAATTGATTTCTTCACAGTGTTGTCAGACTCAAAACAATCGATTGTTTCGAGAAAACAATCGGTTGTTTTTCTGCAGCAGTAAAATCATTTTGAATTTTTAAGCATGAGAAGAATTAAATCAAAGCAGATGAAATTGAACACTTTAAGGAGGTTATACAAAAAAAAAAAACTTAAAAACAGAGATTAATAACAGAGATAAGGTATGTCTTATCCTTTGTGTTGTTCTTTCAATGAGCCATGTGCTTTTAGATCAAGAAGCCTTGATTTAACTGTTGAGGTCTTTTGGACATATACATAACATTGATTCAGCTTCAATGTTGGTCGTTTCTTTCCAAAAACTTGATCAGATGACTCAGTCTTTCACACTTCTTTAGATTTCCTACACAAGTATGAGTTCAAGCAACAAGATTTGGTCCCTTTACAAATGTGGGTCCAATTGATTTTATTTTCTCATTTGGAACCTCACATACTTTAGGAATCCATTTCATGTAGCCTCTAGGAATAGAAAACTTTCTTATTTTGCAGAATCTAACCGAATGGCCCTTCTTCATGCAATAAAAGCATGTAACAACCGGTTGTTTTGATTTAACAATCGGTTGTTTTACTGGCTTTCTTAAATTTTTTTTTGAAAACTTATCTTGTTGGTTTTGTGGATTAAAACCTAAACCAGCCTTTCCAAAAACACATCTTTGAGATGCCAAGACATTTTCAAAGTTAGATTTCCCTTTTGAAAGCTTGTCCACAGTGTCAACAAGATAATGCACCTTTTTCTCAAGATTTTCACAATTTTCACAAATGAGAGTGTCACACTTGCAAGAAGAATTTTTGAAATGATTTTCCAGGTTTTTGAAATCATTTTTTGATTTTTCAATCTCATCTTCAAGTGATTTCACTCTCTTTTCCAGCCAGCTGTTAAGTTCTTTCAATCGGTTGTTTAAAGGCACCAATCGATTAGCTTCATCGTGAGTTTCTTGAAAAGCTTCAAGTAATTCACTATAATTTTGTTCATTTAAAGAAGCACATGAACTTACCTCACTTGAGCTACATGATTCATCATATTCTTTAGCAATCAAGCAGATGTTTGCTTTCTCATCTTCACTTGATGAAGAACTTGATGACGATACCTCATTTTCATCCCAAGCTATGTAGGCTCTCTTTGTTTTGCCCTTCTTGTCCTTGTAGCTAGGCTTTTTCTCTTTGCTTTTGTTTGGCAAATTTGCCTTTACGTGACCTTGCTCACCACATCCAAAACAGGTATAGTTATTGGAATTAAAATCATTAGATTTCTTGTTTCCATACATATCTTTGTTGTTGTCCTTGTTGCGGTTCCTTTTCAAGAATTTGCTAAACTTTCTTGACAGCAAGCTAATGTTTTCATCGTCACTATCATCGTTGGATTCTTGTTTGCCTTTATGCTTGGAAGCTTTTAAGGCTATGCTCCTTACGTGCTTGTCTTCGCTTTCTTGAACATTGAGTCGATTCATCTCTAACTCATGTTCCCTAAGCTTGCTAAACAAAGAAGCCATACTCAAGGATGTTAGATCTTTAGATTCGGAAATAACAGTTACCTTGGGTTGCCATGCTCTATCAAGACATTTCAAGATCTTGATGTTTAGCTCTTCCTTTTCAAAGGTCTTGTCAAGGCTCATGAGATGATTTATGATGTGCGTGAATCTTTTCTGCACCTCAACAATTGTTTCACCTTTGAGCATTCTGAACATCTCATACTCTTGGATTAGAGTATGCTTCCTAGCTCTCTTCACCTCATTTGTACCTTCATGAGTTACCTCCAAGGTGTCCCACATTTCTTTTGATGATTTGCATTGAGAGACCCTGAAAAACTCATCTGAATTTAAAGCAGAGGTTATTATATTTTTGGCAATGCAATCGAATTTGGCCTTCTTGCTTTCTGAATCAGTCCATTGAGACCAAGGCTTTTCAATGAAAGATCCATCTTTTTCAAACTTTGGGATAAAAGGACCATTTTCAATTGCATCCCAAATTCCTTTGTCAAGTGATTCCATAAAGATTTTCATTCTCACTTTTCAAAATTGGTAGTTCAAACTACAAAACATAGGTGGTCTATTGATTGAAGCACCTTCCCCAAAAGGTAGTCAATCAGCCATCAAAAACAATTTTAGGATCACACTTGAATAAATTTCAAGAACCAAGCTTTCGATGCCAATTGTTAGAAAGGATGGCTTTAAACTAGAGGGGGGGGGTGAATTGTTTAAAGAGGGTTTTCGTAAACTTTTAAGTTAAGAATGAAATTATCTCAAGAAACAAATGATAAAGAATTCAGTTTGCCAAAAACTCAAAGCAAAAACAACAGCACCAGAAAACAATCGGTTGTTTATACGAGTTTGCAAATATTAAAACTGAATTTAAAGAGATTAAGGATAGAGAGAATGCACACAAATGTTTATACTGGTTCACTCTAAACCCAGAGCTACATCCAGTCTTCTCAGAAACCACTGAGGAATTTCACTAAGCAATCAAACCTAGATCACTTACAACACAACCAAGAAAGTGACCTTGATCCCCTCAAGAAACACACTTCTCTTGGCCAACACACCAACACTAAGAATGTTGATCTTGATCCCCTCAAGAACACACAACACTTCTCAGCAAACACACAAAGATTCTTGTTCAACAAATACAAGGATTACACTTGTTACAAAAGCAATTCTGAAATCAATACAAGCAGAAATCCTATCTCACACTCTTTGATCAATCTCAATCTCTAAGCAATCTCAACTCTTTGAAAATCTCAAAATCTTGTGTAAGTTCTTAAAACTCAAATTTGTTTTTCTGAATATATTCAAAGATGTTGTTTGTTATCAAATCTTAACAAACTATTCATTGCATTTAAAGATCGGTCAAAGCATTAAAAACTGGAGCGTAAATAGTTAGAAAATCATTTAATGCTCAGTCAAAGCACAAAACAGTTTTCTGTTATGGTACCAAAACAAACAATCGATTTTTTCCACGAATCAATCGGTTGTTTTGGTTTTGACAGCAAGTCAACCATAAAAACAGTTTTCAATCTTTTCTAAAAACACGTAAGTATAAAACAATCGGTTGTTTCGACAAAACAATCGGTTATTTTTCACTTTGTTTGAAAAACACTTTTCTTTTAAAAAGATTGAGAATGCTTATGCTTTAGATTCAATCAAGAGTGGATTACATAAACATTCTACCCCAGATCCTATCTAAGACAGCTCAGCAACAACAAGCACAACCTAACCTTCAACATCCTTCAAAGGGTTTGGATTCTTCAAAGCTTGAACACCACTTGGTTCAACAGCTCGGACACTCCTCTTAAATGGCGTGTCGGTGTCCGATACGAGTATCAGACACCGACACTTGTATGACACCTGTATGACACGTATCCGTGAAGTGTCCAATTCAAAAAGTATTTGTTAGATTTCTGACAATTTCTAATGCATTCTAACACAATTTTAAAAAGAAAAAATACATTAATTTTCTTAAAAATCAAATTTTATTGTATAAATTGTTATTATGATTATAAAAAAAGAAATAAATTCTTGGGAACCAGTCATGAAAAACATCTTTCTGCTCCAAAAAATAATTTGGAACATACCTATACACAAAAATCTTTATTGTCAACTTATATAATTCATAATTATATAATATATAGATCTGTGTCCCTGTGTCCTACATTTTAAAGATTTTACGTATCTCTGTGTCCGTGTCGTATCAGTATCAATATCTGTGCTACATAGGTTGGTACCCTAGCAACCATGCTGTTAAGATTTGCACTCCAAAGAGGAAGATTTTGTGCGGTTGTTGCGCTAAAATTGTGTAGCAACGTAACATAATGTCCTCCAACAAACCTAATTTTACTAGAGATAAGGCTCTGGTGAGAGGGGTTGTTACAATGAGGTAGCCTAAAAGCAGTCTATAAAAGGAAGTTGAGATCCCTGATAAAGGTACACTGTTTCTAAGACTGAAACTGCTTACTTACTTATTGTTTCTATAAGCCTTGAACTGACTTGATCGTCAGAGTGCAATCAACAGGTAAGGCCCCCTCTGTTTCAACGGAGTCGCTTTCTAACATAAAAAAGGAAGCATAGAATCCATCAGAAATAGGAGGAGCCACCGCTTGCCTTTGAAGTCAATCGACGACCAGGTCAACCGACGAGAACAAATCCAAATAAGGGATACACTCTCACATCTTTACTTGTAAATAGTATATCCATAGAAATAAACAACCTTTGATTATGAAGATGAACGAATACCTGAAGATAAAATAAGAAAAATCAAAAACATGAAATGAGAGATGAGAAAACAAAATAAAAAAAAACATAAAAATAATATCTATTTTCAACTTATAGATTAAGTTAAACAGAAGAGAAATTATCAACTAAAATAAACAAGGATGACATTAACAAAAATAACATATTATTATTTGATAAACAAATATTCACTTTCACTAAAGTTACTAATTAATACTAATAGAAGGACGACTGAAAATTATAAGAACTGAAGTACCATCAAAATTCTTTTATGAACCCACCAACCACCATTTATATATTTCAGAAATGCAAATTTACATACTTAAAACTCAATTTTTTAATAAAATTTAAAATCTCAACAAAAGAAATTAATTTACCAAATAATAATTTAATAAGAACAATTATAAATTTTATTTAATAAAAACAATTCTCGATTAATTAAGATTTTGAAAAGAAAAGTAAACAAATTAAAACATAAGATTAAAATGTTTATGTTGGTCCTTTTACTTTTTTTCCAAAACTTGAGTCTTTTATTTTAGTTTTCTTATTTTTAACAAAATGTAATTTTGTTCAAATCTACAGTACTTTTATATATGTTTAATTTTATTATTTTTCATATTTATAATTAAATTCGTAATAACTTACATGAATACGTTAAATTTCAATTTCAATTTGACCAAATAAACAAAATAAAATATAAGTAAAATTAATAATTAAATCAAGAAACGATTTTAAAAAAATATGAAAACTAAAATGGAAGAAAAAATAAGAGAGAGAAGGAACCAAGTTTGTAAATTAGGAATTAAAATAACCCATATAAATTTAGCAAAAATATATTTTAGTTTCCTTATTTTTTTCACTAACTTTCAATTACTATTACTATTTTCCCACAAATTACAACACTAATAAGGTTTGCATTATTAACAGTAATCAGCACCTTCTCGCTTCAACTTCAAGTATTGATCCTTTGCTAGCAGCAAAAGAAATTAGAAGAAATAAAAACGTACCTAACATCGTTAACAATCATATAAAAGGACACAAAACCTTCAACTTGTTGTTTTAGCCTAACAAATAAAGAAGAAAAATGTTAATACACGAAAAATTGGAAGCAACAGGGGGGAGATGGAAATGAATCCCGACCATATGTAGATTTGGGTAACCATTATGTGATGATTCTTTTTCTGTGATCCAAACTGCTTCATTCATATTCCTCTGGTTTTTTCAGACTTGAAATTTTTCAACGGTGACAGAGAAGTCACATTCAGCTTGTTCCCTCTTCGACAAAGTTAACTTTTTTTTACCGTTTTGAAGTTGGAGAAACCAACAAAAAGGTGTTCAGGAAGATCCACTTGTTTCTGTGGTCATTATTAGGGGCGTAATAAAGGGCAAGTTTGAGTTTGGTACTAGTTTATTACTGTAGAAAAAACGGGTTTTTGGTTTCTGGTGTTTATTTGAAACCTTTCTTATGTGCTGATCGAAGGTTAACTGGGTCAAAGATTGGATCTTTTCTAACTTGAGCGTGGTGAGTGGGGAACCAAAAGTGTGATGAGTTTGTAGTGTTCTTTTTCAGAGATCCGAGTGAATGGAGCCTCCTACGGGGTTTTGTGCTTCTTTGTGGAGTTTCGTCCGATTTCTTCCTTATTTCATTGGGCTTCTGCTTCTAGGCAACATCAAAGGTAAGGCAATGAATCTGTGCTACGTTCTTTTAGATTGTAGTGAGTTTCATGTTTTTAAATTAGTTGAACTTTAGTTGAAAATTTACTAATGAACTTTAGCATATTAGAGACGATTTTTATGTTGTTACCGGAAATGAAATACTAATGGATCATCAGTGCATATATATTTTTTTTCTATTTATAGTTTGTTAAATTATTCAGTGATTGTGCTGTAACGATCAAAAATAAAATTCAGTGATTCTGATGTGAAATTTATTCAGCTTTCTTTTCCTAAACCAATGGCGGGGAGGTTATGTGGAGCCTGGTGTGGGGTTTTTCACGGGTTGCCTTGTGACCAATGTTTGTTGACAAATTATTAATTTTTATTAAATTAATTGCTGTCAACCACACCTTGAATCTTGTATTTTTATTAAATAGAAATAATTGAATTTTGTATTTTTGTTACTGATTAAGCTTATGAGTTTGTATATAAGCACAGCAGCACAAGTTGTAATATCTAAGGAGCACAGAATGTGAAAGTTGAAAATACAAAGGAATAAATTTAATGACAAAACCAAGGAATTTAAATAATTTCTCTACTTGCTTCTTTTTCTAGTTTCATAATAGAATATGTAATAGCTTCTTGTATGTCATGCTTCACTAGACTAGAGAAGATTAAGGGTAGGGTTCTGTCAGAAGTGTGATTGTAAACCTTACTTATCATTGCTCAAACTGGCAATCACTTCAGGTATCCTTTTCTGCCCTTTGATATGCGTAATAATTGCAACTGGGAACACTGCTATCATACTTGCACTTTGGACAGTGCATGCTGTTTGGACATATTATTGTGTTCTGAGGTGCTTTCTTTGACTGCCACTCTTTCAAATTTTTGCTCATTGTTCTATCAATGTATAATGAAATTGTGATTACTTTCTCATGGTGATTTCCCTAACGGACAGAGCTAAACAATTAGGGCCACTTCTGAAGCTTGTTATCTGCCTATGTGTACTACCAGCGCTGTTGGTTTTGTGGCCGGTGTTTGGTATTCTTGGAAGTATTCTAGGTGGAGCAGCCTATGGATTTCTTTCACCCATATTTGCTACCTTTGAAGCTGTAGAGGAAGGAAAAGATGACAAGCTTTACCACTGTTTCATTGTATGTTCACTATGGTTTATTTCTTGTTTAAATGGTTGTTAGATATGTTTTACGGTTATTAATTTTAGAAACTGTACTAAATTGTCAGGATGGTACATGGAGCACTGTTAAAAAGAGCTGCATGGTTGTAAGGGATGTAAAAGACGTTGCTTTGCATTCATACCTCTCAGTTATGGATGACCTGAAACAGAAAGGACCTCCAAATGCAAAATACTATGAGATCAGGTTTATATGCCTCTCTATTTTGTTTATTTTGATGTCATTGTGCTTTCTGACCTGTAGGCCACTGGTTGAAAACCCGGAAACAATCTCTACACTTTCAGGGGTAAGGCTGCATACAGCTACCCTCCCTTGATCCTACTCAGTTGGAAACAATCTCTACACATTAGTTAAAGCTCCATTTTTTCTTGTTTAACTGAGTTTGTAGGTCATGCTTATACTTTAAAGCTTTCAAGTTTTAAATCTTAGTGGTGTACATAGTATATTATCAACTTGAATATTAGTTATTTTACTTTGAAACTAAAGGAGCTGGGTTGAAACAAATGAAAAATAATATCAATATTTCCTCAATTATAAGATGGCCGAATGGTTTCACAAACTAAAGGTCAGTTGGATTTCCTGCAGATTGCTATCTTTCAAAAACTTAACTCTTGAAATCATAGAGGGCACAGCTCTTCTGTATGCCACACCAAACAGTGTTGGTTAGGTTATTTTAATCTTTAATCATTTGCATACCGAACTTATTAGCAAGCTTGAGCATATTATTGAAAATATTGACAAAAGGCATTCATCTTGGATAAAATCTTAAAGAATGGTAATTATTTTTGCTAATATCTTCTGGTATCGGTGACATTTCAGTAAAAAAATAGAAATCAAAGTACAGAAATATCTCAGTTAATTGTTTTTCCAAAATTTTCTATTTTTCGTTCAAACAATACTTGCTGAACCAGATTCAACAATAATTGTTAAATGTTTTCCTTTCTTAAGTATTCTATGTGCTGGTTGTATCTTTAGTTTCTGATAGATTTACCATGAGAATATTCATCTGTAAATTGAAAAACAAAAGTGATTGAATTGGTGTTTTATAAAACATAAAAGCAATACACAATGGGACCATGAAAAGGAATTCTAGATAAACTCCGGTCATAATATGCCAAATATGATGTTGTCGGACACAGGACTTCTGCTATATGATCTATTTTTAATTTTTTTCTGCTTTAATGCAGGCTGCTTTATATTCCTGGTGCTTTAATAGCTGCAGTTATTGGAATTGTGGTTGATGTGCCAATTATATCATTTGTTGCCGTATGCAAAGGTCCATACATGCTTTTTAAAGGGTGGCATCGATTGTTTCATGATCTCATTGGCCGTGAAGGCCCTTTCCTGGAGACCATATGTGTCCCTCTTGCTGGTCTTGCTATCCTTCTCTGGCCATTGGCTGTTGGTGGGGCAGTTCTGGCATCCATGTTAGCAAGTTTCTTTCTAGGTGCATATGCAGGGATTATTGCTTATCAGGTCAGTACTCGTATTCTTTCACTACCAACTTGTACTGTAGTACTATTGTTATTATAGCTGTTAGAATCTTTTTAGTAATGGTGGTTTTAAGGATTAATTAGATAGTATTAGAGTCATTTATAGTTTATCCTAGAGAGAGTTTGTCGGGCTTATCAGTTCACCCGCTATCGGACCACCCACGAGGTCTTGGTGAGGGTGTGTTAGAGATCCCACATCGACTAGAGATAAATAGATTTCATAGTATATAATTGGGTGCAAACCTGATCTTATGAGTCAGTTCTATAAGGTTGAATTAGACTTAAAGTTCACTTCTTAAGAAGACTGATTCTATATTTATATTATTAGTCTAAAATAGGGTAAGTGATTTTATTATAATTATCTCCTCAATCTTAGAAAGTGGATTTAGATCTAACTTCAATTTTACAAAATCAATTTGTAAGGTGGGTTTACACGCACTTTTATACTATAGTTTGGTTATATCTCTAGTTAATGTGAGATTTCCAACACACCCTCTACAAATTTTGCTAGAATAGATTATGATAGCAACTTAGAAAATGGGTTTTTTGACTTAATCCTTCAAAACAGACTTGTAAGGTGAGGTTTGCGCCCACTTTTAATAAATTATAATTTTGTCCTATCTCTGATGTGGGATTCTTAACACTGCACATTGGGAAGGATGATTTTGGGCCCTTTCAAAATATATACCAAGTGAATGGGGGAGTAAAAGAGTAAAGAGGGTGAGAGAAAGGATTAGGAAGAAGAGAGAGAGAGATTGAGAGAACTTTAGTATTTGAGATTCAGTTTTACATGTAGAGCAGCTTGGGTATTAATAGTACCCAGTGCAGTATGGAATACAAGTGAACAGTTAGGACTGTTATAAACAGTTATTACTGTTATACCTAATATCCCCCCTTAAATTGATGGTTTAGGATACACCATTAATTTATGTGAGAAGGCTGAAAAAGGGCCAGCACTTAAAGGTTTCGTGAAAACATCCGCGATCTGTAAAGTGGCAGGGACATGTAGAAGGTGCAGTTGCTTTTGTTGAATAGCATCACGAACAAAATGGAGGTCAAGCTCAAAATGCTTGGTCTTGGAGTGCATAATAGGATTGGATGCAAGAAGAACAGCGCCAAGGTTATCCGAGCGAATGGTGGGTAGCGTAGGAGGAAGACGAAGTTCAGTGAGCAGATTCTGGATCCATTTGAGTTCAGCAAGCGTAGCGGCAATGCTGCGATATTCTGCTTCAGTGGAGCTGCGAGAAACAACCTTTTGTTTCTTTGAAAGCCAAGCAATAGGATTCGAGCCGAGAAAGACAACAAGGCCGGAGGTGGATTTCCTGTCATCAGGATCAGAACCCCAATCAGCATCAGCAAAGGCATTGAGAGTGAGTTGAGAAGGGCGCCGAAGATGAAGACCATGAGTGGTAGTGCCAGCTAGGTAACGAAGAATACGTTTAACAGCATTCCAGTGGTGATGTTGAGGGTTGTTCATGAACTGGCATGCTTTGTTGACGCTATAGGCGAGTTCAGGACGAGTGATGAGGATATATTGAAGAGAGCCTACCACTGAGCGATAGAATGAAGGATCATCTACAGCAGTGGTAGCGTCTATTGTTAGACGAGTAGTGGAGAGCATAGGTGTTGGTTGAGGCTTGGAAGAGAGCATGTTGGTTTTACGAAGGAGATCCTAAATGTATTTAGTTTGAGATAGATGTAAGCCGCCATCCAACGTCCAAGTGGCTTCAATCCCGAGAAAGTAATGAAGAGTCCCAAGGTCCTTTAGGGCAAAGTGCTGACTGAGAGAATGAATAAGACGCTGAATGGCACTGTTAGAGTTCCCTGTGATTAGTATGTCATCAACATAGATTAGGACAAAGAGAGTAATATTGTTGTGGAAGTGAAGGAAAAGAGAGGTGTCACTTTTAGTAGGATGAAAACCAAGAGAAAGCAAAGTGGTACTTAACTTGTGAAACCAGGATCTAGGTGCTTGCTTCAACCCATAGAGAGCTTTGGTAAGTTTACAGACAGTGTTGGAGTCACCAGTTTCAAAACCAGGAGGTTGACTCATGTAGACAGATTCCTCAAGGTCACCATACAAAAAGGCGTTATTAATATCAATTTGATTGACAGACCAGTTTAGTTGAAGGGCTAGAGTAAGTATAATACGAATGGTGACAGGCTTTATCACAAGACTGAATGTTTCAAAATAGTCAAAACCATATTGCTGATGAAAACCTTTGGCGACGAGGCGAGCTTTATTGCGTTGAAATGAGCCATCAGCATTGTATTTTATTTTGAAAATCCATTTGCAGCCAATGGGTTGAACTCCAGGAGGAAGGGTAGTGAGAATCCAAGTGTTGTTTGTGTTTAGAGCAGCAAGTTCTTCTTGCATGGCAGCAAGCCATTGGGGAAGCTGTAAGGCCTCTTTGGTGGATTTTGGGAGAGGCAACACAGGGACAGCAGTGAAAGCACTTGGACCAAGTAAGGCAGCCTTCGCACGTGTAAGCATAGGGTGAGTGTTGTGAGGAGCAGAATGTTGTGGGGGTGAAACCGTGGAAGACAAATCAGAGTGAGAAGATGTGGATGCAGAGGAAGCAGGTTGGTCATGTGAAGAGGCAGGGGCGATGGGTTGTGAGGCAGGAAGAGCTGATTGTGACACAGAGAAATTTGGTTGCTGAAAAACAGTTAAACTAGGTGAAGCATCGGAGGGGCTATTTGTGGGTGGAGAGACAGAAGAAAAAGGGTTAGAAGAATCAGCATAAGGAAAAACAGATTCATTAAAGGTAACATGGCGAGTAATATACTTACGCCCAGAGGGAGAGAGACACATGTAGCCTTTGTGATTGGATGCATAGCCAAGAAACACACACAAAGATGAACGAAAACTCATTTTATGTTTATTATATGGGCGAAGCAAAGGATAACAAGCACATCCAAAGGTTTTATAAAAATCATAATCAGGGTGTGTGTTAAACAACAAATAGTATGGGCTTTGATTATTTAAAACAGGTGTGGGTAAAACATTGATAATGGATACAGCAGTAGTGAAAGCATAGCCCCAGAAATGCATGGGTAATTTAGAGCAAGCAAGTAAAGTCAAACCAATATCAACAATATGTTTATGCTTGCGTTCCACAGAACCATTCTGTTCATGAGTGTGAGGGCAAGTTAGACGGTGAGATATGCCATTGGATAGCAAAAAGGATTTAAAACAGAGAAATTCTTTTGCATTATCAGTCTGAATGCTTAACAAAGGAAAACCAGTCTGTTTTTCAACATATATTTTGAAAGATTTAAAAACAGTGAGAGCTTGTGATTTAGCATGAATTAAATAGAACCAAACATATCTAGTGTAAGCATCCACAAAAGAGATATAATAAGGAGCACCATTAGTGGCAAGGGTAGTTGATGGCCCCCAAATGTCAATGAAAACAAGTTGTAAAGGTTTAGAGTATATAGTTTGAGAGGCTTTAAAAGGAAGCTGATGGGACTTGCCAACAACACAGGATTCACAAAATTCATGTTTAGCAGTAAAGGGTATATTACACATCTTCATTATTTGATGAATCACTCTTGGTTGGGCATGACCAAACCGGGAGTGCCACAAATGATAAGCAGAAGAGCCAGCAGAGAGTGCAGTATTGTAAGCAGAGTATGATGCAGTTTGAACTAGATTGGGAAACACATAAAGACCATCTTTAAGCTTGCCTTGGAGCAGGATTTTGTTGGTTCCCTGACGTTTAACAAGGCAAACATCAGCATGAAACTCAAAGAAAACATTATTATCACGGGCGAACCTGGAAACACTTAATAGATTTTTAGAGATAGTAGGAACATGCAGAAGGTGGTGTAAAGAGAAGGTATGATGAGTATTAATATCTGTAAAAGTTGCAGAACCAATAGAAGTAATAGGAAGCTGGAAACCATTACCTACAACCACCTTTTCCGAACCTGTGTAGGGAGTTGTTGTGGAAAGATTGGTGCCATGAGCAGTGAGATGATGGGAAGCACCGCTATCAGGGTACCAAAGGGGATCATGGAGATTTTTGGGAGTCCCGAGGATCGAAGGTTCATCATCACAAAAAGATGAAGGAAAATGAGCAGTATTAGCAGTAACTTGAGATGGAGTGGAAGAATCAAACCTATGCCAACAGTGAAGGGCAGTATGCCCATATTTTCCACAGATTTGACATTGAACCCGAGAAGAGGAAGCAGTAGAAGATATCTTGGGGAAGTTCTTGGATGACTGAAAGCGGGGTTTAGAGTAGAACCGTTGTTTGGCGTGACCAGAGGGGTGGAAAAAGGAGGAAGAATGTGTAGAACTGGAGTTGTAGGGAGAGAAGGAGGATGGGACAGAAGCAACATTTGCCTGCAAAATGTGATCAACAGATTGTTTGTTTCGTTCAATACGATTTTCTTGAGCAAGAAGCAGTGCTTCAATGTCTGCAACCGTGTAAGGGTCAAGATGGGATGTGATAGAGGTTATAAAGGAGTCGTATTCTTCAGACAACCCATCAAGAACAGCTTCAATGTGATCTTCGGTAGAGATGGGACAACCCACAGCAGCCAATTGATCTACAGTTTTCTTGATGTCAAGAAGGTAGGTAGAGATGGAGCGGTCCTTCTTGGGTGTACGCAGCTGCTGCTTGTGCTTCTTGATTTGAGCACGGGTTTGGGACGCATAATGGGTCTGGAGCTTATCCCAGACTTGGGCGGACGTGTCCATGCCAACCATCTGGGTGAGGACACCTGCGGTCATTGATGCCAGTAACCAGGCCAAGATTGCTTGATCTTGACGATCATACTGGATGTATTTGGAATTCACAATTGGAGAAGCGTCTTCTTCGATAGAAATGAGACGTGGAGGAATGCAAGACCCATCCAGAAAATAAAGAAGATCTAAACTGCGAAGAGTGGCATTAACTTGCTGCCGCCAGACAAGGAAGTTTTCTGAGTCCAGTTTTAGAGGAATTGGCGTATGAAAGATATGAGGGGGAAGGGCTTCGGGCTTGGCAGAAAAAGTTTCAGAATTGGGTTCAGTGGTAGATGATGAGGCCATTTTTGGCTCTGGATACCATAAAAGAGTAAAGAGGGTGAGAGAAAGGATTAGGAAGAAGAGAGAGAGAGATTGAGAGAACTTTAGTATTTGAGATTCAGTTTTACATGTAGAGCAGCCTGGGTATTAATAGTACCCAGTGCAGTATGGAATACAAGTGAATAGTTAGGACTGTTATAAACAGTTATTACTGTTATACCTAATAGGGAGAGGGTGTGTTAGAGAGAGTAATGCAAAATCAATTCAGTAATACAAAAAGGGAATGTATAAAACGGGAAACAACTTAAGGAAGTATGCACGCCTATGCACTTGAAAGACAATTTTGCTAAACATAAGTGGATTGTTGGCAAGCTGTTGGGAGGGAATGAAGGATAATATTTAAAAACTGTTACTTTCCTGTGACACTTGCCTACGGAATGTGTACCAAGCTTTATATACTGCTAATCTTTAGAATTAAGCTCTATATCGTGTTGGTCTTTTGCAACATTTGCCAATACTACACAGGTATGAAATAACATTTACATTGGATTTTATTGGAGAACTTTCTAAAGTCCTAAGTATGGATACTATGTTGGTGGTACTGGATCAGCTTTACAAAGTAGGTCATTTTTTTTGCCCCATCACCACCCACTTACTTTTAAAGAGGTTGGAGTTATTTTTATTGAAGTTGCATGGCTTCATGGATTTTCTTTTCTCTAGTCTCAGAAGGAGATCACAGTTTTACGAAACAATTTTGGATTAATCTCTTTAAACAGTTAGAAACCAATCTAAAACTCAGCTTTGCCTATCATTCACGGTTGGATGTTCAATTGGGCACACTGAAACTGTCACTTTAGGAAACTCTTTGCAGGTTCTAAACCTAGTGGCCCATAGGGTTTAGTTAGTTGGGTTGAGTTCTCTTACATTGCTAACTACCACATTTTCGTGAAATGTGTAGGACCACATGGAAGACACCCTCCAATATTGCTCAAATGTACAAAAAATTTATCAACAGTAGAAGTTTACCAGTTGATGGCTAAAGAACTGTAGTGTTAGATGAACTCAGATCATGCTGGCTCATAACAAAATGAAGCAGTACTGTGATAAGAACAGAAGGGATGTGAAGGAACTTGAATGATGAGAGGGAGAAAAGAAATATTTTATTAATTATTATACTTGAGATGAATATAAAAGAATAGAGAATGAATTGGAGAGCTTGATTTTCCTCTCTTAGGATCTCATATTTATAATGACATTGGAGATTCAAATACAATGAGTGAGAGGGAAGAGAAAAAAATAAGAAATGTTATATCCAGAAACTAGGTACAACAATAAGTATGTAGCAACTTTTCAATAAATTTTATTTAAGATGACCTATTCTAACTCAAGTTGGAGCATACAAATTGTATGCACCATGCTTGGAACAAATAAGTTCAATCCAAGGTTCTCTCAAAGATTTTGTTAACTCATCTACGAGTTGCTTATTTGATCCGACAAACTTAGTGCAAATTGCTTTGGACAACAACTTTTCCCAAATAATCTGATAGGCAATTTTTGTGTTTAGTCCTCTCATCATGTAACACTAGATTGGACGTAAAGTGGAGAGCAACTTGGTCATCACAATACATCTTCATTTTGCAGAATCTAACATAATTTTAATTCTTGGAGGAATTGTTTTACTCATATAAGCTCACAAGTGAGGGATGTCATTGCCCTATACTCAACTTCAGCAGTTGATAGGGCAATTACATTCTGCTTCTTGCTTTTCCAAGAGATAATATTTGCTCCAATGAAAACACAATATCCTGTAGTAGGGCGTTTGTCCATAGGAGAACCTGCCAATCAACATCACAATATCCAAATATTTGGGTATTCCCTTTATCTTAATAAAGTAGATCTACATGACCAACTTGCAAAAGACAAATCTGATCTAGTAATTGTGAGATAAATAATTTTTCCAACCAGACAACACCTTTCATTGGGCTACTTGTATTGTAAAAAAATGAGACTTCCAAGATTCTTTGTTTGAAAATGATTGCATAGATGTTCCTTTTAACTAAGATATTCTAGCAACATCATTTCATGTAAGGACTATATCATCAACATACATTGTTAAGTACACACTTTCTAGTGAAGGTGTGACAATAGAAAACAAGATGATTTGATGACTCACTGCATTTCAGCCCAAAGGTTTGAACAATGTGGTTGAATTTTTCAAACCAAGCACATGGGATAGCTTAAGACCTTAGAGAGAGTGACACTAAACCCTAAACCCTAAACTCTAAACCAGACTCCTCCTGAGCTACAAATCCAAGAGGTTGCTCCGTGTAGACCTCTTCTTGATCGTCATGCAAAAAAACATTTTTAATATTAAGTGATGAAGAGGCCAATGACGAATGGCTAGCATGGCAACGAAAAGTTTGACAATAATAATTTTGGCCATCGGATAGAAAGTATCACTCTATTCAAGCCCATAGAGCTGAGTATATCATTTAACCACCAATCGAGCTTTGAGGCTATCAACTTCACCATTATGTTCAACTTTAATAACAGACCTAACGACAACCAATTGTCTTCTTCCTAGATGGAAGAGAAAGTAACTCCCATGTTTTGTTATGTTCAAAAGCTTGCATTCCAGTACTCTTGGGTTGTCACATCCCAGATGATTAAGTGATTCTGTCACATTTTTAGGAACAGTAATAGAAGAGACATAAGAAATAAAGGAAAAATAGGAAGGAGACTATGTGGTAATTGACAAAATTTTAATTAGGATGAGGATTATGAGTAAAGCTGGTACCTTTGCGAATGACAATGGGCCAACTCGAGTCATCATTATCGGGAGTCGTGGTATCAAGTGATGATTGAGAAGGACCTGCTGAAGAGGAATCACCTTGGGGCATTGGACTAGTCATTTGGTTCCTGTGTTGATAAGTAATAAGAGGTGGTAACGATGGTTCAAGAGGATTCTGTATGGAATTTTGGGTGTCAAGAGCAGGAGGAACAAAACACTCAACTAAGGGTACATGCAGGACTTGTTGGACAAAATTAACATCCTATGCAGAAGAAGGAAAGAAAATAATTGATACAAAAAAGGTGACATTAGTAGACATATAATTACATTTTCAACTCTTCTATTTTTAACAATCACAACTCTTAATAAAGGAAATAAAATCTGCTGGAATAAATGCGTTCTAAGGATATTTTTCCTAATTACTATGGAGATATTAGGATATTTTAATCCTAATAATCTCCTGTTTACAACAAAGTGCCTTGAGATTCAGTCTAGATTTTTCCTAAGACAAATCAGAAGCTAAATCCAAAGATTTTACAGGACTTAACATAAGAGGTGGATTATTAAGATAGGCCAGATTGCTTAAAATTCTAGAATGCAGACTTGCTAGTAGCTACAATTGTCAGCAGTCAACCATTACAACTGGGAGCGTAGAATACACCTTACTGTGGTGCTGCAATTGCAAGCAGGACATGGTGGTAAAAAACAGGAGGAGTCCTTTCAGTGCAAGAGCTATCAGGCTACGGGATAATTTATTGGAATTTCAAATTGATGCTACGGTGAAAGTACTGACATAGATTGTTTTGTTGACACTCATTATTTTATTATGGCAGTAGCAAGGAGGGCTAGACTGGGAAAGTAGTGGTCAGTTTATTTTATAGTAACGAAATGTTTTTAAGGAAGAGGGAGAAGGATGAGGGGGTTGAGTGTAGTGAGAAGGCTAAGAGGTCTGTATCAGTAAGCTTCTACTAACTTAGTCCTCTTAATTGGGATGGTTCAGAAATTGCATACCTTGATTTATGAGGCTTTTCCATTTTCTGATTGTTATTTCCTTTTTGTACTGACATTCCTCTGTTGTTTCCATGTGATGCATGAATAAAATAAAATCTGTTTCCTATCCCCCCAACCTGGCTGCTGGTTTCCTAGCTGTCTCACTGTGTTTCTGTGTTCTCTGAAATGCAGGAGTCTTCTTTCAAGTTCGGTCTTTCGTACGTTGTTGCAGCTTTGGCCATTTATGATGAATACAGCAATGATATTCTTGACATGCCAGAAGGAACCTGCTTCCCTAGGTTTTTCTCTGCTCCCACACATTTATCGCTGTGACTTACAGTTAATTCTTTTATATTCTGTTCTTATGCAATTGATTTCTGATGATAGGCCTCAGTTTCGCAGAGAAGTTGATTTGTCACAAAGAACATCTAATTCATATTCCATCTCAAGACCTAGCTCCTTCCAAAAGGCTCCTTCTCGCACTACTTCAATCAAGAACAACATTGCTGAGTTGAAATCATTTGAGGTATTCTTTGTAATATCTTGTGTCGAATGGTGTGACTCAAAATATCATCTTTATCATCCTTGAACTGATGGTCTGTACTAAATAATATTGTTCATGAATTGCGTAGCTGTTGGATGCCTTATTCAAGGAATGTTACCGAGTTGGAGAAAAAATGGTTTCTGAAGGTTTAATTACAAGACAAGACATAGAAGAAGCAAGATCTGGAAAAGGGAGTAGAGTTATTAGTATTGGTTTGCCAGCGTATTGCTTAGTTCAAGGACTCTTGCGCTCTGCAAAATTCAATTCCATGGGTATATTGATTAGTAAGTGGAACCCTTCAAGCAGTTTTTGTTACTTTACCCCAACTTCTTTCCTTTTTTTTTTTCTTTTTTACCTTCTAAGACTTGTACACTTTTCTCTTTTTGAGATTATTTTCTTTTAACCATTTTGTTTACTGGCCCAATGTAGGTGATGATACTGAACTAACTACCACAAACAGACCAAGAGAGAAATTTTTTGACTGGTTCCTTAACCCCCTCTTGATCATTAAAGAGCAAATCAGAGCTGAAAATCTTTCTGCCCCAGAAGAGGACTACCTCTGCAAGTTAGTTCTCTTGAGTGGTGATTCAGAGAGACTGAAAAAATCTATCATTACTCCAGCCCCTGAATCTGAAGTCAAACGTGCAGAACTCGAGGCATTGGCTAGAAGGTACTCAATATACCAAACAAATTTGGCTAGTGTGAATTTGGGCAAGCACTTACAAACTTACCATGCATGCATATTGAAAAACTGTTTTATTCTGTTAATGTAGTATATTTTCTCTTAAAATAAATCAAACTTTTTGGATATTTTAAAATCAATGTATGAATGTTAACATCTTCAAATGCTACCGCATCTAACTTCTCCATAAACACTTCACAAACTTGTTAAGGGCTTTATTGTAAAGCAGTAATGAAGTACTTATCTTGTGAAAAACTTTCATATGTTAGAAGCTAATCTGAATTGGTTTAGTATATAATTCTCAACCCCATTCAAAGGTTACATTCTTTTTAGTAATGGACCCTGCCATTTTTCTGCTCTTACTTCATATAGGTTTGGTTCCAATGATCCATGCCAATATTTTGTCTCATTTTTGTTTCCATTCTGAAACACAGATTGCAAGGGATCACCAAATCCATGTCAAGGTTCCCAACCTTCATGCGACGCTTTGATGATCTCGTAAAATCGTTGTCTGATGATCAGAAACTTGGACGTCCAATAATGACCAGATCAAAGAGTGCCTTTGCTCGGTTGGTTAGTTTAAGATCTTTCAAGGGGACAAAAAACGGGTCTGCTCACGGATCAAATGTTGTACGAGACATAGAAAATTCATGATAAGAATCCCATGTAATTAACAAATTTAATCTCATAGGTGTAACCTTCTGTTCATCTTTAGATAGACATATGAAGCGTAATTCACCATAATTCTGAGTTAATTCTTGTGTATGGGTAACTCTAACATTTATATTCTTAACCAAAAAAATCATAGTAGATATGATTTTTCCAAAGTTATTGTAAAAAAAAGCACGATGACAGTATAAAATTTGTAAAATTTTCAATGTATAGAATTTATTTCTAATTAGAATTTCTGACCTTGTTTATGAGCAAAAAGCATCCTCAAAGGATTCTGTTGTAGACCTGCGTTACATTGTCATCGTGTCTTGTTACACTTCTCGCCAGATCAAATGATTCTAATATGAATAGTGTTTAGGTCCTCTCGTACAAAAAACAATGATAGAGAACATGTTTGAGAATTAAGAGAAGGAAACAAGGTGTAGATATTTATTCATATCTCATAATAGTTCAATACTATTTATAGAGTACTAAAGATTACAAATGATAGAGATAAGTGATAGAAACTACTATTTATAGAGTACTAAAGATTACAAATGATAGAGATAAGTGATAGAAACTGCTAATTAAATCTCAACTAATGATAAATGATAAAAACTACTAATTAAATCCTAACTAATTAAATTTCAACTAATTAAATTTCAATATCTACTAATTAAATCTTAATAACCCAACAATAATATTAATCAAATCCTAAAACTTTAGAATATAACAATGCCCTTCCCACAACAACATTCTTGCCCTCAAGAATGGAACAATGGGTACTTCAAATCATAGTAGAACTCCCAAGTTGCATCTTCAAGAAGTTGGTGCTTCCATTTCACTAAAACCTTTGTGACTGCCCTTCCTCTCCTCTTTACTGTCATGCGGTCAATGATAGCTTTAGGCTCTTTCTGTTCTAGTGGTTCTTCAGATTGATAAGGCAGCGTAGTGGAGACCACTATTTCGCCCACATGTTTCTATAGCCGTGAGACATGGAAGACATTGTAAATCTTAGAATTCACTGGAAGTTCTAGCTTATAAGCTACCTCCCTCACCTTGTCCAAAACCTTGCAGGGACCAAAATACTCGGGGCTCAACTTACCATTTGGTTTGAAGCTTATGAAAACCTGCATGTAAGCTTGCAACTTAACGTAAACCATGTCACCAATCTCAAAACTTCTCTCGGATCTGTGTCTATCCGCTAGTTGTTTCATTCTCTCTTGTGCTCGTTTTAAATGAAATTTTATCACTTTCAACATTTCTTTTCTCTTCATAAGGCTTTTATCTACCAATTCAATGTTGGATTCCCCTGGTAAATACGATAAATGGATAGGAGATGGTTGGCCATACAAAATTTCATAAGAGGTAGCTTTTATGGTTGTATGGAATGTGGTATTATACCACCATTCTGCAAGAGGAAGCCACTGCACCCATTTGTGTGGTGAGTCAGCACACATACATCTCAAATAAGTTTCTAAGCATCTAATCATCACTTTTGTCTGTCCATCTGTTTGGGGGATGATAACTTGTGGAAAGTTGAACTTGCACTCCTTGTACTGCCATAAACTCTTGCCAAAATTGGCTCACAAAAATCGGATCTCTATCACTGGTAAAGGTTTTCGGACATTCGTGTAACTTGAACACGTTGTCCAAAAATGCTTGAGCTACATTCCTCGCTGTATATGGGTGAGTTAGGGCCATAAAATGGGTAGCTTTGCTCAGCCTGTCTACCACCACAAAATTACTTGTTTACCTTCTAAATGCGATAAACCTTCTATGAAATCCATGGTGATGTGCTGCCAAATGGTTTGTGGAATAGGTAGAGGTTGTAGAAGGCCAGAATTAGCAGTGATGTCATATTTATTTTGCTGACACACAGAATACCTTTGGATAAAATGTTTGATATCTTTATTCAGGCCTTTCCAATAAACCACTACCTTGACCCTTTTCACTGTTGCATTCATACCCGAATGACCTCCCTCCTCTGAGGCATGTAGCCACTGCAAAATCTTCTTTCTCAATGTCAAATCTATCCCTACCACCAACCTGCCTTTTCTTCTAAGCTCATTGTTTTCACATGTATAATGTTTATGGGAACTTGTATTCGCCTTTAACTCTGTTATGAGTTTCTGTAAGTGAATATCTGTAATCCATGATTGTTGTATCTCCCGTAGTAACTCAGATTGTAGTTGTAAGGTAATAAAACCTTTGCATTCCACCACGTCCCTTCGAGATAGTGCGTCAACCACAACATTTTCTTTTCCTTTTCGATATTCTATTGTGAAATCAAATTCCATCAGCTTGACTACACTTTTGTTGAAATTCAGTGGTCCACCTTTGATCTAAGATATATTTAAGGTTGTAATGATCAGTCTTGATAGTAAAATGACGATTCAACAGGTAATGTCGCCATTTTTGCACTGCAAAGACTAGACCCACCAACTCATTTTCATATGTTGAATAAGTTTGTTGTTGAAGGTCAAAATTTCTACTAATAAAAGCTATGGGATAGTGGTCCTGCATCAATATTGCTCCCACGCCTTATCTTGAAGCATCTACCTCCACAACAAAGACTTTTGAGAAATCAGGTAGTGCTAAAACGGGAGTGTTGATCAAGGATGATCTTGAAGCTTTGACGTCTCCAAATCCATGGTGTTTGATGGAAGGCTGAAATTGCTGCTTGAGTGGGTGGGATTTGGTAGATTTATGTGTAATCCACTCTTTGTTTGAATCTAAAATTGTTTGGAATCAAAACCTTTTGGAAAAATATTGTTTTATAAAGAAGTGAAAAAACAATCAGTTGTTTTATCGTTTCAATCGGTTGTTTGACACTTAGTGGTTTTTGAAAAGGGTTTGAAGCTGTTTGACTTGGTTGACTTTGTTGTCAAACCAATTATATTGTTTGTTTCGAAAATTCAACTGATTGTTTTTTGAAAAACTCATAACAAATTTTTTGTTAAGTTTGCAAATCATCTTTAAATGTTTTCTAACTGAACATGCTCCTACTTTAAATGTTTTTAACATCGTTTGACGTATTTAAAAAGGTTTTTATACGCTTCTCAAGAGAGAGAAAAAATTTTAGACATTTGTGAAAGTGTGAAAACATATTTGAGTTTTCAAGATTTGCATTCAAGCTTTTGGGTTTTCTCAAAGAAGTGGAATAGGATTGTTGTAATCTTTTGATTTGATCTTCATCAGGTGTAATCCTTTCTGTATCTCTTGTATTTCTGAATACTGTTGTGTAAGTGCAGGATTAGAGGGTGTTCTGATTTCTGTGGTGATTGTGTGCCAAAGGAAGTGTGTGACTTGAGGTGTTTAAGGTCACTTCTTTGGTGGTGTGTTTGTAATATGGATTTTGATTGCATAGTAGATACCTAGTGGTTTCTGGGGACTGGATGTAGCTCTTGGGATAAGAGTGAACCAGTATAAATTGCTTGTGTGTTTTTCTCTTGCCCTAAACTCATTTAAATTATGCTTTTAAGTTATTTTTAACTCTGCTAATAAAAACAACCGGTTGATTTTCTGATAATCAACTTAAACAGTTTTGTTTGATTGCTTTCTGGATTTTTGTATTTGTGATTCTGCATTGAACTTCATTATACCTTATAAGTTTGCGAAAATCTTTCATAAACAATTTGATGGAGAAGCGCCTTCATGATTTGTAGAATTTGTTGGTGATCGGCGGAAGCTCTATGGAGTGTAAGCGAACAAGGTCCTCCTAGGAGGTATGGTGACCTTGAAGGTGCATGCTAGGTAGGGATTGAGAGTGGTGAGGCCATCTCTCTTTGGTAAGGGGGAGAATTGAAGATCAATAGCCTAACCTAAGAGGTTTTGGGCAAGAAGTGAAATTGGCTTAAATTTGGCAGCAATTCACTATGTATATTAATCTTGCAAATACATGAGCCAAACCCTCTTATTTATAGTGTTTAGAGGGCTGGAAATTCAAAAGAAAGTGGAGGAAAATTCAAATGAGAAGCATTTGAATTTGGAGTCAATTCCTAGTCACAAGGGAAGTGTGACTTGGTTTCTTTTTTTGGCACCTCCTAAATCTACACCTACACCTTCTTTTTATGTCACATGGAAAGTGTGACTTAGCTTTATACATTTGCACCTCTTATATCTATATCTACACCTCCCTTTATGTTCTACAAAAAATACTGAAAAGTAATTACAAAAAAAAGACATCCAATGATGCTTAGTTGGCCCAGATCTTCTATTTGTTGGGCTTGAGCTGAAGCTTGAACTTGTATTTGGGCTTGGGCTTGGGCTTTTTCTATCATGGGCTTGGGCCTCTTCCATCATCCCCTTCCTCTTGAAAAGGATTTTTCCTCAAATCCAATGCTTCTTCTTCATCATCATTATGTGGATGTATGTGGTTAGATGGTTTCCATCATCCCCTCCTTCTTGAGATAATCTGTCCTCATATCTACAGGTTTGATCTCGAACAACAGCCTTATTCCTATTTTGAAAGCTAGGCTCGTCCTCCAGGATCAAATTTCCATTTCTGGGAGGCATCAAACAAAACAAATGAATTAGTTTGAGCAATTGTATAAAAATCAGTCTTATTAAGTTGTCATTCTTCTTGTTTTTCTATTATTTTTGGCAACTTCTTATGATATTTCTTTGTTTGTTGTTGTATTTGTTCTTTAATCCTCTCATGCATTTTTTTAACAAATTCAGTTTTTGTTACTCCTTCCTTAGGCACAAATTCTTGTGGATTAGGAAGTGGTAACAAGTCTAAAGGAGAATTATACAACTTTAAATGGAGAAATATTAGTAGTCTTGTAAACTACTCTATTGTACGCATACTCATCCCTAGAGTTGTGTTTGTCTCTCATGATTACTCTAGGCATAGTAGAAAGAGCTATATTTTCAACTTCATTTTGACCATTCGTTTGAGGATGATAAGAATTTGAAGAGTTCAACTTAGTTCCAAGTTTTTCCAAAAGAATCCTAAAAAAATGGTCTTCAAATTTTGGATATCTATCTAACACTATGCTTGGAGATAAACCATGAAGTCTTACCACTTCTCTAAAGAAGAGCCTATCCACTACCATAAAAATGAAATCAAAACCTTTTGTTGTCCTAGGAAGTTCTAATATAAAATCTATGTTTATGTCTTCCCATGAGCACTTGCAAAAGGTGAATGAGCATAGAGTTCATGAGACATTTCCTTAGAGTTAGTTTTAAAATAAGAAATGCATCTAGGGTAATGTCTTTGAACATCTTTCCTCATGGGTGACCAAAAGAATTTTCCTTTTAAAAGCTCTAGAGTTTTATCAACTCTAAATTGGCCCACGAGTTCTCCTTCATGAAGAATTTCTTTTTTATGTGTGAAGGTAGTCTCGTTGGTACGCCCATTGAGCATGGACATTTTAACACTTTGCAATGGTCATCTCTGTTAGAATGTATGACTTTAAACTAGAGGGGGGGGGGGTGAATGGTTTATAGAGGGTTTTTGAAAACTTTTCAGCCTTGAATGAAATTACTTCAAGAATATCTTGATTAAGAAATCAGTTTTTCAAAACACAAAGCAAAAAGCACAGCACCAGAAAAACAATCGGTTGTTTCGCAGAAACAATCGGTTGTTTATACCAGTTTACAAATATAAAAACTGAATTTAAAGAGTTAAGAGATAGAGAAAATGCACACAGAGATTTATATTGGTTCACTCTAAACCCAGAGCTACATCCAGTCTTCTCAGAAACCACTGAGGAATTCCACTAAGCAATCAAACCTAGATCACTTACACCACAACCAAGGAAGTGACTTTGATCCCCTCAAGACACACACTTCTCTTGGCACCAACACTAAGAATGCTAATCTTGATCCCCTCAAGAACACACAACACTTCTCAGAAAACACACAAGGTTTCTTTCAACAGATACAAGGATTACACTTGTTACAGAACAAATATGAAATCAATACAAGAGAAAATCCTATCTCACACTCTTTGATCAATCTCAATCTCTAAGCAATCTCAACTTTTCAAAAACTCAAAATCTGTAAGTTCTGAAAAACCCAAATCTAATTTTTTTCTATATATATCAAAGTTGTTGTTTGTTATCAAATCTTAACAAACTATTAATTGCCTTTAAAGATTGGTCAAAGCATTAAAAATTGGAGTGTAAACAGTTGGAAAATCATTTAATGCTCAGTCAAAGCACAAACCATTTTTCTGTTATGGTACCAAAACAAACAATCGGTTGTTTCCACGAATCAATCGGTTGTTTTGGTTTTGACAGCAAGTCAACCATAAAAACAGTTTTCAACCTTTTCTAAAAACACCTAAGTATAAAACAATCGGTTGTTTCGACAAAACAACAGGTTGTTTTTCACTTAGCTTGAAAAAGCACTTTTCTTTTAAAAGGATTGAGAGTGCTTATGCTTTGGATTCAATCAAGAGTGGATTACATATTAAATCTACCTCACATCCTATCTAAGACAACTTAGCAACAAGAAGCACAACCAGCCTTCATCATCCTTCAAAGGGTTTGGATTCTTCAAAGCTTGAACACCACTTGGTTCAACAGTCTCAATAAGACATGACAAGTTTCTTTAGGCACTACCTCACATAAAAATTTATCTTTGTAGATGCCTATAGATAACTTGACCTTCACATGTTGGTGATATCTTAGCACATGCTCAAAATAATCTACTACATATTTATCTATGCAATGCCCCTTTAAGAATTCTTTTTTTACTATGCTTGTAAGGGGTGTTGTAGGATATTCCTTTTCTTCTTTTTCAAACAACCCCTCACTTGGATTTTCTATTTCTTTCTTCTTTTTTCTCTCATTTTCTTCACTCTCACTAGTTTCTTTTTCTTGGCTACTATATTCATCTTTGTTCCTTAAGATCATAGATCTTTCATTGGAACAATTATATGCTAAATGACCCTTATCGAGACATTTTAAACATTGAATTTCTCTAGCTTGAGTGTGTGAGATATGCTCGGCTAGGTTTTGGGAAAGTTTTAGAGATGTTTTTTTTTATATGTTCTTCCTCTCTTTGGAACTCATCCTTGCCATAAGATACAGAGTATGAACTTTGTTTTTCAACTTTAATGCTAAGTTGAATCAAGTCATTTAAATCTCTATAAGGTAAAAGTTCAACTTTGTTTCTTATCTCAAGTTTGAGACCACTTAAAAACCTAGATATGGTGGTATGGTTTTCTTCATTAATCTCTGCCTTTTTCATATATAACATCATTTGTTGCCAATATTCTTCTACACTCAGATTTCTTTGATGAAGTCTTTGGAGCTTGTCCATCAACTTCCTATTGTAATGTAAGGGAATATGGTGACATCTCAAGGCTCCCCTAAGGTCATTCCAATATGCAATGGGAGGGTCCTTGTGGAGATGTCTCTCTCTTTTTAGGGCAGTCCACCAATACATAGCATTACTTTGAAAACTTAAGGTGGTTAAGGGTACTTTCTTTTCTTCACTCACATGGTTGCAAGCAAACAATTGTTCGACCTTCATCTCTCAATCTAGATATGTTTCTACATCTTCTTTTCTATAGAAATGAGGTAGCTCTACCCTAACCTCCTTTGGGTTTTCTTTTCTTTCCTTTCTAGCTTTCCTAGGGGATGGTTGATAGTATTCATTAATTCTAAGGCTCTGTTCCCCAAAAGAATTATCTACCCTAGAGCTAGATGCATGAGAACTTCTTTTTGATTTGTTGTATTCATCTCTTTCTTAAACCATTTTCCACTCATCTTGTTCAAAGCAAATTGAGCATCCCCTTCTTTGAGTTGGACCTCATGTTGCAATTGTCTATATGAAAGTGCTTGAACATCTTGTGCTATTTTTTCCAAAAGAGATTTGATAGATGTTCCCTCACATTCATTAGAATTACGAGAATGAGAAGACATGGTTAAAGTTTTGTGTTATAAGTATTTTACCTAAAAAAAGATAAGGAGAGTAATGAAGGTAGCTTTCCAGGAAAGAGAGGTGGATCACTAGGATCTCTTAAGTACCAAGTCTTTCCTTGCCAAAATTTATCCCTCAAGACTTTTCACATATATTTTTCTAAATAATTTACTTAGATCACAAGTAGGAATGAAAACACAATTTTATGCAAACAAATCAATGTAAAGCAATTAAACAAACAAGATAAGTAAACAAAGCAAAGCAATTAGCTAAACACAATTAAAATTACAAGCTAGAAAGCTTTTAAACTAAGCGTATCCTAAGGTGAGGCTTCTAGACATTTAGAGCCATTGAAGACACACTCATCGTCTAATGCGTAATTATTCTACTAATTAATCAAAGTTGAATGTAGTTACAATTCAAAGCAAATGCAATAGAACTTGAATTACAAAAGTAAAATTCAGATTTCCTATACTATGCACTCCTTTACTTTTGGTACTCTTTCTTGTTGTGTTCCACACTTTGTATGTTTTGTAATCTTATTTTTGCTGCAGCCCCTTGCTTAACCTCTTAAGGTTAGTCAATTTAAATCTTCAAAACAGTACCTACTAAGTAGAGATGGACTCACCACAAGGTTAATTCCAACTTAACAAGCACCACTTTGAAATTCTTTCACCAACTATTAGAGGTCAACAAATTAAAGCAAAGAACAATTCAAATTTAGAATAGGACAACAACAAATGGAGTAATTTGTATGACACAACTTGAAAGAATGTTGAATAAATTTGACAAGCAATCAAATAAGCACTCAATAAATGGTGGCACACAAAATAAACCTAAGGAATGACACTAGAATTGATTAAAACAAGCCAAAACAGTACTACTGAAAATTTTAAGCACAGAAAGCATGACTTAGAAAATTTATGCTGAGCTGGCTATTTGAAGTTTGAATGTCAAATTTTAACCACAAACAATTCAAGGTCTTAGCAAAATTTTGGCGCTGGAATCACACCAAAACAATGCACCAAATAATTTTGATAAATTTTTCAAATATATTGTCAAATTACCGTCTCCGTTGGCGCCAGGATGTACACTTTTTTTGTTTGATTTATCATTTTTTTTCTATTTTGTCTTTTGGTTTGATTCTTTTTTTTCTTGTTTTTCTAACACATCAATCTGTGTAAATCCAGAATTTCACAATTTTTCTTCAACGGATTTTAATTTGATAAGTAAAAACAGCCAACACAGAATTAAAACAAAGTGATCCTAATCCTGGAATTAAAAATAGTTTGAAGAAACTTCAAGAACACAATGGAATTAATGTATAAGAATTTTTATGGATTTAACACACAAATATGAACTCAAATCTAAAAGAAAAAAGCACCAAAGGATTAAAACTGGACTCAAAGCAAATCAAGCAACCAAAATTATCAAAAACAAAACTACATGAAATTGATGACAATTTAGGAGAAACATTGATATGATTCCACTAGCACACTTTGAATGATTCTTGACATTCTTAGGAATCATCTTGAGTTGGATATGAGATAGGCACTTTATCATAGAATTGGATCAAGGTTCTATGAACAAGAACTCACCAAAACTAAAACCCAAACTCATATGGAAGTTCCACATATTGTCAAATTGAACCGATTAAATTGGAAGAAAAGGCAAATGCACAAAACAAAATGTGTAAAAACTGAATTGCACCGAACAAATAGCTAGAAAAGGAAGAAGAACCAAAGATGAACAGCAAAGAAGCAATTGAACCGAAGCAAAACTAATAAGAACAGAAAATGCCGAACAGAAATTCAAAGGAAGCAAGCTAAGACATGAACAAACAAAAGAGAAGGAAGGAAGGAGAAGAGAAAACTCATGAAGATGGAGGAATTGTTGGATGATCACGCCACTTAGAGGATGATGACTCCAAGATGAGTGTGCAAGCCGCCACTTGAGGTAACCATGGAACTCTCAAGATAAGACTGGTGAAGAAGGCACAAAGCTCTCCAATGCTCTCTCAAAAATTGAGTATAGTTTCTCTAATCAAAATTCAAATCTGAATTGTACAAGCTAAGCACCTTTATTTATAGCCTAGAGGTGCTGAAAAATAGGTGGGAAAATTCAAATAAACTCATTTGAAATTCCCACCAAAAACAAGTCACATGGGAGGTGTGACCTTTTTCTACTATGACACCTCCTAGAAACTACACCTACACCTACTCTCCAAAGTCACATGGATAATGTGACTTTATTTTACATTTTCACACTTCTTTATTTAATATCCACACCTCCTACAAGAGTAAATCAAATGATGCTCTTTTATTTAATGTTTGGCCTTGCCCCTCATGGGATGGACTTGGGCTTTTTGGGCTTTGGCCTTCTTGGGCTTGGGCTTGGGCTTTGGGCTTGGGCCTCATCTTTATTTTATGTCTTCTTTTAATTTTGAGAAGACTAGAAGGAAGAACTTCAAATGTGAGGGTGGATGTCCTCTTCCTTCATTAATAAAAGCCTCCTTTATTTGATTCTCATCATACTCCTCGAGTTGGAGAGAATTCGACCACGAATTCTGAATCCCTGCATATAACAAAGTCAGTTTATTCTTACAATTAAAAGTGGAAGAAAAAGGAAAACATGACTTAGCATTTGGAAACAATGGGATTTCAGAAAAGGAGGTTCTATAAAACGACCAAGTTGGAAAAATTTGTTTAGGAATGATGATATCTTTTGGAAAAAGTCCTCTTAAATGGTGACAACCATTAGGAGGTATGAAAAAATCATCCCTAACATTTTTTAACCAAGATGGTGGTGAAGTAAGAACCTTTGGTAATGAAAAAGATAAGGAAGGAAAACACCTTGGATGTGAAAGTATAAGACCCATGTCAACTTGGCCTTCTTTGTCTTTTTCATTTTTACTTGTGGTAGGTGGGTGGGTGAGGTCTTGTTTTACCTTGTTGATCTTTAATATTTGCTTTTGTGGACAATGAAGAGCTATGTGCCCAAAACCTAAACATTTAAAACATTTGATATTTGAAGTTTTGGTAGGTGACTTAGGAGTAGAAGGATTTGTAGTAGAAACTTTTTTTGGAAACAAGGTTTGTTTGGAAAAATTGGAAGGAGAATTTTGAGTAGAAATTTTGTTGGCATCCTTCCTAGAAGAGTTGTAGAAATCATCATCATGAGTATTTTTGAAAGTTGTTTTCAAAAGATAGGATTCCACCTTGATGGCTTTGCGAAACACTTTCTTTAAAGAAGAGTACTCATTTAATTCTACAAATTCTCTAATATCTCTTCTCAAACCACGTACAAACCATTTTATCTTTGACTCTTCATTAGCATGTATATTCATTTTAGTCAAAGTTGTTTCAAAATCTTTAAAGTATTCATCTACCATCTATGTCCTTGAGGAAGCCTTTGGAACTTCAACAAGTGTTCCTTCCTAGAAGGAGGAACAAACCTCGCGCGCATATGCTCTTTCAAAGCATTCCAAGAAACCACGAGAGGTTTCTTGCGATATATAATGTCCATTACAATTTTATGCCACCATTCTTTGGCATAGCCCAAAAAGGATGAAGAAAATACCCTAAGTTTATCGTCATCTTGGACCTTATACACATGAAAATAATGGTCAACCTTATCCTCCCAATCTAAATACACATTAGGATCACTATCACCATTAAAACTAGGGACTTTGGCACAAGAAATGTTGAACACTTGGTGATATCTTTGGTCACGGTTATAGCTCTCTTCATGAGAAAGATGGTGAGGCTTCCTTCTTCTATGTTCCTCTTCACGGCCAAAGTCATTTGAAGAACCTCTTGTTGAAGGTCTATGTGAACGATGCTCATCATGGATAGAGTGAGATGGCCTAGCTTGTTGCACCTCCATCTTTTGCAATTTCTCTTCCAAACGCCTAATGGTGCGTTGAGCTTCATGCAATTCTCCAAGGACCGAAGCTTTGGAAGGAGAATGTTGTTTGTAAGATGCACCACTTGAATAGCCAGCCATTTGCAAATGAAAACAGCAAACACACAAAAACAGCAAACAAGTCAAGAAACAAAGTTAGCAAAAAAAATGAATTTGGCACCCAAATTGCCGAAGTAAATTTGGCCAGAAAAAGAGGTCACTCTCAAAGAAATAATGTCCCTGCACCAATCTGATCTTGAGTTCTTGGAATCCTCAAATGAAATATGTCAAAGCAAGGCACACCAATCTCGAAGCCAACCACAACAAAACCAATGAACCAATAAAGACAAACAAGAAAAAGTATAAGCAATGAAAGGCTAGAACAAAAGGAATACTAGATGTTTGACAAACTCAAAGATTAAGGAACAAAAGACAAGCAAGAAAATAAGGAACTCAATGAGAAAGTAGGCACACAAAAGAATACTTAAAGAAAAGCACTAGAGTAGATGAAGAAAACAAAAAATTAGCTACTGGAAAATATTTTGATGCAAACTGTGCTTGATGTTCACTGATTTAACTGGAACGATATAAAGCGAACTGGATTACGAAATTTTAACCACACAAACTTCAAGATCTTAGCTCAAAAATGGCACTGGAATCACTTAAAAACAGTAAGCCAATTAATTGAGATAAATTTTTCAAAATCGCTGCCAGATTACCGTATTTTTTCGGCAGAATTGTACACTTTTTGTATTTTATTTATCATTTTTTGTGTACTTTGAATTTTTGAGTACTTCTTTTTTCTACTCTTTTCTAACACTTTGAAGAACACCAATCCATAATTTCAGAATTTTCCATTGAGTAAATCAATTGCAATAAGGAAAAACACTAAGCACGTTTTCAGAAAACAGAGGAAACAGGAATGAAAAACAGAATTAAGAACTAGCAAAGACATAATGGAAAATGATGTATAGGAACTTGTATAGGTCTAAAATACAAGTATAAACTCAATTCCAAAACAGAAAATGCACAAAGGATCAAATATCAAACTCATAAAAATTGTATGACACCAAAGCAAGAAACAAAAAAATTCAATAAAAGTACTACAAGAAGTGATGACATGCTTGGAAAAACATGACTATGACAAAACTTGTATGGATTCAAAAAGGAAAATACACAAACACATGATAGGCACAATTAAGAAAACAGCAATAAAACTAAAAATAAGCCTAAAAACATAAATGAAACAGCAAGAATATAGAGCTCTTGAATTAAAAGTGCAACACAACTCAAAAATTAAAGAAGAACACACCTAAACTCTAGATACCACATGATATGATTCCACTAGCACACTTTGAATGATTCTTGACATTCTTAGGAATCATCTTGAGTTGGATATGAGATAGGCACTTTATCATAGAATTGGATCAAGGTTCTATGAACAAGAACTCACCAAAACTAAAACCCAAACTCATATGGAAGTTCCACATATTGTCAAATTGAACCGATTAAATTAGAAGAAAAGGCAAATGCACAAAACAAAATGTGTAAAAACTGAATTGCACCGAACAAATAGCTAGAAAAGGAAGAAGAACCAAAGATGAACAGCAAAGAAGCAATTGAACCGAAGCAAAACTAATAAGAACAGAAAATGCCGAACAGAAATTCAAAGGAAGCAAGCTAAGACATGAACAAACAAAAGAGAAGGAAGGAAGGAGAAGAGAAAGCTCATGAAGATGGAGGAATGGTTGGATGATCACGCCACTTAGAGGATGGTGACTCCAAGATGAGTGTGCAAGCCGCCACTTGAGGTAACCATGGAACTCTCAAGATAAGACTGGTGAAGAAGGCACAAAGCTCTCCAATGCTCTCTCAAAAATTGAGTATAGTTTCTCTAATCAAAATTCAAATCTGAATTATACAAGCTAAGCACCTTTATTTATAGCCTAGAGGTGCTGAAAAATAGGTGGGAAAATTCAAATAAACTCATTTGAAATTCCCACCAAAAACAAGTCACATGGGAGGTGTGACCTTTTTCTACTATGACACCTCCTAGAAACTACACCTACACCTAATCTCCTAAGTCACATGGATAATGTGACTTTATTTTACATTTTCACACTTCTTTATTTAATATCCACACCTCCTACAAGAGTAAATCAAATGATGCTCTTTTATTTAATGCTTGGCCTTGCCCCTCATGGGATGGACCTGGGCTTGTTGGGCTTTGGCCTTCTTGGGCTTGGGCTTGGGCTTGGGCTTTGGGCTTGGGCCTCATCTTTATTTTATGTCTTCTTTTAATTTTGAGAAGACTAGAAGGAAGAACTTCAAATGTGAGGGTGGATGTCCTCTTCCTTCATTAATAAAAGCCTCATTTATTTGATTCTCATCAAACATGACTAGACAAAACACAATTGGATCAAAAAACAAAATGACTCAAAGCAACACAATATAAATCGATTGAAATTGCAATAAAGACTCAAAGAAACCAAAAACAGAACAACAACACAAATCTATATGGAATCCTACATAAAATTTGCGAAATAGAAGCTCAAGATCAAATTGAACATGAATGCACCGATTGGATTAACCAAAACAGCACCTAACACAAAAACAAACTCAAAAACAGCAAGACAATCAAGGATTCATGAAGAACAACACGAAATTGAATGAACACAAAAATAAAAACGAAATAAGGCACTTATCTCTTGAAGACCATGGCTCTAGATACCAAATGATGGAGAAGTGCCTTCATGATTTGTAGAATTTGTTGGTGATCGGCGGAAGCTCTATGGAGTGTAAGCGTACAAGGTCCTCCTAGGAGGTATGGTGACCTTGAAGGTGCATGCTAGGTAGGGATTGAGAGTGGTGAGGCCATCTCTCTTTGGTAAGGGGGAGAATTGAAGATCAATAGCCTAACCTAAGAAGTTTTGGGCAAGAAGTGAAATTGGCTCAAATTTGACAGCAATTCACTACGTATATTAATCTTGCAAATACATGAGTCAAGCCCTCTTATTTATAGTGTTTAGAGGGCTGGAAATTCAAAAGAAAGTGGAGGGAAATTCAAATGAGAAGCATTTGAATTTAGAGCCAATTCCTAGTCACAAGGGAAGTGTGACTTGGTTTCTTTTTTTGGCACCTCCTAAATCTACACCTACACCTTTTTTTTATGTCACATGGAAGGTGTGACTTAGTTTTATACATTTGCACCTCTTATCTATATCTACACCTACCTTTATGTTCTACTAAAAAATACTCAAAAGTAATTACAAAAAAAAGACATTCAATGATGTTTAGTTGGCCTAGATCTTCTATTTGTTGGGCTTGAGCTGAAGCTTGAATTTATATTTGGGTTTGGGCTTGGGCTTTTTCTATCATGGGCTTGGGCCTCTTCCATCATCCCCTCCCTCTTGAAAATGATTTGTCCTCAAATCCAATGCTTCTTCTTCATCATCATTATGTGGATGTATGTGGTTGGATGGTTCCCATCACAATTCACCCCCCCCCCCTCTTGTTTAAGGCCATATATTCTAACAGGGAGTACTACTCATCATCTTCTTAAGTTCGTGAAAAGCTTGTTCAGCCCTCTCACACCAAATGAAATTGTCCTTCTTAAGGATATTAGTTAAGGGTTTAGGAATGACGCCATACCCTCAAACAAATCTTCTAAAATATCCAGCTAAGTCCAAAAGCCCTCTTAATTGTTTTAAGGTTCATGGTAGAGGCCAACTTACCATGGCAGCAACTATGTTGGAGTCTGTGGAAACTCCCTGTGCATTAATAATATGGCCTAAGTACTCCACTTCTGGAACCGCAAAATAGCATTTAGATCTCTTGGCAAAGAGAATGGTTACGTAGAGTTTGCAAAACTTCTATTAGATCTTGTATATGTTCTGTTATGTGTTTGTTATAGACTAGAATAACATAAAAAAAACACTAGCAAAAATATCTTAAAAACTTCTGAAAAATGGAGTTCATTAATCCTTGGAATGTAGTCAGGGCATTGGCGAATCCAAATGGCATCACCAGGCATTCATAATGGTCCAAGTGTGCTCTAAAAGTTGTCTTCCACACATCTTCGGGATTCATTTGAACTTGATTATATCTTGCACGTAAATCAATTTTCGAAAAAAATAGTAGATCCTGTTAATTCGTCCAGTAAATCATCGACTAAGGGAATGGGAAATTTTTTCTTGACTATGCCCTTATTCAAATCTCTATAATCAACACAAAGTCTCCATGAACCATCTTTTATTCCCACTAGAACCACGGGGGTAGCATAAGGGCTACAACTTTCCTGAAGAATTCCTAATTGCAAATATTCATGTATAAGTTGGTCAATAATATCTTTTTGTTTTTTTTCATACCTGTAAGGCCTTTTGTTGATGGGATTAACTCTCTAAATCAATGGAATATGATGATCATGGCCTGGTCAAAAGGGTGGTAATTGTTGTGGTTCTTGAAAAATGTCTACAAATTCTTGTAATAGATTCGTGATCTCAATTGGAATCTCCTTTTGTGCGACATGTGTAGTCAAGGAATGCAACAACATCTCCTCCTCTGCAGCAATGTGCATCATAGATAAATGCACACCTTTAATAAAAGTTTTACGCAACTGTTTCTTGTGTGCAGGTTTGATCTTAAGGGCTATAGAGCCACGTAGAACATGTTGCCTTCATTGTACATTGAACTCCATAATGAGTTGAGGAGCATATTAGCAATAAAAGTTGTGTGTTGAATTGTCAAACTAAAATTTTTGAACACTGAAAATATCTTTTATCTTTGACCCATCTGCTACCACGACATTCAAAAGGGCAATCGTATCAATTATGCACCCATATTTTTGAGCTATTTGGGTATCTAAGAAACTATGAGTGTTGCCACTACAATGAGAATATGTAAAGGTCATTTTTTATGATAGCTAATTATTCTCATAGTTCTGAACCCAACCACTCCGGTTAATGCGTTGAGTAAGATGTGTGGCTCCTTCCTTTGCAATAATTTAGTCGCGTCACAGGGAGGACTATCATGTGAGTCATCTTCTTCCTCCATCTCAATGACTTGAAGTTGTAATTTCTTGTGGACCCTATTGTGCTCCATTGAGTAGGGTTCATCACAAAAATAACAAAGGCCTTTGGCTTTGCGTTCTGCTATGAACTCTGACGTTAAGTGGTGTGTTGGTTTGGGTTTAGGGGCTGCATTGATTGGAGTAGACGATGATATAGGCACTGGTGTTGGACCCAAGACTCCCCGGTGGAATTTGGCCATCGAATTGCTTGAATTGGCTACTTCATACGTCCTGGCCAAAGTAAACGCATATTGTAGAGACGTAGGTTGGAACATGCTTACCATCGTCTGGATTTCTTTCTTTAATCCACCAAGGAAGCATCTTAGAATATGATCATCAAATAACTTCGATCTTGTAATGATTGAATCGAACTCTTCATGATAGTGATGCAATCCTAGCTTGCATTACTATGAGTCTTTTGTTTTGTATTTTTGGGTGTGGAATTTTGAGGGATTGGCTGGCTAAAATGAATCTTAAGAGAGGTTAGGCTAACTTCTAAGAAGATTCAAGGAAAACACTAATAGAAATGCAAACTTGAGAGTGAGAATTTGAAGACAAATGAGCTAGCAACTTGGGGAGATTTTCATTATCAATTCAAATATGATTTACAAAGGGGTTAACACTTGTATTTATAGTGCTTATGGGCAGGCAAGGTGCAAGCTTTAATCCTAAAAACACTTCAGATGGTCTAGAGTTGCATTGGGTCCAAGGAGGCCCAATTGTAACTCTTGTTAGACTCTTTCTTTTTTTATTTACATCCTACTCTAATTGGCCCATGAAAATTGGCCTAAAACATGGCCCAAGATAATGGCCGAAATACAAGTAAAAAATATAGCCTACACTACTTTGTAATTTATAAGACTAGGAAATTTGGAAGAAAAGTCAAAAATTAATTCTTCATAAAAATAGAGTTTTCTGAACTCCTTCTTCTTCTTCTTCCATTTTTCTATACATGGCCCTAGTTAAAGGCCCAATATGTGTCCTTCCGAATGGTCCTCCATCAGATAGGCATCAACTGAAGTCTTTTGTCGTAGACGCATCAAATCAACCATGGGATCATCGCCAATTGCACCAAACCGATCGATTAGACTTTTCGTGAATGTTGTCCACAAAGGTGCACCCATATCTAAACCTGATTTCATAAGTGTGGCATGTCATTGCAAGGCCTTGCCTTTTAAATGCACAATTTCCAACTTCACCTTAAATTCTTCTGGGGTGTTGTCAATGAGAAAATAATTTTCGCATTGATAAATCCACTAGTTAACATTTTCTCCATTGAATTTGGGGAAGTCAATGCGTGCCAACCTTATGCCACAGACATAAGAATATCTTGTTCGAGGTCCACGCAACATGTTGTCATTTGAGAGGCCATGGGGTCTTCTTCTCGAGATTGAGTAAGTAATTCATGCATGGTGTCTTTCATAGAAAGAGTCAAGGTTTCCTACAATGTAGTCGTGAGTTCCATCAACCTATTATCCATCCTTTGGGAGATTCGATCTTCCATCTCCTTAGCAGCTTGAGCGGAGCATGTTGATTCGACCATTGAAAGTATTGGAAGGTCCAAGCTGATACCAATTTATATGAATGATTGTGTGCACAAACATCTAGGTCCTCTCGTAAGAGATTTAGAAGAACAATTAGGCTTTGGAAAAGAAAAACCCTAGGTGGGCTTCCGATTATACCAAGAACAAGAACAATGATAAGGAATATGGTAGAGAATTAAGAGAAGGAAACAAGGTGCATATATTTATTCATATCTTAGAGATAATAGTTCAATACTCTATTTATAGAGTACTAAAGATTACAAATGATAAAGATAAATGATAAAAACTGCTAATTAAATTCCAACTAAAAATAAATGACAAATAATAGAAACTACTAATTAAATCCTAACTAATTAAATCTCAACTAATTAAATCTCAATACCTACTAATTAAATCTTAATAACCCAACAATAATATTAATCAAATCCCAAAACTTTAGGATATAACTGATTCAATCCTAGCTTGTTCAAGTTTTGGCAATTACTTTGTGAACCTAATTTGAACCTGCACCCAATTTACATGTAAAATGACAAAAATGCTCCTCTTAAATAAAAGAGGGGGGTGTGGATCAAAAATCTTTTCGGAACAAGTTTCCAGATTTGGATTTCTGGATCTCTTTTCTAAATTCTGGAAATCTTTCTCCGAAATGTACTTTTCATATTTTGTTTCCTGAATTTTTGTTTCCATAACGTTTTTCTTGAATTTCAGATTTGTTTTCTAGAACAAATTTTGATTTCCAAATTCTATTTTAAAATTTCATTTTTAAAACATAATAATCAATTCTAGATTTATTTTGCCTCAAGTTTTTCACACATCTAGATTAAGTATATCTCAATGAGATTTGCTGTTGCTTGAATTACAGTTTAACGTGATTTTTTAATACCACGATATGTAGGCAAAAAGTAATTAATTAAAAAACATGTCAATTATTTTTTAACAAAATTGTTATTAATTGGAAAACATTTATCAATTGTTGGGAATCTTATTTTAATAATGGGAATCATCATCAATGAATCTTGATAATTGATCTATTGAATATATTCAATGATGACCATTTCAAAGTCTTAGAATTATTTTTCTTTTGAAGAATATGAAGTCCAACCTTAAAAGTTGAAGATAATATTTTCAAGATATATTGAAAATGTGATAAACATTAATTATCCATTATTTCTTTATGAAGGAACATTCCTCTCATCCTCTATATAAAGGAAACTTGCGAGGAAGAGGAAGGCAAGTAAGGAAGAAACATAGAGAAAATAGACACCATAGCGTGAGATTAGAAATCTTAGTGAGAGGCCAGAGACACATTGTATTTCATCCTGGTTGGATGAGATTGACTGTTATTTAGAAACAAATATTGTAATCCTACTTTCATAGTGGAGACATTTTCTAGAATAAGTCCCGTGGGTTTTTATTTCTCAATTGAGGACGTTTTCCACAGTAAAAAATTTTGTGCTCTATTTTCTTTTTTCTGTTTGGCTATTATTTCCGCAAGTACCCATTTTATATATACACTTAAGAGAGAGAGAGTTAGTTCGGATTTTTCCAACAAAATTTTGGTGAGAGATTAAAACAAATATTTTTTTTTAAATTATACAACCTAATCATATCCATTATAAATTTAAAAGATAAAAAAATTCCCTCAAATTTGAGAAAATAAAAACATTCAATTTATTATTTGGTTGGATTGAGCTATTAAATTAATTAGCAAAACCCATTTTCAATTCAAAATTACAATAATTATGAGACTTTATTAGTGTAATTTGACACGATTAAATCATTAAAACAAAAATTATAATATTTGAATGACCAAAAAGTAAATATTAGATTCTTTTAAAAGGAAAGGGACATGGCACGTAAAAATTCTATAAACTAAAGTTATTCTTAATATTCCTTAAAGATTACCTATAGAGTAATTAAGCGTCATTTTGTTTAAATTTAAAATAAGTTGTTCTAATCTTAAACTTATTGAGATAATATGTGAATTATTAAAAATAAAGTATTATACGTTTTGAAATTTAGAGTTCTCTCATAATTTTATCTTAGACATATCAAAAAAAAATTGAGGAAAATATTCTTTAACATACATATAAGATTAGCTTCTTAAAATATAGAAATATTTTCAAAATAAGTTAAATAAGTAAATAAAAAACACAAGCATGCTAATTTTATTAAAAAGATTTTTTTAGAAAATAAGCACAACAAAATTGGTCCAATATTTGGCTTTAATTTTTCTGCAACAACTTCTGGTTGTCTCAAAGCAGTACAACCAAAGAAGAAATAACAATGAAATAAAATTGAAGATACCAATAACATTCAAGATTGATGTATATGATGAGTCAAGTAATAAGATCACTTGAAACAGAGAAAGTTGGTGTTATTTCTGACTGTTGAAGTGAAAAATCAAAACATTGAGTAAAACACGTGTATGGGCATGATAATTTTTTCTTGTTGTACACTGATATGGGCATGGGAACTGCAATTTATTGATTATCCATTATAGTTTGGACTCAATACTTTAGGTCATGTCTAACTTTGAATGAGCTCATGAAAGAAAAATATAATTGTACCAAGTGGAAAAACTAGCAAAAGATTAATATGATACTATATCCAATAGTTTACCTAATTGAAAAAAAAAAATATTAGCTATAATCGTCTTTTTGTCTTTACATTTATTGTCAATATTTAATTTATTATAATGATTTTTAAAAAAATCAATTTGTTTTCAAAGTTTCTTAAAAAATATGCAATTTGGTTTGATAAATTTTGATAGTTAATTTTTTATGATGTGACATATAACGTGGAACAATTGTGTATAGGTTAAGTCCAAGTGTTATCCATATAAGAATCCTAAGTTTACATTTATATTTAATTAGCTATCAATGTTTTAGCTACCAACTATTTTAGATTTTAAAGTTGGTAGCTAATTAGATATAAATTTAGAAATTAGTTCATAAATTTTATTAATAATAGAAACTACTTTAAAAACAAATAATTTTGTTATAGTCTTAAAAATATTATCAAATTTAGTTAATATAGTAACTAATTACTTTTTCTTTAAAATTAGTTTTTATTTAATGATTTTATTGTAGTGTATGACTTTTAAAGTTTAAATAGTGATGCTTTTAACATAAAAATATTTTTACTATGTTTGTAAGGAATGTTGATTTGTTTCACTACAAACACAATCTCACAAAGAATGTCAACATTAGAAAATCACTTAAGATTTGAGTCAAAATTGTCTCACATCAACCGTTTCGCCAAAATGATAGTTTATCATCGCTGCATATGTTAGAATTAATGGCTTAAACAAAAGGAAGGGTGAATTGTTTATCAAAATATTTTCGCAAAGATTGAATAAGAATGAAGTTTTATCAACAATCACAGAAGAAGCAATCAAGGAAGTCAATCAAACAATGTAAAAGAAACTGTTTGCAGAATTTCAATCGGTTGAAACTTCATTTTAACCGGTTGTTTATGGCAGCAACAAAAACAAAACTAAATCAAACAGTTTATAAGGAGTAAGAGAGAGAGAAATTACTCAACCAATTTATACTGGTTCACTCAAACTTGAGCTACATCCAGTTCCCAGAACAACCACTGGGTTCCACTAGTAACTAATCACAAATTACTATACACACAATCACAAAGAGGTGATCTTGATACCACAAGAACCACTCACCCTCTTTGCTAAACACACAACCTTAGTCAGAACACCCTCTGACCTTACAGGTTTTCACACACTTCGCAAGTTTATAAAAGGACAAATACAAGAATCAGAAAGGAACATATTACACCTGAATTTACAGGAATCACAGGGCTCATAAGATCAGACCTTGAACCAGTGCATAACTATATAATAATCTAGCAAAACTTGATTTGAATCTCTTCTCAAAAACAATTTCAATCTCACTGTAAATGTGTTTACTTGTTGTTTTTTAAATACAAAAAGAAGCCATACTTATATCTCTTAAAACTAGTCGTTCTAGGCAGTCAATCATGAGCCAAAACAGTTTTGATCCAATTGAAAAACATATCCAACAGGTTTTTGAAAAGCTATTATGAAATGTGACAATCAACCGGTTGAAAATTCATTTTAACCGGTTGAATTGGTTAGGCAGATATTTAACCAAGTCAAAAATAGTTTTAAAACCTTCAATCAAGCGAAGTGACAAACAACCAATTATTTCGTGATTTCAACCGGTTGCTTTTCTCTTTGCTTAGGAAAACACTTTTCTCTTTTAAAAAGAATTGAACTAGCTTGTGTTATACTATTATGATCTTTACAAGAAATCTAAACAACCTAGACTAAGCTCAAACCAAAAGTAGCACAACTTCAACCTTTATCACATATTTAAATCATCAAAGCTCCCATGATCTACAACATAGTCCATCTGTATGGTCTTGAATTTTAATCTAGTTGAGCTGAAATTAATCTGAAATAGGCCTAATAAGTTATGTTGCATATTAAAACGTTCCTTCAAATAGAAGTATGCATTCAATGTTGCATGGAGAACATTTAATGCAACCCTTAAATCTATAAGAACAAGCGCACTTGAAAAACGAAGGACTTCTCTTTGGTTCACAACGACTAACTAAGGATTTACAATAAATCTTTCAAAACTCTATATATACAAAGCATACCTTTGAAAAAAAAAATTACAATAGCTCATTCAGAAATCTTTATATACAAAACATACCTTTGAAAAAAAAAACGTTTACGACAATTGATACAAACTTAGCTTTTTGAAACAATTTGTGTATAGATAAAATCTTAAGTGTGCAAAACTTGGATTTTTGAAGAAAAATGTTTACAACAATTGATACAAACTTGTGATTTGTGTATAAATATAAAATCTTAAGTGTGAAAAACTTGGCTTGTTGATAGAACACTCTTATGTTCTTTAGTTGACAACAAAAGTGAATCAAATCTTGTATATGTTGTAAGGCGCCAGTTAATACTCAATTTTAACTAGGAGTAATGTTAATGATTATTAACCAGGGCGATGCCATGACGAAAAACAGTGTTTGATTTGTGGACTACTACCACAACAAGGCGGTGACAAATTGGTTTTTGTGTGGAAATTCTTAGCGATTGCTTTGGTCGTTGTATTATAAAACGATTATCTCAAGAATCATGTCTCATGAAAGAAGAAGTGTCAGGTTTGTTTGACCCAACCAAACTCTAGGCAAAACCCTAATTTATGTGTGGCAATTGCTTCCTGCACCCAATCAATTTTGACTGGCACCCAATGAAAATTTTAAAACCCCATTATGCCTTTTTCACACATTTGCTTATGGATGCCAATATCCGGAAATGATTTTATACATTCTGGATTTCGAAATCCGGAAGGTCATTTTCATATATCATTTAAGCTTCCGGATGGTCATATCCAGAAGTGAGTTATGAGTTCTGGATTTTCATATCCGGAATGGTGTGCTGTAAATGGTGGTGAAGATTGATATATGGAACTCATTTATGTTTGCTTATGGATCTTGACATCCAGAAGGTCATTTATGTTGTCCAAATAAGCTTCCAGGTGGTAAAATCTGGAAGTGACATATTAGTTTCGGATTTGTATATCCAGAACTTTGTAATTTGACTTACGGATATGAATATCCGGAAGGCAAAAATTTTAACTCATTAAGGACAAATGGACATTTCGCGTAAGTGTGTTAGGTACAAATCTGAATTGATATGGTGGGGGAAAGGGTTATACGAAACCCAATTCAGCAGCCCAAACCCTAATGATCCAAATCCTTTATTCTTCTTCTTTTTCTTTCCAATTTTCTCTTTTTATTATTCTATTCTCTCTTTTCTATTTAATTTTCTTTTTCTCTCTTTTTTTCTTTTCTTATTTTCTTTTCTTTTTTCTTCAATTATTTTTCAATTAACTTTCTGTTTTTTATTTATTTATTCTGTTTTTATGTTTTCTTAATTTTTTTTATTTCTTCTTCTTTTTTCTGTTTTTCTGTTTTTCTATTTTTCATTTTTCATTTTCTTTATTCTTTTATACTTTTATACTTTTTCCTAATTTTTTTTATATAAAGCTTTCATGTTCGGTATCACTATACAACTTGACATCTCAATTATGCTGACACCTCAAGTAAAACAAATCATCGACCATTACATGAAAAAAGTATTATTAAAAATAAAAGAAAAAAGAAAGAAAATACAAAAAAAAATATATGGAAGGACTAGACCAAAACCCATATGTTAACAAAAATGGTACATAGATAAACTATACCTATTTATAAAGAATTCTAAGAACATACTAGATGGAAGCCTATTATATCAATGAAATGATTCTATATGAATAAATCCTAAATTAGTCAACTTACTAGTACTTGCATTCCCTTCACGAAAAATATAAGTAATCCTAAACCTGATTTTCCCATAGTAATTAAGACAAGTATTTCATTGATTACGAAGCATTCACGGAACATTAGTCCTAACAACAAATATAACACAAATCAAGGCAGAATCACATTCAAGCCATACACTAGTAAGCCGTATCCTTTGAGTTTCCTCCATAACATATATAACGCCAGGAAACTCACCAACCAAAGTTGTCTGAACGCCAAGGAACGCAGAGAACCCACCAATAAACTCCTCCATACTCCCACAGAAAATACTTCCATAAATAGCAAAACCAGGATATCTCTGAGCAGTCCCATGAGTGTTAATTTTAACCCAGCCTGGTGAAAGGAAACTCTCATCTAACGGGATGAGGACGAAGAACTTTACCAGTACGAGTATTAATATCAAAAAAATTTAATGACATTGAAATCCAACATATCATTCTTCATTGAAGCTTTAGATGAATTTCCCACCAGACAAATTAAATATTTAATTCCCGAAATAACCCTAGAAACATCAATTTAATTTTCTCTATTTTTCCTTCTTCTATTTTTCTTTTCTTTTATTTATTTACTATTTTCTGTTTTTTTATATAGTAATTAACCATTGTTTTTTTCTTTTCTTTTAGTTCAACAACTCCCAATCCCAATGACAATGGACAAACCAAATCAAGATTATCTAATAGAAATTGCTTGAGATAGAAATATAGTCATCCTTTAGATGAACTCTGAAGTTTGTAACTATTATGAAAAAATTGTGATATATTTTCAATAAAGGATTTTTAATTTACCAATATTTTTGGTCATTACAGAGATAAAAAAAATATTCTTCTTCTATTTTTAGTGGTAGTCAACCGAGTAAAACTTAATTTAGTTGATAAGAATTAGAGATAACCTTGTTTAAAAGACAAACCAAATAGAGATAGCCTTGTTTAAAAGACAAACCAAATAGAGATAGCCTTGTTTAAAAGACAAACCAACGTAAAGGCATTAAACATAAATCTCTTTTTGAACTAGATTTACGATAGTATCTATTCACTCATAAGTGTGTCTAACTGCTTCAATCAAAAGCTGATCTTGCAAAATAAAAAATCTATAAAATGTTTGGATACACAATCCAACTATGCTATTTTTATTTTGTATATTTAAAAAAAAAAATCACAGTTAATTTTTAAGTCACAAATTAAAATAAATTTGTGGTAGTGTTTCAATTATTATCTTCTGATTGCAGAAGTTAAAAGATGCAAGACAAGATGCTATCTTCACTTTTAGGCAATTGTTTTGACTCAAATGCCCAAGTAAGAAAAAACACAGGGAAAACACAAATTTCTTAAAAGGAACAAAGTTATGTAGTTCCAAATATTTGAGCAGAAGTTGAGACAAAATTCTAACGATAATTCCACAAAAAAAAGTTACATCTATTCGGCTAGAAACAGTGGAAGAAAACATAACTGTGATTCTTTAACCTTCTTGACCTACAGACACAAAAATCTTAAGCTATGACAGAGCAGAATGTACATAGATTACATAATATTTGAATATGCTAATTTGGATGTATTAGATTATTTATGGAGTTTCTTGTGTATGTGAGCGATAAATTTCACTTGTATCAAACTGGTTACTTCTCCTGGGAACTCCAGCCAAATTGTAGAATTCAGTCAATGTTTTTCTAATTTGCACTTTCTTCTTTTTATCAGCAGGCCGAGGTCCTAAAAGACCTAATTCGGTGGTTGCACCATTAGCCTGGGAGGAATGGACAACTACATCATAAGCTTTAGAAGAGAGGGTAAGTCCTTCATTCTTGGCTCTCGTATATAACTGATATGCCAGCCTTGGTTTTCCATCATTTGCAAGGGCCTCAATCAGCATTTCATAAGTTATCTCATTGGGTGTGATGTTCTGAACTTTCATTCGATGAAACCATTCATATGCTGCACTGCTCATTCCATTACGAGCACAACCACTAATTATGGCATTGTATGTCACCACTGTTACCTCAATTCCTATTGTTACCATCTCCTGAACGATGGCATCGACTCTATTAAAATTTCCCTGTGCAGTATAAATAGAAGCCATAATTGTGTATGCATATGCATTTGGCTCAACCCCAACCTTCACCATATGGTTCCACACACGGAGGGCATCATCATAGAGTTTTCCCTTTTCAAGAGCACTCAATAAAGCCCCATATGATATCACTGTGGGCTTTTCACCGTTTTCCACCATTCTCTTGAATATTTGCACTGCTGCAGTAGTTTCCGAAGCCTTAGAACAGGCAACAAGAACTGCATTCCATTCTCTACTTCCAGGTTTTAGGCCTTTTTCCTCCATCTTGTTTAACAACCTAACACCCCATCTCCAAATTCCTTTTCTCTTGGCAGCATTCAGAAGAAAATTGAAGTGAGAGACTATGAGTTCGTACGACAAGTTATTTGGTTTTGGCCCTTTGTCCAATAAATCTTCATATATCTCCAAAGCAGCCCACCATTTCTTTGCTTTCCCCATCAACCAAATTGCATGGTTGCAGACAGACAAGCTGATTTTATCATACCTTTCTCTAATCCGGGTGTACAGCTCTTTCACAACAATGTAGTGATCTTCACGAGTGCAAGCCCACACAAGGCGCTCAAGATCAGCCCGCGTGAGTGGAATCCCAGCATTATCCATATCAACAAGAAACTTCAACACATTTTTACTCAAGTTATCACTACTCACAAGCCAACAGCGCATTACTTGATAGCATATACGGATAGTGAACTTCTCAAGCTTCATCAATTCTTCCTCCCAATCTTCTCCGTCATCATCCTCTCCTATTTCACCTCGATGGTAATTTTCTCTTAACTCAACAAAGAAATTCAGAGCTCCATTGCAATCTTCCATCCTCCGGTATGCCAACAAGGCTTGAGAATAGGATACCGGAGACGGGGTAAAGCCATTTCCATGGATCTCCTCAAGCACGTTGAGAGCTCTGTCAAATTCTCCTTTCTCAATGTAAATTGCCATCAAGGTGTTATAAGTCACAACATTATAGGAGATTCCATCTTTAGCCATTTCATTCAGAATGGTTTCCATTTGTGCGAATTGTCCAGATTGTTTGACGACACCTAATAGACCGTTATATATAAAAAGGTTAGGCCCAAAAGAGCCATTAGTTTCTATCTTCCTCTTCTTCATCCATTCAAAAAGAATCAAAGCAGAATCCATTCTCTTTTCTTTACCAAAACTGTTAATTATCGTTGAAAACACCTGGAGGGGCAAGTCCCTCTTGTCTACAAGAATCTCCCTCACATCATCCACTGTCAACGCGGTCTGCAGTCTCAAGGCTAGTGCTCTAACATCAACCTTACCAAAACTCTCTTCTTTGCCACCTTCCTTGCTATTCTCACCAACACCCATTTTTGGTTCACAGTCACTGTCCTGAACTTGACCCAAATTCAAAGACTTTATAACCTCCGACTCACCGTTAGAATCAATATTTTCCTCAACCAATTCACTCACAACACCTTCGTCCTCCAATGCCCACCCCAAGGGTGGAGCCAAGTCCCCAATATGACTCTTGTTTTGCTTCAAAATAATACCAAATTTGGGTTGAGGGCTTCCTAACAAAAACCCACATCTCAAATCCAATTTTGAGTGTCCAGAAAAGACCACAGTCCCATACCCTCTTGAACATTGAAAAACACTAATTTGTGCACAATGAGAAACTTTAAAAACACAACCCAGTTTCACCCTTCTTCTCCTGTTCAGATCAGAACTACCGGAATGGTCTATTTGAAAGTGAGAGACCACCCAGTTATTAAGTTTGAAGGGCCAAGTGCTAATCATTTCTTAGAAATTTAGAACCCAAAGAGGAAACCCTAATTGAAGCTATAATAAGTTACAGTAATAAGTGAGGAAGCAGCATAAGATGGGTTTCTAGCTCTTACCTTCTGCCATTGATTGAAGAATGGTGACTAAGTTCTAGCTTGCGTTGTCACAGCCATTCGTTTCCAACGAATCAAATAGATAAAACAGAGTATAAAAAATTAAAATTATTAAATTATGTAAATAGAGCACACCCACTCTAAACCGGAGAAAGTGGGGGCTTTTAAACAAACATCATTAAACAACTTTCCAAAACAATTATTGTTCACTTTTGATGAAAACGTTGGAAGTTTTCTCTTTAAAAAATTAATAAGTATCACTATGTTTATTTCCAAAAATACTAAAATGTAGCATGAAATATAAAATTTAGGTTAACGGCACATTTTCTCTCTTATTTAAAAAAATTATAAATCTTATTTTTCAACTTGCTTTTTATATATTTTATCCTATACTCAATTTTAAACATATTTATCTAGTATTATTTTGTCTTATAATTATTAATTTATTGTTTCCATGAAAATGCTTATTCTTGAAAATGAAAATTAAACTATTAGTGTTACAATAAAGTGAATTGATTATTGCGTTAAAATTTAAGTTTCGAAAATTCTGACTAAATTTGTCGATCGAACTTAAAATTAAAAACCCATTTAAATAAATTAAAAAATTGAGAACCGATTAAAAATAATTAAAATATCAGCAAAAGGTCGGCTCATTACAAAAATTACTAAATCATAAATTTTTTCTACAAAAATTAACCTAAGCATTTAATACATTCTTTTTTTATTACACAAAAAATTGGTATTATTAATAAATATTGATATATATTATTGACATTCCAATTTATGTATCATAACATATATTATTTAAACTTTTACATATATTTTAAAGTTAAGAAACTATAAATTTATGTTTTATTTAAGTTTTTTATTATCATTAAATTATGTTAATATATTTTTAATATCATTATTTTGGTGACATGGTTAGAGTTATGTATTGTTTACTTGAAGTTTGGTAATTTTGTCATACTTTTGTTTTTAAAAAATATTAAGTTTTTTTTTTTATAAAACTTTTATGTTAGGCATCATTATGCAACTTGACATCTCAACAAGGTTGACATCTCAAGTAACAATAATCATTTATCATCACATGAAAAAATATTATTAAAATAAAATAAAAAATAAATAAAATACAAACAAAAATATGGAAAGACTATACCAAAATTCATATGTTAACAAAAACGATACTTATGTAAACTATACCTATTCATAAAGAATTCTAAGAACATACTAGATGGAAGCCTATTATACCAATGAAATGATTCTATATGAATAAATCCTAAATTAGCCAACTTATCAGTACACACATTCCCTTCACGAAAAATATAAGTAACCCTAAACTTGATTTTCCCATAGTAATTAAGACAGATATTTCATCGATTACGAAACATTAGTCCTAGCAGTCAGCATAAACCAAGTCAGAATCACATTCAAGTCAAACATTAGTAAGCCTCATCTTTTGAACTTCCTCCATAGCATGTATAACTTCATAAAACTCAACAATCATAGCATTCTGAACTTCAAAAAACGCAGAGAAGTCACCAATAAACTTCCCCATACTCCTACGAAAAATACCTTCACAAGTAGTAAGACCAGGATATCCCCGAGCAACCCCATATGAGTAAAAAATGAGTAAAAGAATGTTAGTTGATTAGGGAAGAGTGTTTATAAATAATTGTTGGTGTCAATTTGAAGCTAACACACTAATTATGAGTATTCCAAAAATAAATTTCCAATTAAATTAAGGTTAAGGGACAAATAGTAATCTTGATTTCACTACATATGATAGTCTCATTTGGTGCATCTTGATTTCATCACAATTTTATCTTGAAAAAACACATCAATATATTAAGATATAAATTTTTTATATATATGTTACATTTTACCTTCATTCCTAAAAAAAAACATGGCACTTTTAGATGCATTATGATGATTTGTGTAATTTTAAATATTAAAATAATTTTATTAATATTAATTTGACCATAATTAACTAATTGAACCTTGAATCAATATCCTATTTAACTTATTTACTCATTCAATTTTAAATGCATAAATTAAAATAACATTATGATAGTCACATCAACTATGATATAAATTAGTGTTGTAGCCTAATGACATAAGAGAAATTACATAATTTATCTTTCATTTAAAAAAATGATATAGTTTATCATTATACTTTTTAAGATTTTTTTGTTCATTATATATATATATATATATATATATATATGATTTTAAAAGACTTTTTAACATAAAGAAAATCTTGTAAATTTTTAAAAGATTCGGTAAGAATGTAATTTTTTTAAAATAATTTTATGATTAGGTTTTGTACATAATGTATTTTGCACAAATCAATTATGGGATAATGGATAAAATATTTTTTAAATATACGTATAATAAAAAATAATGGCGATACTTTTTTTTTCTGAGATACAATATAATTTCTACAAAAGAAATATAAGTGAATTATTATATCAAATGGTTTTTTGACTTCTATGTTTTAAAGAAGTTCAGTGAGTGTGGTATAGTATGTTCATGCTAAGTTAAGGTTAATTTTAAATTTGCATAAGTTTTACCTTCTGTTCTAATAACGAGAGATTGAATATTCCCTAACGAATGTCTTTGTTAGAATATATGGTCTTAAACGAGAGGGGGTGAATTGTTTAAGAGGGGTTTTTGAAAACTTTTTCAGCTAGAACAAAATCCTTTTTGTGAAACTAAATCAGAAATTTAGTCAGCCAAGAATTTAAGCACAAAACAGTAAAGCACTAGAAAAACAATCAGTTGTTTCTGCGAAACAATCGGTTGTTTATACCAGTAAAGCAATAACAATTGAATTTAAAGGAGTTTAAGGGAAGAAAGAGATACACAAATAGTTTATATTGGTTCACTCTTAAATCAAGAGCTACATCCAGTCCCCAGAAGCCACTGAAAATCCACTAAGCAGTCAAAATAGATTACACACAAAACCACCAAAGTAGTGACCTTGAACCCTTCAAGAAACACACTCACTTTGGCACAACACACACCAAGAATGTTGATCTTGACCACCTCAAGAGCACACAACACTCCTTGGCAACAACACCAGAAAATACAGAAGATTCAGAACGAATTACACTTGTTTACAGAACAATCTGAAATCAAATACAAATGCAATCCTATTCCATTCTTTCTTGAGAAAACCCAAAGCTTGATGTGAATGTTCAAAACTTGAAATCAATCTTTCACACAACTGGAAAACTCAAATATGTTTCTCTTATTTGTTTTAAAACATAAACAAACCATTTATACTTTTCAAAGATTGGTCAAAGCATTTAATAGAGGAGTGTATTCAATTGGAAATCATTTAAAGTACACCCAACCACCAAAACAAAATTCTGTTAGGATTTTCAAAGAAACAATCGATTGAAACCACGAAACAATCGATTGTTTTAGTGTCACAGCAAGTCAACCAACCAAAACAGTTTTCAACCTTTTCAAAAACACCTAAAAGTAAAACAATCGGTTGTTTCGAAAAAACAACAGGTTGTTTTTCACTTAGTTTGAAAAACACTTTAAACTTAAAAAGGTTTTAAAACACATTAGCTTTAGATTCAACAAAGAGTGGATTACACTTTTAAACTACCCCAAATCCTATCCTAAACACAACAACAACTTCAACCTTGGATCAAACACTTGGATTTGGATTCTTCAAAGCCTTTGATCACTCTAGATCAACAATCTGTTGAAGATGGTTGCTGCCCTTTCAAGACATGTGTTTGATGAAGACTTTTATGTACAATTCTTGTATATTTCCTTTTGCTTTAAGAATGTCTTAGGTAGTGTTTAGAGGTTGTTTAAGAGTAGGCTTTTTGCTGAGCAACTCACCTCTTACCCACTGACCATGTGATAAGAGCAAGCACAAAATTTCTTAAACTGTTTTTCACATGTTTTACAAAAAACACGTTTACTGCATAAAAATAAATCTGTTCTTTTCCAAATAAACAGATTCATTTTTAAACTGATGCCTTGGCTAAGGCTTGTGAAAATTAGATTTTGTGCATCAAGTATTTCGACTAAGTCTTCTACCTTTCAAAACGACTGTGTTTTAAATAGTTAAGCTTTTTCTGTTTTCGTTTTGAAAAATAAATCCGTTCATCTATAAATGAATAAATTCTTTTTTGACTCTGGTGCCATGTCTAGCTTAAACGGTTTTAAGTTTTGTCCATGCACTAGAATGGCTGACTAAGTCTCCTCACATAACAAATTCTCTAACTGCTTTTGAAAATAAATCTGTTCATTTTATTTTCAATCTGTTCATTTTACAACAGCTTTAACTGTTTTTCAAAAATCTGTTGTAAGTTGGTTTTCTATAAAATGAAAACTTGTTTCTAAGTTTAAACTGTTAGAAAAGATGGCTTTAAACTATAGGGGGGGAGGTGAATTGTTTAAAAAAGTTTTCGCAAACTTTTCAAAGCTAGAATGAATTTATCTTAGAAACCAATTGATTTAGCAATTCAGTTAGCCAAAACAGCAAGCAAAAGCTGTAATACCAGAAAAACAATCGGTTGTTTATACCAGCAAACAACAAATAAACTGAATTTAAAGAGTTAGAGATAGAGAGATTGTACACAGTTGTTTATACTGGTTCACTCTAAACCAGAGCTACATCCAGTCTTCTCAAAAACCCTGAGGATATCCACTAAGCAACCACACCTTGATCACTTACACAACAACCAAGAGAATGACCTTGAACACCTCAAGAAACACACTCTCCTTGGCCAACACTAAGATTGCTGATCTTGAACACCTCAAGAACACACAGCCAATCTCAGCAAAACACAGAAACGAATTGTTCAACAGATTACAAAGATTACACTTGTTACAGATGAATATCTGAAATCAATACAAGTAGAATCCTATTCCAGCACCTTGATCAATCACAAACTCTTAAGCAATCTCAGCACTTTGAAAAACTCTGTAGAAAAACTTTGTCAAAAGATTCTTAATTCTCAAATTTGTTTTTCTTAATATATTCAAAGATGTAGTTTGTTATCAAATCTTAACAAACTCTTAAATTGCATTAAAAGATTGGTCAAAGCATTTAATGACTGGAGCGTATTCAGTTGAATCATTTAAAGCTCAGTCAAACACAAAACAGTTTTTCTGTTATGGTTCCAAAACAAACAATCGGTTGTTTCCTCGAATCAATTGGTTGTTTTGGTACTTAACAGTTTCAACCATTCAAAAACAGTTTTCAATCTTTCTCAAAACACCTAAGTATAAACAATCGGTTGTTTCGACAAAACAATCGGTTGTTTCAACTTAGTTTGAAAAACATTTTACTTTCATAAAGATTGAGATGCTAATTGCTTGAGATTTAATCAAAGGGTGGATTATAACATATAAACTACCCCAGAACAAAGCTTAAACCAGCACAGCAACAACAAGCAAAGCAGAGGCTTCAACATCCTTCAAAGGATTTGGATTCTTCAAAACATTGAACATCACAAGGTTCAACAATCTCCCCCTATTTGATGAAGACAAATCCCTGATGCTTGTGTTGTACCTGATTAAATCTGAAGCAGTTTCTGCAATAGAACTTTGAGCAATACATTGAACTTCTGATATTCTGTTAGCATACAGATAAACAGTTTAAATCTGAAAACATATCTAATATCAGAAACATATTACATATGCCAAACAGTTTTATCAACTTTAAAACAGAAACTTAAAACAAACTAGAAACACAGCATATATCTCCCCCTATTTGTCTTCACAAATAGACAAAGATAATAGATAAAACAAGATATTGTTTTCATTACATCAGAATAAAACAGCAACAGCAGAAGGAAAGAAATTTTAATACCAGAAAAGAACAGCCAAAAACAATCGATTGTTTCGATGACCAATCGGTTGTTTTTCCTTCATTCTTCTTCATCAGCAAACTGAAGATCAAAGATTTGATTCTGGACAGCTTCAATTTGTTCATCCAGAGTCATAAACCTTGCATCCATGTTGTCAAACCTGGTGTCAATCCTTTGGAAATTACTAACACAGAGATCATGGAGGCTCATTTGATTTTCAGCAAAGCTATCAAGCCTATTCATCATGAGTCTTTCAAAAGACGACGTGGTTGGCATTCTTTCTCCTTGATGTCCATCAGCAGCACTAGGTCCTGCATCTTGAAAATTTTCAGTTGGATCTTCATGTTGAACATCCATATCAGCAGGTTCATCTTGTTCAAGATTTGCAGCACCACTAGATGAGGCACCATGATCACCATCCTTACTTATCCATTTCCACCTACTTTTGTAAAGCCCATCTTGCTGAGTGATCCATTGTTCAACTCTTGAGTTGACTTGACCAGCTCAGAAGTTTCATCTTCAAGATTAACTTCAAAAGAGAGTAGAAAATATTAAAACAGCATAGGGATAATGATAATCACCTAACCTCATGGCTTTTTGCATGTGTTCTTTGATTATATGAATCCAATTGATCTTGATTTTCTTGGTGATGCAGAAGATATAAACCAGATCTTCTTCAGTTAGCACAGAGTGGTTACTCCCCCTTGGAGTTAGAATCCAAGTTACAATGAGAGCAAGCAACCTCTCATCTAGCTTCAAACCTCCAATCGAGCATGTACTAACTTGAGATTGATTATTCTTCAAGCAACTTTTGTAGAACCGGATTTTGTTAAAATCCTCCACCACACCAAGGTTTCCCTTGTTGATTCTCAGACCTGAGAACTTAAGCCCAGCAACAGCAGCCCATACTTCATGAGTTATCTCCATTTCCACACCTTTCACATGAGAAACAAGATTGTTTCCCTCAAACTTCAAGTTTGTGTAGAATACCCTCACCAAATCTGGATAAATGTTTCCCTTCATCTCTAGGAACTTTCTGAGAGATTGATCCTTGAGCAGCCTTCTCACATTATCAAGCTTTTGACTTTTCAGCCAATCAAAGCATACAACCTTGGGGTTGTTTATCTTCTTAATACTTGTCTCATATCTATACTTCTCAATGAGATCATTGTCTCCAGAAAACCAGCCTTTCAGCCTTCCTCCAGATCTTACAGCCCTGGTTTTGACTCTCTTGGAGGTGGGAGGGGTTGATTCCATGACAGCAGAGACGAACACAGAGGAGAGCACACTTCACAAATTTTTGCAAGAGATGGTGCAAGAGATATTGCAAGAGATGTTGCAATTGGTTGTTCTTGTGGAAGAGATCTGCACCTGATTTTATAGCAGTAAGAGAATCAATTTGAATTTAATTTCATTCAATGGTTACCTGATTTTCAGAGAGAGAGGACTTGACTCTGTTCTGCACAGAAAATGTCAGAAAAAGCTGAAAATCACATGGTCTTCACATGTGATCTTTGACTAGTCATTAAGGCTCTTGAATTTCCAAGATTTTGGAATATATTCCTTTTTGACTGTTGTAACTTCTTTCTGAACATGATCAACTTTCAACACAGATCTTTTGACCAAGATTCTCTCTTTTAAATTGATCTGCAACGGATAGAAATTAAAAAAAAAAAGCAATTAAATCAATTTCTTCATAGTGTTGTCAGACTCAAAACAATCGGTTGTTTTTCTGCAGCAGTTAAAAACTTGATTTTGAAATTTTAACCATGAGCAGAAGCAGTTTAAATCAGATGACATTGATTAAAAGAAAATTTATCACAAGAAAGAACTTTGAAACAGAAATTGAGAACAAATAAAGGAAAGTCTTATTCTTATGTTGATTCTTCAATGAGCCAATTGCTTGTTGATCAAGAAAACTCCTTTTCACTGTTTAGATCTTTTGGATAGCATTGATTCAGCTTCAATGACTGCCTTTTTCTTCAACAGCTTGATCAGATGGCTCAGTTCTTCTTTTTCTCTTTATTTTTCCTGCATAAACAATTTCAAGTAGCAAGATTTGGTCCCCTTACAAATTTGGGTCCGTTTGACTTTTCTTTGCAGTTAGAAACATCACATCCCTTAGGAATCCATTTCATAAAACCTTTAGGAACATAATATTTTCTAATTTTACAGAATCTAACAGAGTGGCCTTTCTTCATGCAGTAAAAGCATGTAACAACCGGTTGTTTCGTCTTAACAATCGGTTGTTTTTCAGATTTTCTTAAAAAACTTTTTGAAAACCTATCTTGGTTGTTCTGTGGGTTGAAGCCTAAACCAGCCTTTCCAAAAACACAGCTTTGAGATGCCAAGACATTCTCAAAGTTTGATTTCCCCTTTGAAAGCTTGTCCACAGTTTCAACAAGATAGTGAACCTTTTTCTCAAGATATTCACAATTTGTGCAAATGAGAGTATCACACTTGCAAGAGGAATTTTTGAAATGATTTTCCAATTTTTCAAAATCACTTTTTGCTTTTCTCAGATCCTCTTCAAGTGATTTAACTTTCTTTTCAAGCCCACTGTTAAGATCTTTCAATCGGTTGTTTGAAAGAACCAATCTATTAGCTTCATCATGTGTTTCTTGAAAAGCTTCAAGTAATTCACTATAATTTTGTTCATTTAAGGAAGCACATGAACTTACCTCACTTGAACTGCAAGAATCATCATCATTCTTAGCTACCAAACATATGTTTGCTTTTTCATCTTCACTTGATGAAGAACTTGATGATGACACCTCATTTTCATCCCAAGCTATGTAGGGTCTTTTTGTCTTGCCTTTCTTCTCCTTGTAGCTTGTTTTTTTCTCTTTGCTCTTGTTAGGACAATCCGCCTTTATGTGACCTTGCTCACCACAACCAAAAAAAGTATAGTTATTTGAATTAAATTCATTGGGTTTCTTGTTTCCATACCTATCCTTGTTGTTGTCTTTGTTGCGGTTTCTCTTTAGGAATTTGCTGAACTTTCTTGACAGCAAACTAAGATTTTCCTCATCACTATCATCACTTGAATCTTGCTTTCCCTTATGCTTGGATGCTTTCAAGGCTATGCTCCTTGTGTGCTTATCTTCACTCTCTTGAACATTGAGTTTATTCATCTCTAGCTCATGTTCCCTAAGCTTTCCAAACAAAGAAGCAACACTTAATGATGTTAGATCTTTAGATTCGGAAATAGCAGTTACCTTTGGTTGCCATGCTCTATCAAGACATTTCAAGATCTTGATGTTCAGCTCTTCTTTGTCAAAGGTCTTGTCTAGGCTCATAAGGTGATTGATGATGTGTGTAAACCTTTTCTGCACCTCATTTATTGTTTCTCCTTTAAGCATTCTAAACATCTCATACTCTTGGATGAGAGCATGCTTTCTAGCTCTTTTCACCTCATTTGTTCCTTCATGAGTAACTTCCAAAGTGTCCCACATTTCTTTTGATGATTTGCATTGTGAGACCCTGAAAAACTCATCAGAATTTAAAGCAGAGGTTATAATATTTTTGGCAATGCAATCGAATTTGGCCTTTTTGCTTTCTGCATCAGTCCATTGAGACCATGGCTTCTCAATGACAGAACCATCTTTTTCAAACTTTGGGATAAAAGGACCATTTTCAATTGCATCCCGAATTCCTTTGTCAAGAGATTCCATAAATATTTTCATTCTAACTTTCCAAAACTGGTAATTCAAACCACAAAACAAGGGTGGTCTGTTAATTGAGGCACCTTCCCCAAACGGTAGTCTGTCAGCCATTTTAAAAAGATTTTTAGGATCAACTTGAATAACTTTCAAGAACCAAGCTCTTGATGCCAATTGTTAGAAAAGATGGCTTTAAACTAGAGGGGGGGTGAATTGTTTAAAAGAGTTTTCGCAAACTTTTCAAAGCTAGAATGAATTTATCTTAGAAACCAATTGATTCAGCAATTCAGTTAGCCAAAACAGTAAGCAAAAGCTGTAATACGAGAAAAACAATCGGTTGTTTTGTAGAAACAATCGGTTGTTTATACTAGCAAACAACAAATAAACTGAATTTAAAGAGTTAGAGATAGAGAGATTGTACACAGTTTTTTATACTGGTTCACTTCAAACCAGAGCTACATACAGTCTTCTCAGAAACCCTGAGGATATCCTGATGGAAGAAGGCCAAGCACAACCTTCCATGAAAGGCAAAAGCCAAGTCAAGAGCGTCTAAGATCAAGCTAGGAGCGTCTAAGACCAAGCTAGGAGCGTCTAAGACAAGCTAAGAGCGTCTAAGACAAGCTAGGAGCGTCTAGGACAAGCTAGGAGCGTCTAGGACAAGAAGACTTGGATCAAAGCTATGAATGGGAGAGTGGCATACTAGCACATATTCCGTGAAGGCCCATCAAGTGTAGTTTAGCTTTAATTGGGGTGTAAATAGCATAGCCATGTGGACAAATGTTTATTTTTCTGCACATTAGAATTAAGGAGGAGTTAACCTTGATTAGCTAAAGGTTTCTAGAAGCCTTCACTAATCAAGGGACGGTTTTGTGAAGCCATGTGCACCCATGTGCTCCATGTGCCCATGTGCCTCACATTTCCATTTCATTTGGCTTACATTTCATCTTCTCTTAGCTTAACATTTACGGCCTCCTTAGCCTATAAAAGGAGAAGCCTATCACTTGTATTTGGAAGATTAATGATAGTAATGTTATGCTGCCCATATTGTGCCATACATTGCCTTTGCCTAGTTTCTAGGTCCTAATCTTCTCTTCACCATTTACCAAGAGGGCTGGCCGAACCTCCCTTTTTCCATACATTTCATGCACCTTCAAGATCACTACAACTCCTAGGAGGATCTTGCCCACTTTCACCATAGCTTCTGCACCATATTCACATACATCCAAGAAGAGCTCCATGAGAATGCCATCATTTGGTATCATGAGCATAGGTTCTTCAAAGATGAGTATTTATTGGTCATTTTCTTTTTGAGTTCTTCTTTAAACCGTGTTGTTCTTTACATCCCATATTGTCTTGCTGTTTTTTAATTTTTGCTTTGAATTGGTGTGCTGTTTGGAAATTCCAATCGGTGCATCTTGTTCAATTGTTCTTGAGCAATCTTTGTGCAATTTTTGGTAGGATTCCATACACTTTGTGTTGCTGTTTTTATTTTAGGTATTTGAGTCCTTATTGCAATTTTATTTGGTTCATTTTATGCTCTTTGAGTCTTTTAAATTTCTGAATCTATATGTGTTTTGTCTAGTCATGTTTTTCCAAAATGTCATCAAATCATAGTAGTACTTTGTTTGGCTTATTTGTTTCTTGATTTTGGTCTAAATGTTTGTTTTGAATCTGTTGTGTTTTTGATCCTTTGGTGCCTTTTATTTTTAGCTTGAGTTCATATTTGTGTTTAGATCTACACAAATTCCTTTTCACCAATTCCATTGTGTTTTTCTTTTGGTATCTTGCTGTTTTTTTTCCAGATTTTACAGAATCCCCTGTTTTGCATAACTCTGTGCTGGTTGTTTTGCTTAAGAAAATTATTTTCCCACATAGGAAATTTTTGATTCTCTGGATTATGCAAGATTGAGGTTTTACATAAAAGACAAAAAAAGAATCAGCTCAAAAGAGTCAATAGAAAAAAAAAATGATAAATATTATAAAAACAGTGTGCAAAGCTGGCGCTACAGTTGGCGTAACTGAACACTGATTTTAGAAAATTTATTAAACAAAAATGGTTGATGCGTTTTGAGTGAAACCAACGCCATAATTTATTTAAGATCTTGAATTATTGGCATATAAATTTACAGAAGTAAATCTTAAAAGGAAAGCTCAGCATAAATCGGGGAAAATCACGCTCTCTGGCCCACAACAATTTTTCAGTGGTGCTGTTTTTGATTTTGAAATCAATTCTAGTGCTATTCTTAGGATCCATTTTGTGTGCCTACCTTTCTTTGAGTACCTTTATTGCTTATCTAATATTTCTTTGGAACTCTTTCTAGTTGTCACAATTTAATTCCATTTGTGTGGTACTGTTTTTCCAATTAATTTGTTTCTTGCTTTAATTCTTTGGCCTCTAAATTTGGTGCTGGATTGTTTCTCAATTGGTGCTTATTTGAGTGGAAATTTGACTTGAGTGAGATCTAGTTTGCTTGATAGGTGTTGGATTGGAGAATTAATTCCCTAATTCTAAGAGGAACAAAGGCAAGGGCAGAAAACAAATACCTACCAAAAACACCACAAACATTGGAAGGCCCAACAAAGAAAAGACAATCAAGGAAGTGCCAATAGCAAAAAAAAAAAAAAAAAGATCAACAAAGGGAGTTTTCTTTATTTCTTTGCAACTTAACTTTTGTTAATTACTTCTTTAATTACGTGATTAGACGGTGAGTGTGTCTTCAAGGGCTCCAAGTGTCCAAGAAGCCTCACCTAGGGCCGACTAGTGTAGAACTATCTAGCTTAGCAATTGTTAATTGTTTTAATTGCAACTCTTTGCTTTAGATAGTTACATTTTTAATTGTCTTGTTTTGCTTAAAGCTTTGTTAATTGTTGCTTGGTTAATTAGCTATTTTGCATTGCTTTCTTGCATTAAAATTTTGATTTCTCCAACTTAATTGTGTTTTAAGTGATTTACTAAGAGAAAACTTTGTGTGAAGACATTAAGGGATAGTCTTTGGCTAAGGCAAGACTTGGTATTTAAGTAGTCCACTGTGACTCACCTCCCTTACCTGGAAGACTACCTTCTTTGACTTCCCTAAATTTTCTCAAGGAAAAATACTTCTACACACAAAGCTCTAGTCATGTCTTCTTCTTCTCATTCTGCAAAGTCTATTGAAAGTGAAGTAAAATCTTTGAAAACTCTTTTGAAAGAAGTTTCACAATTTGTGCAAATGATTTCATTTAGACAATTGGAGAATGAGACTAAAATCAATGAGTTGACTAAAGCCAAGGAAGAGAAGTCTCAAAAATAAAAAAAATCTCTTACTCATACATCCCATTCTAAAATAAATGAGTCTCTAGGGGAGGGTAGCCTTAGAATCAATGACTATTACCAACCACCCCCTAGAAAAAATAGGCAAAGGGAGGAAGAGAGCCCAAGGGAAGTAAGGGTAGACCTACCCCATTTCTATGGTAAGGAAGATGTAGAGGTATACCTAGATTGGGAGATGAAAGTAGAGCAACTCTTTGCTTGCCATAGGGTGAGTGAAGAAAGGAAGGTACCCTTAGCAACCCTTAGTTTCCAAAGCAATGCCATGTATTGGTGGACCTCTCTAGAGAGAGACCGACGTCTTCATAGGGAGCCTCCCATAGAATATTGGAATGACCTTAGGGGAGCCCTAAGACGTCGCCACATACCTTCCTACTACCATAGGGAGTTAATGGACAAGCTCCAAAGACTCCAAAAAAAGAACATGAGTGTGGAAGAGTATAGCCAGAAAATGGAGCTCTACATGATGAGAGCATCCATTAGAGAGGAAGAAACCACCACCATATCTAGGTTTCTAAGTGGGCTCAACCTTGAGATAAGGGATAGAGTAGAACTTCTACCCTACCAAGACTTGAATGACTTGGTTCAACTTCGCATTAAAGTTGAACAACAAAATTTGCGCAAAACTTCAAGTCAAAGGGTGGGTTCTTACTCCAACTTTTATCCCAAGAAAGACTTTAAAAGGGAGGGTAGCACATCTAGAGACGAACCCAAAGAAACTACCAAACCTTTAGTGAAAGATGCCTCCACCCCATCCATCTATGCTAGGGACACCAAGTGTTTTAAGTGTTTTGGAAGAGGGCATGTGCAAGCGCAATGTCCAAACCAAAGGGCTTTGTTCTTAAAAGGAAAAGATGAGTACACTAGTGGTGAGGATGAACCTAATACACAAGAAAAGGGGGAAGGAGAGAGGAAAAATCCTTTGGAGGGGGACTTATTGATGATTCAAAGAATCCTCCTCAATCAACCTAGTGCATCCATCGAGACATAACAAGAGAACATATTTCATACTAGATGCAATGTTTTAGAAAATATATGCTCTCTTATTGTGGATGGTGGATCATGCTGCAATTGCTGTAGCACTAGATTGATTGAGAAACTAAATCTACAAGTAGTTCCTCATCCAAAACCTTACAATTTAGAATGGATCAATGAGAATCGAGAACTACGTGTAGACAAACAAGTGGAAATCAAGTTTTCTATAGGTAACTACAAAGACAAAGTTTTATGTGACGTAGTACCTATGGAAGCTTGCCACATCTTATTAGGTAGACCATGGCAATTTGATAAGAAAACCTTGCATGATGGTCTAACTAACGAGATTTCCTTCATCCACAAGCACAAAAAGTTTGTACTTAGCCCTTTACCACATTCCCAAGTGGTAAAAGACCAAATACAAATGAAACATAAGAGGGATGATGAGAAAATAGAAAAAGAGAAAACTTTTGGGAAACAAAAGGCGTGGGAGAAGAGTGTTCCTTCCCACAAGGTCATTCAACAAGACAAGCACATTGAAAATACCCTTGGAAACATGCTTCTTGTTGAACAACCTAGCCTTACCTCTTGTAAAGGAACACTTGCAAGCATAAGCAAAAAATAAGAGTCTTTAAAAGAAGCTTGCAAGACTATTTCTCAAATGTGCTAGGATATCACCAAGAGAATGTCAAGTTATCTATAAGCATCTACAAAAACAAAGTTTTGTGTGAAGTAGTGCCTAGAGCAACTTGTCATGTCTTATTGAGACAACCATTGTAAAGTGTACAAATTTTCATAAACAATGGTTGTACCAACGAGACTATCTTTACACATGAGAGAAAAAGTCTACATGAAGGAGAACTCATGAGCCAAATTAGAGTTGATAAAACTCTAGAGCTTTTAAAAGGAAAACTTTTGTCACCCATGAGAAAAGAGGTTCAAAGACATTACTTTAGGTACAATTCTTGTTTTCAAACTACACCTAAGGCAAAGTCTCAAGAACTCTTTACTCCTTCACCTTTTGTAAATGATCCTTGGGAAGACACACAATTCATATTAGAGCTTCCTAGGACAACAAAAGGTTTTGATTCCTTCTTCATGGATGTGGATAAACTCTTCCTAAGAAAAGTGACAAGCCTCCATGATTTATCTTCAAAAATAGTGATGGATAGAGCTCCAAAATTTGAAAACATAGCTCTTCCTTCTATGCTTCACGAAATCATGAGGGACACCCACAATTCTTGGGATAAGAATCCTTTTCCTTTTGAGCATGCATACAATGGACTAGTCCACAAGATTACTCATATTTCTCCATTTGAAGTTGTATGTGAACATAGTCCTCTTGCCCTTTTAAAGTTGTTACCATCTCCTAAAGGAATTATGCCTAAGGGAAAAGTAACTACTATTGGAAATTTTAGGAAACATAAAAAGATTAGAGGACACATACAACCATCAAAAGGGAAACATTGTGAGAAGTTTCCAAAAACAAAAGAAAAACAAAAATGGCAACTTCACACAATTAAATTTTCTCCAAATGCTCACACTAACTTCTTCGCTTTGTTTCAAGATTCCCATAGATTGACATTTGATCCGAGAGGACATACCTTGACGAAGCAAGAGGCTGCTATCCGAGATCAAGTCTGAAGATCTGAGGATAGATCTTCTCAAGAAGGAGGAGATGATGGCCACCATCCAGCCACAACCATCCCCTAGGAAGCAAAAGCATTGGATTTGAGGACAAATCCTTTTCAAGAGGGAGGGGATGATGGAAGAGGGCCAAGCACAACCTTCCATGAAAGGCAAGAGCCAAGTCAAGAGCGTCTAAGATCAAGCTAGGAGCGTTTAAGACCAAGCTAGGAGCGTCTAAGACAAGCTAGGAGCGTCTAGGACAAGCTAGGAGCGTCTAGGACAAGAAGACTTGGATCAAAGCTATGAATGGGAGAGTGGCATACTAGCACATATTCCGTGAAGGCCCATCAAGTGTAGTTTAGCTTTAATTGGGGTGTAAATAACATAGCCATGTGGACAAATGTTTATTTTTCTGCACATTAGAATTAAGGAGGAGTTAACCTTGATTAGCTAAAGGTTTCTAGAAGCCTTCACTAATCAAGGGACGGTTTTGTGAAGCCATGTGCACCCATGTGCTCCATGTGCCCATGTGCCTCACATTTCCATTTCATTTGGCTTACATTTCATCTTCTCTTAGCTTAACATTTACGGCCTCCTTAGCCTATAAAAGGAGAAGCCTATCACTTGTATTTGGAAGATTAATGAGAGTAATGTTATGCTGCCCATATTGTGCCATACATTGCCTTTGCCTAGTTTCTAGGTCATAATCTTCTCTTCACCATTTACCAAGAGGGCTGGCCGAACCTCCCTTTTTCCATACATTTCATGCACCTTCAAGATCACCACAACTCCTAGGAGGATCTTGCCCACTTTCACCATAGCTTCCGCACCATATTCACATACATCCAAGAAGAGCTCCATGAGAATGCCATCATATCCACTAAGCAACCACACCTTGATCACTTACACAACAACCAAGAGAATGACCTTGAACACCTAAAGAAACACACTCTCCTTGGCCAACACTAAGATTGCTGATCTTGAACACCTCAAGAACACACAGCCAATCTCAGCAAAACACAGAAACGAATTGTTCAACAGATTACAAAGATTACACTTGTTACAGATGAATATCTGAAATCAATACAAGTAGAATCCTATTCCAGCACCTTGATCAATCACAAACTCTTAAGCAATCTCAGCACTTTGAAAAACTCTGTAGAAAAACTTTGTCAAAAGATTCTTAATTCTCAAATCTGTTTTTCTTAATATATTCAAAGATGTAGTTTGTTATCAAATCTTAACAAACTCTTAAATTGCATTAAAATATTGGTCAAAGCATTCAATGACTGGAGCGTATTCAGTTGAATCATTTAAAGCTCAGTCAAACACAAAACAGTTTTTCTGTTATGGTTCCAAAACAAGCAAAGCAGAGGCTTCAACATCCTTCAAAGGATTTGGATTCTTCAAAACATTGAACATCACAAGGTTCAACATAAACATCGATCATACAATTGTGAAAACAAGTTTTTGCATCAGAGAATTGAGGATTTACAAAGAATTAGCATCTGTTCTTAAAAGATTTCGAAAATCACAAAGTGCTTCTTCTTGTTCGGTTCCAAAAGCTTGGTGAGAGGTGCTGCTACTGTTCTAGCAATCTGTTCTACTGGTTTAAGGCATATTTCTGCATCCTCTATCAGGTGTAGTCGTTTCACATTTCTTTTCTTGTAAAAGTTTGGTTGTACACTCTTCTTGATAGGGTTTCTTGAAGAGTGTGTGTGCTGAAATAGGGTTTTTCAGCAAGTGTACCTAAGTTCTTGTAGGGTTCAAGAACAGTGGGATTTGTGTTTGTTTGAATTGTGATTTAGTGAATTTCACCTTGGTTTAGGTGAAGACTGGATGTAGCTCAGTTGAGTGAACCAGTATAATTGCCTTGTGTTCATTCTCCCTTAATCTCTGCACTTAAATTTTGGCTTATCTGTTAAACTATCAAGAAATAAATCTATTCAATTAATAATAAATCTGTTCTTTCTGGGCTTGTTTCATATTGTTCTTAATTTCTGGAAAAGCTGTTTGATTCTGATAAGAACATATAAAATCTGTTAAAAGCCACTGGAACAAATTGATTGTGATAGGTTACTCAAGTAATTGTCAAGCTATTAATTGAACCTTATTCACTTGCTTAAAAATTGAAGCTTGCTGTTTTTTTATTCACTGTTTTTTTTCATTATACTAGTGTGTGTATCTGGAAAATCAATCTGCATAATCTTGTGATTAACTTGATTGTATAAACGTTTTTCAAACACAAACAGTGCCAAAATAAATCTGTTCAATTTCAAATAAATCGATTTATTTTCTGTACACTGTGATAAATACTGATTCTGCGAGAAAGTTTTAAAAGATCAATTCACCCCCCCCCCCTCTTGACTTTGGCACTATTAAACCCAACACTTGGTATCAAGAGCTAGGACTTATATTTTAATCAAGTTTGTTTGTAATAATGTCTGAGTTTAAAGTGCTTTTTGCTGAGGGATCTGCTGTTAATAGACCACCTATGTTCAATGGAATGAATTATGCTTTTTGGAAAATTAGAATGCAAATTTTCATGGAATCTATTGATGCATTAATTTGGGAAGCTGTGGTCCATGGACCCTATGTGCCAATGCAGATTGTCAAGGATGAAGAAGTGGTGAAGCCAAGATCTGAATGGAATGAGACCGAAAGGAGGAAGGCTCAACATGATCTTGTGGCCAAGAACATCATAACCTCTGCATTAACAATGGATGAGTTCTTCAGGATATCCCAATGTAAGTCAGCTAAGGAGATGCGGGAAGTCTTAGAAGTCACTCATGAGGGTACTGAAGATGTGAAAAGGTCAAGAAAACATTCTCTCATCCAAGAATATGAATTGTTTAAAATGAAACCCGATGAGAGCATTGCTGATGTGCAGAAAAGGTTCACTCATATTGTGAATCACCTTACTGGTTTGGGAAAAGAATTTGACAGAGAGGAACTCAACATAAAGATATTTAAGTGCCTCGACAGAAGCTGGCAACCAAAGGTGACTGCCATATCTGAAAACCGTGATCTGTCAAAGCTAGGAACTTGTGCACTCCTTGGAAAGCTAATGAAGCATGAGCTAGAGCTCAAGAGACTCAAAGAGCAAGAAACAACAGAGAGAAAACCCAAAGGTCTTGCACTGAAAGCAAGTGAACTGAATGAGATCAAGGAGGAAAAAGAAGATGCTGATGATGATGAAACAATCTATCTTCTTACAAAAAGATTCAACAAATTCCTGAAGAAGAAAAGCAGAGATAGGAACCAGCAGAAAAGAAGGTATCCTAAACCCAATGATTCAAATTCCTCTAACTATACTTGCTTTGGCTATGGCAAAACAGGGCACATCAAAACGGATTGTCCAAACAATCAATCAAAGGATAAATCTGCCAGCAAAAGAGTTGAAAGGAGCAAGGGAAGAAGAGCTTACATCTCATGGGAAGAAAATGAAGTATCTTCAACCAGCAGCTCTTCAACTGAGAATGAGGAAAACAATATGTGCTTCATAATGAAGGATGAGGAGTCAATCTCTGATTCAGTAAGTGAATTTTCTGTGGATTCTGATAACTATGATCAATTGCTTGCTGCTTTCATGGAAACACATGATGAAGCAAATAGGCTAGCTGTAATATGCAATAAGCTGCAAAAGGTAAATAATGTGCTTGCACCTAAAGTAAAAACACTTGAGGAAGAATTGCATATGGAAAAAACAGATTTGGTAAGCCTTGAACTAACATGCTTGCATGCCTCTATTAAAACCTGTGAAAACTGCAAAAAATTGGAAAAACAAGTGGAGTATTTGCTAAAAACCCTTTCCAATTTCACCAAGGGAAGAGAGAACCTTGAGTCTCTTCTTGGCTCACAGAATGTTGTTTTCAATAAAAATGGACTTGGTTATACCCCTAGAAATGTAACCAATGTCAAAAAGCTTTCAAGTTTTTTTGTTCCAGCAAAATCAGGTTTTTCAGCTTTTAACAGTGGCAAAAAGGCATCTCATGTAACCTGTTTTTACTGCATGAAATCTGGTCATATCTCTAGGTCTTGCATTGCTAGAAAACATCTTGTTCCTAAGAATTTAGCAAAATGGCTACCAAAGAGAAGGTTTTAATCTATGCTGGACCCTATACTAAAAAGGGTACCATTTGTATCATTTTTATTCTGTTTTGTAGATGAGCAACAAGAAAAATCAGTGGTACTTGGATAGTGGCTGCTCCAAGCATATGACTGGAGATCTTACAAAATTCACTAGCTTGAAGCTCAAAGCAGAAGGACATGTAACCTATGGTGATAATAACCGAGGAAGGATTTTGGGCAGAGGCACTGTTGGAACAGGGAACTCAACCACTATTGAGAATGTGCTTTACGTAGAAGGACTCAAGCATAGCCTTCTCAGCATAAGTCAGCTTTGTGACAAAGGATACAAGGTGAATTTTAAGTCAAATGGCTGCACAATCTCAAGTAATTCATCTGGTAAGGTACTGTTTACTGGTAAGAGAGTGAATAACATATATCTGTTGAATATCATGGAAACTAACTCTTCAAATGAGTGTTTGCTGTCTAGAAGTGATGAGTCTTGGCTGTGGCACAGGAGGTTAGCTCACATACACACTAATCACTTAAATAAACTGAAATCTAAAGATTTAGTTTCTGGTTTACCTAACATTAAATTTCAGGATAACAGGCTTTGTGATGCTTGTGTGAAAGGTAAACAAATCAAATCCTCTTTCAAGTTAAAAGATATTGTCTCTACAAAAAAATCCATTGGATGTGTTACATATGGACTTATTTGGACCATCTAGAGTTGCTAGCTTGGCTGGAAATTTGTATGCTTTAGTTGTTGTGGATGATTACTCTAGATTTACATGGACTTTATTTCTTGCACATAAACATGATGCTTACATTGCTTTTAAGAAATTGGCAAAGGTTCTGCAAAATGAAAATGGTTGTTGCATTAAATCAATTCGAAGTGATCATGGGGGAGAGTTTCAGAATGCTAGATTTGAGAGGTTCTGTGAGAAGCATGGGATATCACACACCTTTTCAGCCCCTAGGACACCCCAACAAAATGGTGTAGTTGAAAGGAAAAACAGATCATTAGAGGAACTAGCTAGAACCATGTTAAATGAATCTAAGCTCCCTAAGTACTTTTGGGAAGATGCAGTCTATACTGCAGCTTATGTGTTAAATAGAACCTTAATTAGACCCATTCTTAAGAAAACTCCATATGAATTGTATAAGGGCAGAAAACCTAGTGTGAGCCACCTTAGAGTTTTTGGGTGTAAATGCTTTGTATTGAATAATGGCAAAGAAAATCTTAGTAAGTTTGATGCTAAATCTGATGAAGGTGTACACATTGGTTATGCTTTGAATGGTCATGCATATAGAGTCTTCAATAAAAGGTTGCTCATAGTAGAAGAATCAATGCATGTTGTTTTTTATGAAACTGATCATAGCATATCTAAAACTGATGCTGATGATCTTGACAGTAATGAATTTAAATCTGTTTTAAATCAAAATGAATCGATTCATTTTGATACTGCTGATACACATGCTATGCAAGAATCTAATGTGCCTGCAGGTTTGCCAAAAGAGTGGAAAACCCCTAGAGACCTAACCCTTGATAATGTCATTGGGAACATTGAGAAAGGAGTATCAACTAGGAAATCCTTGAACAACTTCTGTGAAGCAATGGCCTTTGTATCTCAAGTGGAACCCAAGAATCTGAATGAAGCTCTCAAGGACAGCAACCGAATTTTAGCCATGCAAGAGGAACTGAATCAATTTGCTCTTAATGAGGTCTGGACTCTTGTTCCTAAAATACCTGAGATGAATATAGTTAGAACAAAATGGGTATTCAGAAACAAAATGGATGAACACGGGGTGATTACCAGAAATAAGGCTAGGCTAGTAGCTAAAGGGTACAATCAAGAAGAAGGAATAGACTATGATGAGACATATGCACCAGTGGCTCGGTTAGAAGTTGTTAGATTGCTACTTGCCTTCTCCTGCATCAAAGGGTTCAAGCTATTTCAAATGGATGTGAAGAGTGCCTTCTTGAATGGTTATATAAATGAAGAGGTATTTGTTTCACAGCCACCAGGTTTTGAAGACCATCAACATCCAGAATACGTGTTCAAACTCAAAAAGGCTCTCTATGGGCTCAAGCAAGCTCCTAGGCAATGGTATGAGAGGCTAAGTGATTTCCTCACCTCACAAGGCTATGATAGAGGCACATCTGATAAGACCTTGTTCATTAAGAAGAAAGGAGATGACACAATTCTAGTACAAGTTTATGTGGATGACATCATTTTTGGATCAAACAATGGATAATTGTGTGAAACTTTTGTGAAAGTCATGAAGAGTGAGTTTGAAATGCCAATGATGGGTGAGTTGAACTATTTTCTAGGCTTGCAGGTCAAACAACTCAAGGATGGCATTTTCTTGAATCAAGCTAAGTACTGCAAGGATCTTCTGAAGAAATTTGAAATGGACAAATGCAAACCAATCAGCACACCCTTCTCAACAAGTTGTCACTTGGATCATGATGAAGCTGGAATTGCTGTTGATGAAACCAAATACAGAGGACTAATAGGATCACTACTGTATCTCACTGCCAGCAGGCCTGACATAATGTTTGCAGTGTGCATGTGTGCTCAGTTTCAATCTGCTCCTAAAGAATCACACTGCAATGCTGTCAAAAGGATTTTGAAGTATTTGCAAGGAACTAAAGAAGTTGGCTTGTGGTATCCAGGTAACATTTCATTAAGCTTAACTGGATATTCTGATTCAGACTTTGCAGGTTGCAAAATTGATAGGAAGAGCACCAGTGGAACCTGTCACTTGCTTGGATCAAGCTTGATCTCATGGCAATGCAAAAAGCAGGCTTGTAGCTCTCTCCACGGCTGAAGCAGAGTACATTGCAGTAGGGAGTTGCTGTGCTCAAACCGCTAAGACAGCAATTGAATGATTTTGGTATCTTACTTAACCATATACCTCTGCTGTGTGATAACACAAGTGCAATCAACTTAACCAAAAATCCTGTCATGCATTCTAGAACCAAACACATTGAAATTTGATGGCAAATTTCATGAAGGTCTTCTTGAATCATGTAAGAAAATGGTGCAGAAGCTATGAAGGTGTGTGTGCAAGATCCTCCTAAGAGTGATGTTGATCTTGAAGGTGCATGGTAAGTATGGTATTTGGGAGGTTCGGCCAGCCCAAGGAATGGTGAAGGATGTGAAGTTTAGAGCCTAGAATTCTAGGGAGAAGCAAAGCTTGGCACAAAATGGCAGCATAACTTTACTCACAATAAATTTGAAAATACAAGGTGTAGGCTCCTCTTTTTATATGCTAAAGAGGACCATAATGCAACCCTAATGCTAATCAAAATGAAATGCAAATTTACATCACATGGAGCACATGGCCATGTGGAGAATCCTTCTAGAAAGTGACCAAATCTTTAGCAAAACTAGGTCAAGTCTCATGGAATCAAGTTTATGCTATTTACACCACAACTAATACTAAGCTACCCCTAATGGGCCTTCATGTAGCATAAACAAATCTGCATGGATTCGCTTGGCCATGGGCTTAGCAATTTGGTCCTAGACGCTCCTTTCATTGGCCTAGACGCTCTCCACCTTGAGCTAGACGCTCCTCCCCTTTGGCCTAGACGCTCCTCCCTTAGCCCTAGACGCTTTTGGTTTGGCTTTGGATGCTCATGTCTTGGCTTTGTCTTTCTTGTGAAGTTGTGCTTGGCCCTCTTCCGTCATCCCCTCCCTCTTGAAAAGGATTTGTCCTCAAATCCAAAGCTTTTTCTTCAACTAGGGGGATGAGTGTGGCTGGATGGTGTCCATCATCTCCTCCTTCTTGAGAAGATCTATCCTCAGATATACAGACTTGATCTCGGATAGCAGCCTCTTGCTTCGCCAAAGCTTGTCCTCCTGGATCAAACGTCCACCTATAGAAATCATCAAATAAAGCATAGGTGTTAGTTTGAAAATCAATTTTACTATGTTGCCATTTTTGTTTTTCTTTTGGTTTTGGCAACTTTGGACAATGTTTCTCTTTTGATTGTTGTATGTGTTCTCTAATCATCTTATGCATTTTGAAATGTGCATTTGTGGTTACTTTCTCTTTAGGCATAAATCCTATAGGAGATGGTAACAACTTAAAAGGAGAAAGATGATTTAGCCCACATATAACCTCAAAAGTAGAAATACAAGTAGTTTTGTGAACTACTTTATGGTATGTATGCTCACCTCTAGACTTGTGTTTGTCCTTTATGATTATTCTAGGCATAGTAGAAAGAGCTAGATTTTCAATTGTATTTTGATCATGCGTTTGAGGATGATAAGAATTTAAAGTGTGCAACTTAGTTGCAAGTTTTCCAAAGGAAGTCCTCAAATCATGGTTTGCGAAATTTGGAGCTCTATTCAACACTATGCTTGAGGATAAACCATGAAGATGTATCACTTCTCTAGAGAAGAGTTTATCCATAACCATGAAGATTGAATCACAACCTTTTGTTGTCCTAGGGAGTTTTAATATGAAATTTATATCTTCCCAAGGATCATTTGCAAAAGGTGAAGGAGTATAGAGTTTATGAGACATTGCCTTGGGCGTAGTTTGAAAACAAGAATTGTACCTAAGGTAATGTCTTTGAACTTCTTTTCTCATGGGGGACAAAAGTTTTCCTTTTAAAAGCTCTAGAGTTTTATCAACTCTAATTTGTCCCATGAGTTCTGCTTCATGAAGACTTTTTCTCTTATGTGTAAGGATAGTCTCGTTGTGACAACCATTGTTTATAAGGATTTGTACATTTTGTAATGGTTGTCTCAATAAAACATGACAAGTTTCTTTAGGCCCTACTTCACATAAAAATTTGTTTTTGTAGATGCTTATAAAAAACTTGACATTCACTTGGTGATATCCTAGCACATATGAAAAACAAACTATTTCATTTTTATCTATGCAAGCTTCTTTTAAAGACTCTTCTTTTTCACTTAGGCTTGCAAGTGTTCCTTTACAAAAGATAAGGCTTTGAGGTTGTTCAACAAGACACATATTTTCAAAGGTATTTTTAAATCTTTGGTCTTGTTGAATGACCTTGTGGGAAGGAACACTCTTCTCCCACGCCTTTTGTTCTTCAAGGGTCTTTTCATGCTTTTCTTTTTCTTCTTTTTCTTTAGCTTCCCTTTCGACTTCCCCTCTCTTCTTTTGTATTTTTCTTTCCTTTCTTTCTTTATGGGAAGCAAACAATTTTTCTACCCCCATTTCCCAATCTAGGCAAGCTTCTATATTTTCTTTTCCATGGAAATGGGGTTGGTCTACCCTAACCTCTCTTGGGTTTTCTTGTTCTTTTCTATCTCTTCTATGTCTTCTAGGGGGTGCTTGATAATAATCATTTACTCTAATGCTTCCCTTCCCAAAAGAATCATGATCTTTAGAGATATATGCATGAGAAGGTAATTTTTTTAGAATGTGAGACTCCTCATTCTTTGCTTTAGTCAAAACATTAAGTTTAGTCTCACTCTCCAATTGTCTATATGCAATTGATTGCACAGTTTGTGAAACTTCTTTCAAAAGAGTTTTTAAAGATTTTAATTCACTTCCAATAGACTTTGTAGAATGAGAAGAAGAAGACATGGCTAAAGCTTTATGTATACAAGTATTTTACCTTGAGAAAACTTAGGAAAGTCAAAGAAGTTAGTTTTCCAGGTAAGGGAGGTGAGTCACAAAGGACTACTTAAATACCAAGCCTTTGCCTTAGCCAAAAACTATCCCCCAATGTCTTCACACAAAGCTTTCTCTTAGTAAACCACTTAGAACACAATTAAGTTGAGAAATCAGATTTTAATGCAAGAAAATAATGCAAGCTAACTAATTAACCAAGCAACGATTAACAAAGCTTAACAAAGCAACACAATTGCAAAAGCGAAACTAATTAAGCAATAGAAAAGCAATCAAAAACAATTAACAATTGCTAATTAGAAAACTCTACACTAGTCGGCCCTAGGTGAGGCTTCTTGGACACTTTGAGCCCTTGAAGACACACTCACCGTCTAAGTACGTAATTAAGAAGTAATTAAAACAAACTAAGTTGCAAAGAAATTAAGAAAACTCCCTTTGTTGATCCTCTTTTTGCTATTGGCACTTCTTTGGTTGTCTTTGCTTGTTGGGCCTTCCAAGTGTTTGTGGTGTTTTGGGAAAGTGTTTGATTCTGCCTTGTCTTTGTTTCCCCTTAGAATGAAGGTCTTAGTTCTCCAATTCCAGCACCTATCAAAAGACTAGACCTTACCCAAGTCAAGTTTCCATTCAATTAAGCACCAAAGGAGAATAAATTTCAGCACCAAATTAGAGGCCAAAGAATAAAAGCAAGAAACAATTTAATTGAAGAAAACAGTACCACACAAATGGAGTGAGATTGTGACAACTAGAAAGAGGTCCAAGAAATATTAAGCAAGCAAATAAAAGGTACTCAAATAAAGGTAGGCACACAAAAGAATTCCTAAGAATGGCACTAGAATTAGATTACAAAATAAAAAACAGCACCACTGGAAAATTGGTGTGGGCCAGAAACGTGTTTTTCCCCAATTTATGCTGAGCTGTGCTTTTTAGATTTGATTCTGAAATTTGATATGCAAGATATTCAAGATCTTACTAAAATATGGCGTTGGAATCACTCAAAACACATGAACCATTTTTTTTTAATAAATTTTTCAATTTCAGTGTTCAGTTACGCCAACTGTAGCGCCTCAGATTTGCACACTAATTTTAAAATATTTATCATTTTTTTTCTGTTGACTCTTTTGAGCTAATTCTTTTTTTGTCTTTTCTGTAACATTCTAATCTTGCATATTCCAGAGAATCAAAATTTTCCTATGAGTGAAAATATTTTTCTGGAACAAAACAGCCAACACAGAGAATGTGAAACAGGGGATTCTGGAAAAACTGGAAAAAACAGTAAGATACCAAGATTTAAACACAATGGAATTGAGAAAAGGAATTTGTGTAAGATCTAAACACAAATATGAACTCAAACTAAAATTAAAAAGGCACCAAAAGATCAAATGAACAGCAGATTCAAAGCAAAAGTAGATACCCAAAATCAAGAAACAATCAAGCCAAACAAAGGACTACTATGAATTGATGACATTGTGGATGAACATGACTTGACAAAACATATATGGATTCAGAAATTAAAAACTCAAAGAGCATAATATGAACCAAATTAAAAGTGCAATAAAGACTCAAAAACCTAAAAGAAAACAACAACTCAAAGGTGTATGGGATCCTATCACAATTTGCACAAGAATTGTTCAAGATCAATTGAACAAAGTGCACCGGTTGGATCTTCCAAATAGCACACCAAAACAAATTAAAATGTAAAAAACAGCAAGACAATTATGGAAATAAGATGAACAACATGAAATAAAGAAGAACTAAAAAGGAAAAGACCAAGAACAACTCATCTTGAAGAACCTAAGCTCATGATACCAAATGATGGCAAATTTCATGAAGGTCTTCTTGAATCATGTAAGAAAATGGTGCGGAAGCTATGGAGGTGTGTGTGCAAGATCCTCCTAAGAGTGATGTTGATCTTGAAGGTGCATGGTAAGTATGGTATTTGGGAGGTTCGGCCAGCCCAAGGAATGGTGAAGGATGTGAAGTTTAGAGCCTAGAATTCTAGGGAGAAGCAAAGCTTGGCACAAAATGGCAGCATAACTTTACTCACAATAAACTTGAAAATACAAGGTGTAGGCTCCTCTTTTTATATGCTAAAGAGGACCATAATGCAACCCTAATGCTAATCAAAATGAAATGCAAATTTACATCACATGGAGCACATGGCCATGCGGAGAATCCTTCTAGAAAGTGACCAAATCTTTAGCAAAACTAGGTCAAGTCTCATGGAATCAAGTTTATGCTATTTACACCACAACTAATACTAAGCTACCCCTAATGGGCCTTCATGTAGCATAAACAAATCTGCATGGATTCGCTTGGCCATGGGCTTAGCAATTTGGTCCTAGACGCTCCTTTCATTGGCCTAGACGCTCTCCACCTTGAGCTAGACGCTCCTCCCCTTTGGCCTAGACGCTCCTCCCTTAGCCCTAGACGCTCTTGGTTTGGCTTTGGATGCTCATGTCTTGGCTTTTGTCTTTCTTGTGAAGTTGTGCTTGGCCCTCTTCCATCAAAATTAGGCATCATTTTCTAAAGGAACACATTTCAAATGGAACATGTGATATTAAATTCATTGGTACAAATTTACAGCTTGCTGATTTGTTCACAAAACCATTGGCTAAAGATAGGTTTAATTTTCTGCTTAATGAATTGGGAATTATAAAAGTCAATTGTTCCTAGCAGTGAAAAATTAAATCTGTTTATTCGTAATTGAAGGTGTTTATTTTTGGTACTGATATGCATTGATGACTAGGAAAGAGAAATTTTGATCTTTAACTACTTGACTGACTTAGTGGGCATTAACCTTTGTACCTTTGACGGTTTTGGTCATGGTTATGTAACCGATTTGATGGTTTGGGTGCTCAATAAAGGTATGAATTGTGTGCATCATGACCCTAAATATTTGCTGCATACTTTCAAAATATTCTCTGCACAATTTCAGAGCATAAAATCTTCATGTATATCCATTCATAACTGCCATATCAACCTATTCATTTCTCAATATAAATCTGTGTGAAAATTTGTTACCCACATTGGCTACCTATTTTCGGTTCTCACCATTTGAAACAAGAGAAAATTCTGGTTCAACCATAGCTTCTTCTTCAAGACAGAAATAGAAAAACAAGGGCAAGCAAAGCACCTTTCAAGGTGTGCTAGAAGGTTGGTTCGCTGGAAATGAAGAAGGAATCAATGCCTACATCCATGAGACAAGCAGAAAGCAGATTAACATACCCAAGGTGCTTGACTTCAACTGGCTGAAATCAGAAAAATTGGCAGAAACAAGGGCTGTGTTGAAGCACCAGAAACTGAAAAAGCTGTTGGAATTAACGGGTAATGTATATCCTGATTTAGTTAAGGTGTTTTACACTAATCTAACCTTGGATGGAAAGAACATTGTCTCTTATGTGAAAGGGATCAAAATGAAGATCACAAGTGATGTTTGGAATTTTGTGGCTGGAATCAAGTATGTTGGACTGAAAGTAGGAAAAGGAAACACCAATGGGATTCAAGAATTCAATAAACTGCAATATTACAAGAGCTGTATGAGGAACCCTACTCAGAGCATAAGCAAGTTCCATGCAGGACATTTGAACCTAACACCACGTCTTGTAGCCTACATTATAGCATGGCAGCTCATCCCAAGAGGTATAAATCATGTTGTTTTACATGAAGAGGATTTAATCCTTCTATATTGCATCATGAACCAGATTAAGGTAAACTGGGTTTTCATTATCAATGAACACATACTGAAATCCAAAAGGTTGGCTGATTATCGCTTTCCTTATGCTATACTTGTTTCAAAATTGATTGATTTCTTTGGTGTTGATGCTTCAAATGAGAGAAACGACCCCATCAAGGCTGTAAGTGAGATTGACAATTCAACTCTCACAAAAATGGGATTCCACAAAATAGAGGACAATTGGGTGGTTCTCAAAGGCAAGAACCCTCAAGCAGAACATGGGGCCTCAAACCTCAACAATGAGGATGAGGATAAAGTTGTTCCCATGGAGGATGACACAGTTCAAGCTGCAGAACGTTCATGTTATGTTATCCATCACTCCTATGGACAAGAACAATCTGCTGAACATGCTGGAAATCAAAGGATAAGTTCTCCATCTGTAGAAGTCAGAGGAGACTTACCTGCTCCCCAATCTGTGCATGAAGAAACTGCTGCAACTCATCAGAATGCCATTGTTGCCTATCAAACTCCAGAATACCGAGGTGAACCATTGTCCATGTTTGAAAGGCAAGTTCTGTATCGCCTTGATGTCATGACTGCAGAACAGAGGGCATACTTTGAGACTACTTAAGCAAGGTTTCAACACCTTGATGATCAAATTGAAGGAGTTCAGGCGCAGCTTGCAGAGCTATACTACAAGGATTAGAAGTATCTTGATTTCCATGCTTTCCTTTATCATTTTTAAAATTCTGTAATGCTGAACAATTTGTCTTTATTTTTTGGACTATTATGATTATGTTTCTGGTTTATCTTCCCTTATGCTTAAATGTTGTTTGATGAATCCAAAGGGGGAGAAAAGTAGCTCACCATGCTAGGTGAAGCTAGCAGAAACAGGAAGTTAAATTCTGCACCTCAAAACCATTTTACATGTTATGCAATGTTCTGTTTTTCTGGTTTAGTATTTGGTGCAGTACAGGTTCTTAAAGCAACAGAGCTATGGGGATTTGTCTCCATCAAATAGGGGGAGATTGTTGAAGATGGTTGCTGCCCCTTCAAGACATGTGTTTGATGAAGACTTTTATGTACAATTCTTGTATATTTCCTTTTGCTTTAAGAATGTCTTAGGTAGTGTTTAGAGGTTGTTTAAGAGTAGGCTTTTTGCTGAGCAACTCACCTCTTACCCACTGACCATGTGATAAGAGCAAGCACAAAATTTCTTAAACTGTTTTTCACATGTTTTACAAAAAACACGTTTACTACATAAAAATAAATCTGTTCTTTTCCAAATAAACATATTCATTTTTAAACTGATGCCTTGGTTAAGTCTTGTGAAAATTAGATTTTGTGCATCAAGTATTTTGACTAAGTCTTCTACCTTTCAAAACGACTGTGTTTTAAATAGTTAAGCTTTTTCTGTTTTCGTTTTGAAAAATAAATTTGTTCATCTGTAAATGAATAGATTCTTTTTTGACTCTGGTGCCATATCTAGCTTAAACGGTTTTCAGTTTTGTCCATGCACCAGAATGGCTGACTAAGTCTCCTCACATAACAAATTCTCTAACTGTTTTTGAAAATAAATTTGTTCATTTTATTTTCAATTTGTTTATTTTATAACAGCTTTAACTGTTTTTCAAAAATCTGTTGTAAGTTGGTTTTCTATAAAATGAAAACTTGTTTCTGAGTTTAAACATCGATCATACAATTGTGAAAACAAGTTTTTGCATCAGAGAATTGAGGATTTACAAAGAATTAGCATCTGTTCTTAAAAGATTTCGGAAATCACAAAGTGTTTGTTCTTGTTCGGTTCCAAAAGCTTGGTAAGAGGTGTTGCTACTGTTCTAGCAATATGTTCTACTGGTTTAAGGCAGATTTCTGCATACTCTATCAGGTGTAGTTGTTTCACATTTCTTTTCTTGTAAAAGTTTGGTTGTACACTCTTCTTGATAGGGTTTCTTGAAGAGTGTGTGTGCTGAAATAGGGTTTTTCAGCAAGTCTACCTAAGTTCTTGTAGGGTTCAAGAACAGTGGGATTTGTGTTTGTTTGAATTGTGATTTAGTGAATTTCACCTTGGTTTAGGTGAAGACTGGATGTAGCTCAGTTGAGTAAACCAGTATAATTGCCTTGTGTTCATTCTCCCTTAATCTCTGCACTTAAATTTCGGCTTATCTATTAAATTGTCAAGAAATAAATCTGTTCTTTCTGGGCTTGTTTAATATTGTTCTTAATTTCTGGAAAAGCTGTTTGATTCTGATAAGAACATATAAAATCTGTTAAAAGCCATTGGAACAGATTGATTGTGATAGGTTACTCAAGTAATTGTCAAGCTATTAATTGAACCTTAATCACTTACTTAAAAATTGAAGCTTGCTGTTTTTTGATTCACTGTTTTTCTTCATTATATCAGTGTGTGTGTATCTGGAAAATCAATCTGCATAATCTTGTGATTAACTTGATTGTATAAACGTTTTTCAAACACAAACAGTGCCAAAATAAATCTGTTCAATTTCAAATAAATCGATTTATTTTCTGTACACTGTGATAAATACTGATTATGCGAGAAACTTTTAAAAGATCAATTCACCCCCCCTCTTGAACTTTGGCACTATTAAACCCAACACAATCTCCCCCTATTTGATGAAGAAAAATCCCTAGTTGCTTGTGTTGGACTTTGTTTGAATCTGAAGCAGTTCTTGCAAAACAAAACTTATGCAATACAAAGCATCTATAACAACATGTTAGAATAGCACATTTACTAAACATTGTATCAGACAAACAATCGGTTGTTTCCTCGATTCAATCGGTTGTTTCTATCAGTAGAAGCAGGAAAATAGTTTCAATTACAGAAATCAGAGAGATTTAATAGTTTTAAACATTTAACAACACAAAAACCAACCAAATCTCCCCCTATTTGTCTTCACAAATAGAATTTAGGAAGAGATAAAACAGAAATTGTTCCAGATAAAATCGAAATTGTTCCAGATAAAACAGAATATAAAGAGAAAGAGCAGTAAAGCATCTACAGATTACAAAAAACAATCAGTTGTCCCGAGCAATCAACCGGTTGTTTTTCCTTCAGTCTTCCTTTCCATATTGTAGCTCCAAAATCTGATTCTGAACAACTTCAATATGTTCATCAAGAGTCTGAAAGCGAGTTTCCATGCTCTGGAATCTGTTGTTAATGTTCTGAAAATTTGTACACAAAGATCATGGATATTTCTTTGATTTTTTGCAAAGCCATCAAGCCTATCCACCATGTATCTCTCAAAAGAAGACATTGAGGGAGTCCCATCCCCTTGATGTCCAACACTTGTTCCAGCATTAAAGTCAGTTGTACGTTGTTCTTCATTATGAACATTCATATCAACATCTTGATCTTCTTCATCAAAATCAGCAGGTGCAACACTTGAAGAACCACCATGATCAGCATCCTTGCTTACCCATTTTCCATTGATCTTGGTGAAACCCATTTTGCTTAGTGAACCATTGTTCACTTCTTGTGTTGATTTCACCAACTCAGAAGTTTCATCCTCAAGATTCACTTCAAAATAGAGTAGAAATTTAGAAATTAAAACAACATAGGGGTAATGATAGTCACTTAACCTCATGGATTTTTGCATATGCTCTTTGATGATATGAATCCAATTTATCTTGACTTTCTTCATGATGCAATAGATATAGACAAGATCTTCTTCTGTTAAAACATAATGGTTGCTCCCCCTTGGAGTTAGAATCCAAGTGACAATGAGAGCCAACACCCTCTCATCTAATTTCAGCCCTCCAACTGAACAAGTTCTTACTTGAGCTTGTGTATTCTTCAAACAACTTTTGTAATATTGAATCTTGTTGAAGTCTTCCACTACACCAATGTTTTCTTTATTAATTCTCAGCCCAACATATTTCAAACCAGTTACAGCAGCCCATACATCATGGGTAATCTCCATGTCCACACCCTTAACATGTGAAACAAGGTTGTTTCCTTCAAACTTCAAGTTTGTGTAGAAGACCCGAATTAAATCCAGATAAATGTTCCCCTTCATCTCCAAGAATCTCTTGAGCAGCTGTTCCTTGAGAAGCCTTCTAACACTGTCCAACTTTTGGCTTTTCAACCAATCAAAGGAGACAACTTTTGGATTGTTTATCACTTTTGTACTTGTTTCAAGGAGATACCTCTCAATCAATTCATTATCACCTGAAAACCAGCCCTCAAGACGTCCTCCTGACCTCACAGCCCTAGTTTTAATCCTCTTTGATGTAGGGGGAGTGGAATCCTTGAAGGCAGAATGAGAAAAAGGCACACACACAAGGAGAGAAGGAGATGTTGCAAGAGATGAGCCAATGGGTTGTTTTTGTGAAGGAAAATAGCTGCACCAGATTTTATAGCAAAGCAAAAACCTTCTTTAATCCTTTGGTGATAGTGGGTTTCAGTCTTCAAGGTAGAAAAACTGGTCCAAGCCTTGCACATAATACGTCAGCCTAGAGCAGAAAATCACATGGTCAGCACATGTGACTTTTGACTAGACATAAAGGCTTTTGAATTTCCAAGATATGTAATATATTCCTTTATGACAACATGTAACATCCTCCATAACCAAATCAGGATTTCAAGACTGCTTTATTGACTCAAAATCCCTTTATGATTGAGATCTGTAACAGACAGAATGCATAGAGAAATTAAATCAATTCATCACAATGCTGTCAGAGGAGAAACAATCGGTTGTTTTTCTGCAACAGTTTAACAGAATGTGATTTTCAAGCATAAAATGGGAAGGATTCAAAACAGATGCAATTGCTCATTTGAAAAAGAAGAATTTAATCATGAATTAGTAATTAATAAAAGAGACAAGGAAGGTCTTATCCTTTTGTTATGAAGTTCCTTCAAAGAGTCATTATTTTGTGATCAAGAGTGCTTCTTTTGGCTTTTGAAACAACTTGGACTGGTATCAACTTTTAATCCAGTTCCAGACACACTGCTTTTCTTCCAAAAGCTTGATCAACTGACTCAGGACTTCACACTTTACTCAGTATCCCTGCATCATAATAAGTTTAAGCAACAAGATTTGGTCCCTTTACAAATGTGGGTCCTTTTGATTTACCTTCATCATTTGAAACCTCACAACCTTTGGGAACAGAATATTTCCTTATTTTACAGAATCTGACTGAATGACCTCTTTTCATGCAATAAAAGCATGTAACAACCGGTTGTTTCGACTTAACAATCGGTTGTTTTCCTAGCAGTTTTGAAAAAGACTTTGAAAACTTATCTTGCTTGTTCTGTGGATTTAAACCTAATCCAGCTTTTCCAAAAACACAATTTTGAGATGCCAAGACATTCTCAAAGTTGGATTTACCCTTTGAAAGCTTATCCACAGTTCTAACAAGATAATGAACTTTCTTTTCAAGATTTTCACAATTTTCACAAACAAGAGAGTCACACACATGAGAAGAGTTTTTGCAATGCTTTTCAAGATTTTCAAAATCATTTTTTGATTTTTCCAGTTCTTCTTCAAGTGTCTTGACCCTTTTTTCAAGCCAGTTTTTCAACCCTTTCAATCGGTTGTTTGAGAGAGCCAGTCGGTTAGCTTCTTCATGAGTTTCTTTAAAAGCTTGAAGTAATTTACTATAATTTTCAGCACTTAGGGAAGCACATGAACTTACACTGCTTGAGCTGCTTGAATCATCATCTCCTTCTGCCATTAAGCATATGTTGGCTTTTTCATCTTCACTTGATGAGGAGACTTCATTTTCATCCCAAGCAATATATGCTCTTCTTGATTTTCCCTTCTTTTCCTTGTAACTTGATTTCTTTTCATTGCTTTCTTTATTTGGGCAATCAGCTTTTATATGCCCTTGTTCACCACAACCAAAGCAAGTATAATTGATAGAATTGAAATCACAAGTTTTCTTGTTTCCATACCTTTCTTTGTTGCGATTTCTTTTCAAGAACTTACTAAACTTTTTGGATAGCAAGCTAAGGTTTTCTTCCTCACTTTCATCACTTGATTCTTATTTACTCTTGTGCTTGGCATCCAAATCCAAGTGTTTGATGCAAGGCTAAAGTTGTTGTTGTGTTTAGGATAGGATCTGGGTAGTTTAAAAGTGTAATTCACTTTTTGTTTAATCTAAAGCTAATGTGTTTTAAAACCTTTTTAAGTTTAAAGTGTTTTTCAAACTAAGTAAAAAACAACCTGTTGTTTTGTCGAAACAACCGATTGTTTTAATAAGAACACAAACTAACTGAACATATTTGAAGAACAAACACAATTACCGATTGGAATTACTAAACATGATTCAGAAATGGAAATGGAGATGGAATAAGAAAGACTTATGTAGTTGTAGTCATGGAAGGGAAGAACACGCCACTTGGAGGTGATTGTTCCAAGATAAGTGCATGAATGCCGCCACTTGGAGCTTCCCAAACACTCACAAGATGAGACAAGATGAAGGAGAACAAGTCTCACACAATTCTCTCTCAATTTGAGTAGAGTAACCTTTCTTAAAATTCCAATTCTGAATTTACAGGAGCATAACACCTCTATTTATAGTGTGAGAGGGCTGAAATTTAGGTGGGAAAATTCAAATGAAACTCATTTGAAATTGCCACAAAAAACAAGTCACATGGAAGGTGTGACTTGACATGGGAGGTGTGACTTGGTTTCTTTCTTTGGCACCTCCTAAAACTAGGGGTGGCAAAGCGGGCCAGCCCGCCCTGCATTGGCCCGTCCCGCGCTTGGCCAGCAAAAATGCAGGCCGGGTTGGCCCGCCCCACAAAGTTATTACGGGTTAGAATTCCCGACCCGCCCCGCATAAGAGCTGGCCTGCGGGTTAACGGGCCAGCCCATGTTCTTTTTTTTAAATTAAATATTTTTATTACATTTTGTTCTTAAAAAATTATCAAATTAAACCTATATATTTGTTACTATCAAACCCAAAAAAAAAATTCTTCCTTTTCAAACATAGTCAAACATCAAAAAATTAAACATTAAGATAAATATCAAATATCACTATTCTTCCACTTCCAAAACATTAAACATACCTAATTCCAAAACATTAAACATAAACATTATTGACATTCTTCCATTTCAATAACATTGGATGTCGCCTTAGAAGAACTTTCATCCATTTTTTCATAATTATAATCTTCCCCGTCATTTGCACACATTAAAACAATGACAATTTTTTTTTCTTGCGGGTTAGCGGGCCAGCCTGCCCCGCCCCGCTGCTGGCCCGCGCGGGCCGCGGGCTAATGCGAGGCGTGCTAATGCGGGTTAGCGGGTTGAAAAGGTTAGCCCGCCCCGCATTTTTTACCTGCGGGCCGCGGGCCGGCTTGCATGGCCCGCCCCGCTTTGTCATCCCTACCTAAAACTACACCTACACCTTTTTTTATGTCACATGGAAGGTATGACTTATCTTTGTACATTAGCACCCCTTATATTTATATCTACACCTTCCTTTTATGTTCTACTAAAAACTACTCAAAAGAAATTACAAAAAGAGACATCCAATGATGCTCATCTATTATTGCTTGTGCCCTTGCTCTTAATAATCTTTTGAGGCATGATGGATGATGAAATGATGTGTTGGGCTTTGGGCCTCAGTTTGATCTTGGGCTTTTGTTGGGCTTGGGCCTCCATATTAAGAACACTAATAAGAAGAACTTTAAGTGTTGTGGTCCTTGACCATTCCTCCTATTGATGACATCTTTATTTGCTTGTTGAGATGACCCTTCAAGTATAGCATCCTTGGTTATCTTCATGTATTTTTTATTCACATCACAATTGTTTCTTTTGGGTTCGATATTCGTTCTTAGGGACAAATTATTACTTCTGACTCGGTACACTTGTCGTAAAAGAGTCATCACTCAGTTGGTTCACCTGACTTCCATTTAATTCAGTGAGTAGCTTCAAAACCCTATTGACTAAGTTTGACACTCAATTTGCAACAAGTCGACCCACATCGCTTGTCAACATATGACAAGAGAAGGGAGAATCATTACGAGCATTCATGGAGAGGTTCAACATATTGTCTTTGAGCATCAAAAAATTTATTCCAAAAATAGCCATGCATCATTGAGTCACAGCTTGATCGTCGGAGTGCAATCAATAGGTAGGACCCCCTCTATCTCAACGGAGCCGCGTCCCAACGTAACAAAAGGGAAATAGCAGATTCCATGGAGATAGACGAAGCCAGAGCTTGTCTTTAGAGTCAACCGGCGAGCAAGTCAACCGAGAAGAACATGACCCATTAGTAAATGTTATAAATAAGCCCTCTATAATAGAGTAAGGTACGTTTTTATCAGTTTTATAATACACACTCTCAATACATAGTGCTTACTTAATCGTCGAAGAACCTTCTGTAGGTTTACTTTCGACCGAGCGCTAAGAAACTAAAGAGAAGAAGTGTTGAAGTCTAAAGGAGTGAAGCATTGAAATGTAAGGGAACACAATCGAGTGACCAACACCTACAACAACAATTAGAGTCAATTTCAGATACTATCTAAGCTCACTTTGTATATAAAAGTACAATAATTAAAAATCTTAATTGAATATCTCAAAACATTTACGAAAAAGTTCTTTTAAAATCCTAATGGAATACACCTTGCTTCGTCAACTAGGTAGGATAAAAATGAAAAAAAAGTAAAGGAAAAAAATAAAAGAAAATACAAAAATATTTTAAAATAAAAAATATCAATGACACATATTTAATTAAATAATTTTTATAAGAGCACAAAGGAAGAAATAAATAAAAATCATCTGTACTATATAGATATTGTAATTAAACAAATTTTGCTAAATACAAGACAATAAAATACTTTGATATTCGTTTGCACACAAGACGAATTAAACGAGTAACCATCTGTGTAATAATCTAAACACACTATAATAATATATTAGGACAAGTGTTTTTCTAAATATTTTAAAAAGTAAAAAAATTAATTTATGCAAAAATGAAAAGAAATTTAAAAATTTATGAGAGAATTTTCATAGATTAATTTTAACTTAAATGTATTTTTTTGAAGAAATTCTCATAAAAAAAGTTTATATGAATATAATCTTACAAATATAGTTGGAGATACCCGTGGTTTAATTTGGAGAAACGTGCTCTGAGCGTAGCCTTAATTTTAATGTTTCGTAAGCCAACACGATAGCAGGCGCATGGTGAACACGCGCACCTCATTTACACGCTAATTAAATGCAGCTCCAAATTCCCCACGTAACACACACATCAATGCTTCCCCTCTTGCCACCACTCCAAAGCCAACGTCAACTTCCCCACACCTTCATAACAAAATTACTGTATTGTCGCATGCTTTTTCACTAAATAAAAGAACAAGAATAATTAAATAAAGCATTAAGAAAAAAAATAATCTTGTCATTTATTAAATTACAAAAATATCAGTCATTTGTATTTGATAAAAAAACGTTAAAACATAAACAAAGAAAAATATATTATTTTAATAATTAAAATTAATAATAAAGGATGTTAGAAAGAATATTTATTAAAGTATAAGGTTAGATGAATACTAGTTTTAATATACTTTTCATTGTCTCTCTAGTCAAAGTTTATACACATCCACCAAATCTAGGTTTTATTTTATTCTCATTCTCTGTACTCTATAATATTTTTGTCATTATATTTCTATTTATCCAAATATTTATTAAATAATTTCTATAAAAAATAAAAACAAAAAATGATGATAATTTAATATTATAAAAACAATTATAAAAAATAATAAAAAATTATAATTATACATATTTAAAAATGTAATAATAAATAAATGGGAAGAATTTTATAGAACACAAACATACATTAAATGTAATATCGAGTTTGAATAATTTTCAAAATATTTATTTGTAGTTAGAAGGTGTTGGGAAGAAAAAGAAAAAGAAAATAAAAAGTAAGAGAAAGAGTAAAAATAGAGGTTGTTGTCTAAATAGGTTCTGTGAGATAATTTGATATTAATTAATTTACATATAAATCATAAGTTAGCACATATACATAAGGGCGAGAAACCCATCCCTATATGCCTTTCCAACAAAACAGTAACACTCGCAGAAACAAAAAACGCATTTGGGTCATAAAATCGGAACAACGCAATTACATTCACTTCACTCCTACCTTCTCGTTTCGATGGCGGCGACGGGGTTGCTGAAGAGAGCGGCGCAGCGGGTGCCCTCCTCGCCGGCGTTTAAGCTGGCATTCATCCGGGCCCATGCGTCGGAGGCCCAGGCCCAGCAGGTGGAGCCGAAGGCCCGGGACACGACCTCCCTGAAGACGTTCCAAATCTACCGGTGGAACCCGGAGAACCCATCGAAGCCGGAGCTGAAGGACTACCAGATCAACCTGAAGGAGTGCGGGCCCATGGTCCTGGACGCGCTCATCAAGATCAAGAACGAGATCGACCCCACCCTCACCTTCCGCCGCTCCTGCCGTGAGGGGATCTGCGGCTCCTGTGCGATGAACATTGACGGCTGCAACGGCCTTGCTTGTCTCACTAAGATTCCGTCCGCCACGACGGCCTCCACCATAACGCCGTTGCCGCACATGTTCGTGATCAAGGACCTGGTCGTGGACATGACCAACTTCTACAACCAGTATAAGAGCATCGAGCCCTGGCTCAAGCGGAAGAACCCGCCGCCGGTGCAAGGGAAGGAGATCCTGCAGAGCAAGAAGGACCGCGAAAAGCTGGATGGGATGTATGAGTGCATTCTGTGCGCCTGCTGTAGCACATCCTGCCCTAGCTACTGGTGGAACCCCGAGTCTTATCTCGGACCTGCCGCCTTGCTCCACGCTAATAGGTAACGCTCAAACCCCTCTCTTTCTTCTCACCTTACTTTTGGGTGTTTTCTTACCGCAAAATTTGAGTTACACTTCACTATTCTGCGAAATTAAACAGATTTCGTTGGGTATTATTGCCCGATATCGAGTAAACACTACAGGTATAATAATATGTTTTGTACCACTTGGAATTGGAGTTTCATAGGCTTACATAAAAAAAATCAATCAATTTAGGTTTTTGAGGTGAAACTCTAATTTTGATTAGAGGATAGTAGTCAAAGCATGCAAGGAACTGTAACTGAGTTTTATTGTTATTCTGACTGGGATTTGCTGTTCTGTTGGGTTCTGTGCGTTTTTGTTAATTGGATTGGAGTTTGGGAATTATTTTTGGAGCTGTGCAGTGACAACAATGGAAGCTATATTTTGCCACATCTGTGTGAAGTCGGTTACAAGAAACAGAGGATGTCGTGAAAACAGGAAGACTAGTTTTTGTGAAAATCTGGAAATCAAGTGTTTATCTTATTTTTTATTGTGATACCGTAAAAGCCATTTTGTTTGCCTGGGTGGGGTATCTTTCTCAGTCGTTGTTTGGTTTAGCTTTTAGAGCTTTGCTGATGGCTTCTTCCCCATGCTTGTGTGATTTCTAGCTTGAGGATGGAATAGATTGGAGGAAGCTTGCGGAAGTGTGGAGATATTGAAGAGAATTGGAGTGGAGAAGGGGAAATAGCCTAGTGAAAGGTTAGGTCAATTCACTTGGAAAGATTCTGGAAGAGTCTAAGAGGAAGACAACCCTAGAGAGTGAGCTTAGACAAGTGTTTTGGGCTGAATTTGGCACCACAACACTAGGCATTCATAAGCTGATTTTACAAGAGGCTAGCACACTTTTTTATTGTTCTAGGCACTTATTTATAGTGCTAGGGTCAGCCCAAAAGAGAGTCAAATTCAGAAAATTCAAATTAAAACTCGAAACCCTAGATCTAGAGGAGCCAATGAGGGTGTGCCACGTCTCTAGTCACACTTCCCATGTCTTCTTCCATGTGAAGCACATGTTAAATGATTTTTAAGTGCAGCTGCATCCCTTGGACGTCTTCTCCTTGCCTTGGACTCTTTAGGGTTTACATTGGGCTTAAGGAAGTCCAAATGCAACCCTAGATGGCTGATGCTACCTTATTCTAACTATATTCTACTCTTGGCCCAAATCCTACACTACTTGGCTCAAATACAAGGCCCAAGACTTCCACTACTTGGCCCAAATATTTGGCTCAATTATTTTATGCTACTAGGCCCAATACATGGCCCATGAAATCCTAAACTATTTTATACATTTATTTAACCTAAAGCTTAACCCAAAAGGAATGTTGACTAGTCTCTTTTGAAGTCAGTCGAAACTCAGTCTTGTGTTCTTACCAAAGTTCTAGTTAATGTTTTGATGACTTGGATGTCTTCTTGTAGATGCTTTGTACATTGCTTCATCCTAGAGTTGCCTTCTTGATCAGGCTTACAAAGATAAAAGTCCAATTAGGCCCATATTTGCATGTAAGTCCATAACAAACTCTAGATCTTCAACCTCCTTATTTTGTGGTGGTTTGAGGATCTATGTGGCTGGACAGTTTCATCATTTTCAATTGTAAAATCCTATTGTTGAAACTTTGCTAAGGCAAAATGTTGAGGTATATTAAGTTGACAAGGATATCTCTTCTTTAAGTTAATAATAAGATGATGGAGGATCAACCATAAAAGGTGCACATTGCACCATGACAAGATCCATGACTAAGAATTGAACAAGGAGAAACTACATTACAAAGCACTCTACTTGCAATTTGCATATATGATTCAAAGTGATTTCAAGTTACAAAAGAAGACTATTTATAGATAGCTTCTCTTGTACTCTATCCTAAAATGAAACTCAAATGCTAGTGTAAGCTAAATGAAATACAAATAAGCTAGAGTATTCTAGACTTCTTCCATTACAAGAACTTTCTAAATATTTGAGGCGCTTTTGCTGAGCCTCTTATTTACTTTTCCTCCCCTCCTACACGTTCTTGAAGTGTAGTCTATTCAAATTGACTCTTAACTACCGTATATAAACTTTATGAAATTTCTATTTTACTCTAACCTTCTCATGAACATTTGAGTGCAACCGAGTATGAATGTGTTTTTTCATTGATTTCTTGGTTGAAATTGTGGGCACGAGAGGAAATTGATTAAGAGTATGTAAGCATGCGTGTTTTGTTTTGTTGTTTTTGTCAGTTGGTTTATGCCCCATGTTTTTGCTGTATTGATTTGAAGCTTGGGTTGAGAAAGGATTATAATACAACTGCCATGAAATATGCATGATGTTTTATTGATTTTCTTACGTTAATATTAGGATAATATGCTGCGTTCATGGTGTACTTATGCTAAATAGAATCTTCAAGACATGGGGCATAGTTTGCCTGTTTCTGTTTCACTAAATTTATTTATTATTATTTGTTTGGTTCTTTTTAAGTTTTATTTTAAATGTTTGGGGATCTATTAAAAGTATTAGAATCTGTCCGTTGTTGTGTATGTATGTGACTTATTTTGGTTTGCTTCATGGTTTTTCTAGTAAAAATGTGACAAATGAATGATGTCTGTATTGTTTTTGAAACTGCAATACCTCTGCATTCTTAGGGTGGCTCTTTTAACCAACATAACTGATATTTACTGAATTAGGGAAGGAAGTCAGTATTTACTTCGGATCTTTTCCTCCATAAATACTACCATTTTTTGGACTTATTATGACTATGTATACACTCACTGTTCTTCTTTTGGTATGACTATGTATACACTCGCTGTTCTTCTTGCCTCATTAACTTTCTTTTATATTAGGCATTATTAACTTTCAACTTCTTTTCTTGTCCGTATGGTTATATTTGTCGTGGTGCGGTTGTAGTAAATAATGTGAGTTAATTAGAGGAGCATATGTTGATCCCACTTGATCAGGATTAGGAAAGAATGAGTTCATCTCCACATTAGAAGATACTTTCATTTTTATTAAACTCATTGCATATGATCTACTGCACAGTGTCTCTGTTATAGATAGAGTTTTTTTGATCGGCTGTTATAGATAGAGATACCTTGGTAGTTGGGGGTTATTCAAAGCTGAGATATTGTTCGTGATGATATTTGCAGGTGGATAAGCGACAGTCGTGATGAGTACACTAAAGAGAGATTGGAGGCCATTAATGACGAATTCAAGCTCTATCGTTGTCACACCATATTGAACTGTGCTCGTGCCTGTCCAAAGGGGTTGAACCCAGGAAAGCAAATCTCACATATCAAGTCACTTCAGCCTAAAGCCTAAAATTCTATTAGCAGCATGATGGTGTTTGCATTTGATCCTATATGTTGGTGTTTTTTGTATTTTCTTTAATGTTGGGGATGATTTAGATACATTCTTAATAAAACCTGAGCCCCTTTTGTGAAACTTGGGTTTTTAGTTTATATTGACTTGTGTTTCTGAAATTAATGTTAATAGCAAACAGAACTCCGTCTCATATTTATTCTCCATGGGAATTTCAATTAAAAGATACTTCAACACTGTAAATTGGGAGAGACTCTTGTTTCTTTTGTCTAAAATAAAAATTCCAAAGGTTTCTTTTGAGATGACTGTCTCTTGAGGTGACTTATGCTTGTATAGGGAACTTGAACCCTTTGCTTCTCTTCAATCTTGTTAAATTCGAGGTTAAGGTGATGATCAATATGGCGCTTGGAGTTGGATTCGTCAGGGCATTGCGTTAAATTTGATCCTTGCTTCAATTTTTATTAGTTTCTAATCGTGATTTGACAGAAACAAAAATGTATAAAACGAAAGTCATGATTTTTATTCTTATGTTAGGAGTATGGTAGTTGAGTGGATATTTGGACGGCCATGGCTGCCCTATCGAAACCAAAATTACATAAGAGACTACCAAACTAAAAAATGCACTGAATTTGAACCGCTCGATTCATTGAATTGTCATGAGGAGTCTTCAGTTTAAATATGGTAGAAATATAATCAAAATCAGAAAATGTGTACTCACAATTAACACAACTTTAGAATGATCATTACATCTAATCACGGCTTATCAAAAAAGTATGAACATGTGAAAGAGATTTAATGATTTAAGTGATAAGAGAACTAGTCTCATAACATATATAATACAATATTGAGAAAAACTTCACATTAGCATTGAGCTAATCTCATACCAAGATATCACCATCAGTCATGAAATCGTTGGCAGTAGCTTGGTTTATGGTTTTCATGATTTCTTTTGTGCATGACATTAATGTTAAGGGTAGCACTCGCATTGCAATCCTTAGGATTTCTCAGGGTATCCAATCATCTCAGTATGAGACTATAACAGGTAAAACTTCCTCTTTGTCCCATGCTAATTTAGTAATGATCAGGAATAGTTTGGCCCAAATTCTGAGGGGGACAATTGCAGAATTTGCACATTTCCTAAATCCTTACAAGATAGACAATTGATGTTTCTACAGGATGTAACAATGACTGCGACACCGCATGTTGTAACTGTGACATCACCAAACAGCCTCCACTTTGTGTTCTATGCTGTCAGGAAGATCCTTAGAAGGCACAAGTATACTTGGCACTTTTAGTGAGCTAAAGTCACTGTTATAGACAAAATTTAGTTGAAGAAATTGCATTCTTCAGCTTTTATAACCACATGAAAAATCCAAATTCATTTCAATTGTTGGTCAGTAGAATCCTCTGCGTTTAAATTCGATGACAAATAGATTTTCATCCCCAAACCCAAAAATCATTTTGGGCATGATTTGATGAAGGCAACCGATGACTCATAATCTTTATGCAAGATGGTGAGACAAACTCGTTACATAATTTACTGAAAATGTATTCATATATAACCAAAGAAGATGAAATCTAAGACTTTGTCGGACAAAACTTTAACATGTACTTCCAGAGTAGGAAAAAAAACCTTTTTTTTATAAACTAATAATACTCAAGTTAAAATATAGATTTTAAGAATATATATAAAAAAAACTTCTACAAATTAAGGTATGCACAAGAGAGTTAAAATTACTGTCAAGATACTTTGGATGAAAAACTCTTAATTTATTCTTCTTTCTTTTTCTAAACATAATTGGTAAAAAAGCTTGTTCGATCATATCTTGGATTCAATATAACTTGAGGGTTATTTCTCCAGTTTTAATAAATCTTCAGCTCTTAGTGGCACGATCTATTCTGGGTCAAAAGGACTGCATCCCTCAACCCACTTATTCTCTTCCAAAGTATTCTGAGGATTTCCAGTTAGTTTCATTCTCTTGGAACAATAGCGACTCTTCTACTAATACGGAAAGAGGTAACAAAGGTTCTATTTTCATTCAACCGCTATTTTTGTGATCAAGAGAACAAGGCAGAGTGAAATAGGCTGGGTGAATAATGAAAGTCAATACAAATATAGAATCATAAAAGGTTGCACGTATTTATTCCAATTGTACAAATACATCTGTTAACAAATCAGGTCCTTGTAAAACCATGTTTTCAACTCATAATAACACTCATCTACCAAAAAACAGTTTATGCTTACCTAAGAATATAGCCTCTGGAAAGATCTGGACATTACAACAACCCCAGGTTTCCTATTCTATTCTAGCCTGATAGCTAGTTCTTAAAATGGTAACATAACATGAAAGCAAGTTAAAAAACCTATACGCTTCTTGACAAGCTAAGAAATACAATTGCTGATGAAATCTGCACTCTTAGATCAGCAATATCCACATCATGGCCACCTTCTACGAGGCCCCACCTGTCCACCTGAAACAGAGAATCAAGAAAATTTTAATTCACAGATCATGTCAAGTACTTCAGTATTTAAGCACATTATAGAGAGGGAGAAGTTTATGATTCATATTATAATATTACAGATATAGTCATATAAATACGTACCTGAGAATCTTCTTCAAGTCGAATAAGTTCAATAGCTTCCTCGATTTGCAATTTCCCTTGCACCATTCCAATAGCAATAATTAATGAATGTGCTGATGCTGCAATAGCATCAATTGTTGCCAATTCGCAATCATCTGTTTTCTTTAGAAGGTTCTCAATAGCCGTTACAAGACCATCTTCCTGCTTTCCACCAAAAAAGCTGGAGTAAACAACAGGCTTAAAGCCAAATTCTGTCTCCACCCACTGAAGCAATGGATCAATTTTCTCCACCTGACGATCTGCAAAGGTTGAATCAAATTCGAATCCACACCTCTAACGCAAAAAACAATGAGACACTCCTTGACATAAATAACTTTGATTCATAAGAATGTTGCACGTAAGAAAATAATCATTCAGGGAGGTTAATGCTAAAATATAATCTTAATGTCACTGAACAGCTTCCAAAGGTGAAAGAAATGTGAATTCAACTTGCCACAAGTATATCATAAAAATAATACCAACCCAACGAGAAAATGAAAAAGAAATCTTCATTTGGATTTGAAATTCATGTTCATATTAGGTGTAAAATATCATTGTTATCTATTTTCTTTATAACTGCACCAGCTTAAGCTGTGAAATCAAAATAATTGCAACAAACAAATCTCCACCCCAAAAACCATCAATTAAAGAAGCAGGGCCAAAAACATTTTACAACATAATTTTAAGATAACAACTTCAACTCACCAAATTCTGATGTATCTAAGCATGTATTTACATCAAGCAATCATAACTTAATTAACTGGGATCAGACATGTTAAGATATATCAAGTTATAAACTAATACCATACCATGCACATCGCTTGTCAGCTCATTGTCCTCAGGTGCACGACAGAATACTAAATCTTGATTAAATTTCTTCATCAAATTCTCAATAATTTTGTTCCTTGTGAGGGGAACTCTTTCCAGGGCAGTGCAAGCAAGTCTCATAAGAGGCATTGTGAAGGGTCTTATGCCATCCATTAGCTGCAATAAATCACTTCATTAGCAGTCTAATTTAAGTGACACTACTGAGCCTCAACAACATAAACAGAATATGCAGCTTCAAACGGACATAAAGTATTTTGAAGGGAAGGCTGGCAGAGCTATATCACCTCGCCAAGTGACTTTAAATTATTATAAACCTTTTTGGAGGACAATTAAAAAAATCATGAAACAAAATTCACAGCGTTCATGGGAACTAAAGGGAAAAAGAATCTTTGGTTTCATGATGAGAAAGGCGGCCCTCAGATCCAGGGTTGTGCAAAATTATGACAAATGAAGCCATAACCCAACATTGAATTGAAAAAATTAGATATAAATCTTCAAAAAATTGTCTTTGTTTACCCACCAGATCGGCCTAATAATTATCCACTATTCAAATAACTATATCCTCTACTTTGCACGAGCTCATACAGATAGTCATGATCAAGTAACATGGACAGCATCTTGACCAATCCTTCCTGATGTTGTAACGTGCAATGTATAGCCTAAAATAAAGTCAAATTTCATGAAAATGAATCTCTTCGTAATAAAAGATTCACAACAAGGTCCTAATTTTGTTCTAACTCCCTTTTTCTCCCTCTATAGACAATAAACAGGTCTTACTTATCTCTCTTCCTACACAGAAAAGACGATCAGATAAAAAATTTGAACAAAACGAAGTTTCATGTTAGATGATAGAATCCATTTCTCACTTAACTGTGTCACCACCGAGAAACTGTTAGGACACAAAATCAGGATAGGACTTGGAAGGTATATTATAGGAAAAATGTAAGGTATAAAGGGTAAGGTAGTGGTTAGTGATTTGTAAAGTAGCATTTAGTGGTTTGTAAGGTAGGGGTTTGTGCGGTTAGTGGTCTTTAAATAAAGACCAACCTGTTTAGTGAAGGGAGTTATGTTTTTTGAAAGGAATAATCGTTTCTTTTGTGGATATTCTGAGTGTAAAGTGCAGAAGCAATAATACAGAGATTATTCAGTAGAATTTGTGTTCTTGGTTCGTAACAGAAACTTTCAAAAACACTTGCATTGTCCCTTGGTAAAGCAATAGTTAACTAAAACTCAATTCAAGACTCAAAAAGGAGTACAATGCAAACACAAAAAGACATACAACAACAACACCAACTAGAAACAAGCCTCTTTCCCCATTGCTCTCTACATAAATCAAACACTCATACAACAAAACATTTTTTATTCTGTTTGGATATCCTTCTGTAAAACTTATATAAAAGTAAAATAAGAAAATGAAATGAATTTAAATTTCTTGTATAACTTAAAACCAACCTACGTATCCTATAATAAAGTAAGAGAACTTAGACGACTTAATTTGTACAAAAGATTAAACTATATGTTAATTTTAACTTATGGGAGAAACTAAGATAAATTTACTTCCTTATTTTCTAATTTTATCTCCTGTAAGTGTTTATAAAAAAGTTTTTGTTTATCTAAACCTATTCTCCTCAACCATTATTTTCCTATTTTGTAAAATATTGTTACATTATTGGAACTAGATAAACTCAAACGAACTTTCAAATTTTGAATTGGAGCAATTAACCAATTGTACATTCAATAACTTTCAGCAACACTATGGGACGTCCCTGCACACCTTTAGGAATTCAAACAATGTTTTACCCAATTTTTTACCCAATTTTTTAGGTTGAAAAGGACAAAAAATGGCTAAAAAAGTCAAACACCTAGAAGAGCATGCCTGGTATTCCCATTCAGCAGCAATGGCTTTGGCAAGAGGAAGAGTGGGAAGTTTGAGGGGTCTCTTTGAAGGTGTCTTTAGGGTTCTGTAATCGAGCATCACCGTCCACCCGTTCCCGTCATCGGCTCCCCGAGTATTCACCTCCTTGTAAAACCGCTTTCCCACTATCGACCCCGTCATGAACGACATCGGCATCGTCACCGACGACGACTTCCATTTTCCCGATGGCCCCTTCACGTACACCTTGTCCCCCTCCGAAGAGAATGTGAACGACGATGATGACGACTGCGCAGGTTCCTTGTCCTCCGCTGCCACCGTCGCCAGCCGCCGCCGAATCAGGGGGGCCGAGAGTGCCGCCATGATATTGAAGCTCGCTGGTTTTACGAATTTTCGTATCATCGAATGAGCCATTTGAAAAAAGAAAAAAAAAAACTAAATCGATTCTGAGTACTTCGACCTTAACTTGTTGGAACTGGGAAGGGTTATGTGGGATTTCAGTGAGAAGGGAAGAAACAAGAGAGACCAGGATGGTGGGCCTTAAGGTCCATTCAATGAGACCCAATTTCTTACTGCACCACGTCAATTTTAACCTCCACTTTATCAGTTTTTTAAATTTTCAAAATTACCTTTATTCTAGATTTGAAAATCCATATAATTCAAAAATAAAAAAAAGTACATTCTGGACAAAAAGTTCTGGAACACAAAATTGAAAATGTATTTTGAATAAAAAAATTTAAAATTTAAAAATGTGTTATGAAAATCTAAATCTGGAATATTTCTGGATAAAGATTACTTTCATCATTGAGTATTTTTGTCATTTTCAATAACAGATTGAGTGCATATTAAAATTGATATGGTACAGAAACAAATTATCTCAATGAGATTATTCAACTCTTCCTTCCTTGTTTTCAACCTGCACCCGCATAATTTGATAATATACTCTTTATGGTGGGTTTTTTGTTTTTTATTCCAAAACATTGTATAAAAATACAAAATTTGTATCACAAAAGCACATTCCTAAATATAAAATTTGTATTTTAAATTGTACATTTTGAAATACAAATTTTATACTCTGAACATTGTAAAATAATACATTGTGATACGTTGTGATAGTAGAGATTATTGAATATGAATATGAAATTTCAATTTTTTTTATCAAAACATATGATGAAGTAGATAAGTTGTTACACGTAATAGGTTAAAGATGTAACATAATTAACTATTACTTTAATAGATTGAATATATTGTTGTGAATTATTGAGAAATTTTGGATGAAAATAAATTACATCCGCATTAATATATATTTGTAATATATAAATGTATTTCCTTTATTCTATTTAGAGTAAAAACCTTTTATTTATTTTTTTATCAGCAAAGAATGGAATTAAAATTAGAGGAGATACAAAGGGGTATCTCAATCCTTTTACATAAAACACCCTCATAGAAGAGAGGTTGAACTGTTTGCAAAAAAAACGCTGCAAAAGCTAGCATTAAAACAACGTCGTACCTCTAATGACACTAAGAAAACAAGAACACACAGAAGCAATAATGTCATCAGGCATCCCCACATGCCACAGCACCTCCTTCCTCCTCTCATTCTAAATAGCCTAGCAACAGAGAGCATAGGCCAAAGCTGCATAAGTCAGAGGTTTGTGTTGTTTGGGCAATGTCCACCAGCCAATCTCTTGTTTTTGCTATTCATCTGTGTTGACTCACCATTGCAGAAATGTGGCCAAAAGCGGCTTCCCAGTGTTAGCATTCATTATTCACCTCGCCACGCGACGAATTACCCATACACGTTGCATAACTTCGGCGACCACCGACTACACACAGATGGAGAACGCCGCTTCCTCGACCGGCGATCTTGTTGACCTTTACATAACTTCGACGAGCACCAACTACGCACGCTTGGAGATCGTCGTTTCATCGACCGGCGATCATGTTGACCTTGTATAACTTCGGCGACCACCGACTAAGCACATATGGAGAACGCCACTTTATCAATCGGCGATCATGTTGACCTTTGCATACCTTCGGCGACCAATGACTACACACGCATAAAGATCGCCGTTTCATCGACCGGCGATCCTGTTGACCTTTGTATAGCTTCGACGACCACCGACTACGCACGCATGGAGATCGCCGTTTCCATCGACCGGCGATCATGTTGACCTTTGCATAACTTCGACGACCACCGACTACGCACGCATGAATATCGCCGTTTCATCGACCGGCGATCATGTTGACCTTGTATAACTTCGGCGACCACCTACTACACACATATGGAGAACGCCGCTTCATCAATCGGCGATCATGTTTACCTATGGAGAACGCCGCTTTATCAACCGGCGATCATGTTGGTCTTTGCATACCTTCGGCGACCACCGACTACGCACGCATAATCAGTGCCCGCTGCTTCAAAGGCTGCATAGCAATTCTTGTCTTCTGCTCTCTCCCACTTCAGCCATTACGCCATACCTGTTCCAGCCCTTGCTTCAACCACTCAGCGAACCAAGAGGAGGCACTGGTTTGGATACAAAAGCCAGTCTGAGAAAGCGTACGAGAAATCTGATGTTTTGTGCTTTAACCACAACCAGGACTGCAGCTGAGCGTTTTGGAAAATCTCATCGGAGTCAGGCACCCCTTGTCTAAACGCCACTATGTTCCTGTGCTCCCAAATACAGCTAACAACGGCCGCCCAAAAACCTAGCCATACTTGATTCTGTTGACTGGACAAATGGGTTAGATGAAAATTCATAAAGTGGTTCATGAGATCTTTATTTTGGACACCTAGAATACCAATCCACCTATAACACTGAGACCACACTTGTTGAGCAAAACCGCATTCTAGAAAAAGGTGTTGAGAGGATTCCTCCGACAGATTGCAAGGAACACAACGAGTTGATGTCACCTGCACACCTCTTCTCAACAAATTAACTCTATTAGGAATTCTATTGATGAGAATTCTCCAGGCTGTCGTAAGTACCTTGGGCATGGCTTTAGCTTGCCATAGGAGACTAAACACACCTTCTCTTGCAACTGAGCATTGGTGATTATCCAACATAGAGTACGCTGACTTAACAGAGAACATACCCTTCTGGTCCCCCTTCCATAGTAGTTGGTCAGGGGAATCCTTCCACACAGCGCTCGTACTAAGTCTGGACAAGAGATCTTCCTCCATATCCGTCTCCCATTGGAACCTACCCCTCCTCCAGTTCAGATTCCACTGCCAGGTAGTCTCTTCCCATACTCCTACCTCCCCCACCCTTTTACCTTGATCAAGAGACAAGGAAAAGAGTCTAGGGTAAACCGATCTAAGACATTCATTCCCAAGCCACACATCCTCCCAGAATCTCACTCTGGCTCTGTTACCTACTTTCCACCCAATGGCCTTTTGGAACCTACCGTCTTCGACACCTTCACCGCATATTTTAGTGAGATCCTTCCACCACCATGATTGGTACTTCGACCTCAGGTTCGTATTTTCTGCTCCTGTACCGTATTTAGATGATATAATCTCTTTCCACTTACCTCCTTCACTACTCATGAGCCTCCATCTCCATTTAGCCAGGAGGGCCACATTAAAGTTCTTCATATCCTTCACCCCCAAGCCTCCTAACTCTAGAGGCTTACACACATTATCCCAGCTTACCCAGGATATCGACTTAGTATGCTTTCCCCACACCCATAGGAACTTCCGCTGAATGCTACTGATTTTATTGTACACTGCTACAGGAGCTTTAAAAATGGAGAGATAGAACAGAGGGATGGCTGTGAACACTGATTTCAACAAACAGATTCGTCCTGCCATTGAAAGAAATCTCCCCTTCCAAGAACTAAGTTTGGCTTCAACCTTTTTAACTACCGGATCCCAGAACTGTATCTTCCTCAGGTTACCACCCACCTCAACCCCCAGATATTGGAACGGAAGCTTCATCGTATTACAATTCAGAGTTTTAGCATACGTGCTCATGGCAAACCCATCCACTTTAATACCGGACAACTTGGACTTATGGAAGTTGACTTTCAGACCTGATGCATTCTCATAGCACCGAAGGATAGCCTTAATTGCAAAAATACTGTCAAAGGAATCCTCACACAAAAAAAGTGTCATCTGCGAACTGTAGCAGACAACATTCAACATTATCTCTTCCCACCTTGAGCCCCCTAAGGACATTCGTTCTCAGTGCTTGTCTGACCAAACCTGCTAAACCTTCAGCAACCACTAAGAAAAGGAATGGAGCCATTGGATCTCCCTGTCTCAACCCCCTAGAAGGTTTGAATTCCTCCGTAGGGCTCCCATTAACCAACACAGATACTGACGATGAAGCCAAGCATCCTTTAACCCACGAGATCCACTTATCATGGAAGCCTAGCCTGTGTAGCATATCAAACAAAAAACTCCATCTCACCGAGTCGTATGCCTTTTCAAAATCCACCTTGAAGCACACCCCACTTTTACCATTTCTCTTTATATCCTCAAGGATCTCATTGGCCATAACGACGTTGTCCAATAATCCTCTTCCACTAATAAAGGCTGACTGACATTCATCAATGATAAACGACATAATATTCTTCATACGGCTTGACAAGACTTTAGTAATAATCTTGTATATTACACCAACAAGAGAGATGGGTCTGAATTGATCGAGCGAGGACGGATCTCTTACTTTGGGGATGAGCGCAATGAAGGAAGCATTGCAACCTTTCGGAAGAGAACCAGTAGTATGAAAAAGTTGCACTGCTGCCATAACATCCGCCTTAAGCACTTCCCAACAACTCTTAATGAAATTGAAGTTGAACCCGTCCGGGGCCGGGCTTTTTGAGCCTCCACATTCCCATACGGCATTCTTCACTTCTTCCTCAGTGAAGCTGACTACCATATTCCTGCTTACCTCCAGGGGCAACGACCTGAATTCCACCGAACCCAAATGTACACCAAAGTCCTGCGTAGCCATGAATCTCTTCTCAAAGAGAGACTTTGCTTCCCTCCTTACAACTTCCAGTTCCTCACACCACTGAGAGTTCACCACAACTCCTTTGACCTCATTTTTTAACCTTCTCCATCTAATCGCAGAATGGAAAAAGTTGGAGTTAGAGTCCCCATGCTTTAGCCAATTCACCCTTGTTGTTTGCCTATAAATGGAATCTAGCTTTCTATTAACCAACCCCAGTTGACTGAGCAGATCCAGCCTTCTCTGCCTTCCCTCGTCCTCTAGAGCATCAATGTCATCCTCCCCGTCTAAACTCTCAATTTCCATCTCAATACGTCTTTTTTCCGATTCCACACAACCAAAAACCCTTGTATTCCACTCTTTAAGATCAGCCTTTAAGAGTTTCAGCTTTTCTTTCAGAGCGGAAATGCGATTGCCTTTCACCTGATATGATTCCCATTTAACCTTTACCATTGCAATAAACCCTGGTTCCTTCAGCCATACATCGAGGGTTCGAAAAGGTTTAGGCCCCCAATCTTTAACACATGATTTTAAGACTAGAGCACAGTGATCCGAGACGACTCTCTGTTGCACATACTGTTTGGATGCCGGCCAAATTTGGAGCCACTCTTCAGAGACCAGAAATCTATCCAGTCTACTCTTTGCTGTGCCATTCGCTTTAAACCATGTAAACCTTTTCCCTACACCAGGAATGTCCATCCAACCATTATTTTGAATAAAGTTGTTAAAACCTGCAATCTCCTTCTTTTGACTTGAATGGCCTCTAATCCCTTTCCTCTCCTCGGGCCTCCTAACAGCATTGAAATCACCACATAGACACCAAGCCAAATTCTGGTACGATTGCTTGAGAGTCGTTAGTGCTTCCCACAAGAGAATTTTATCCTGTAAATTACATGCTGCATAAACATTTACCACCACACAATGACATTTTGTTTCAAGATGATAGCCCGCTATAGCAATAAAGCCAGTCCCGATAACGTGGCTTCCATACTGAAATGCTTCCTTATTCCACATTGTTAACATACTTCCTGCCCCATTAATCCCTTCATGATGGATCCATCCAATGTTACTACTCTTCCACAACAAAAAACATCTGGCATCTGAGAAAGAGGAAGTTTTCGTTTCCTGCAAACAGAGGAAAACAACACCCTCCTTAGACACAAGGTGACTCAAATACCTTGCTTTTGTCCCCCCTCCCAATCCTCTAATATTGAGACTGATTATAATCATGGTAACTCCTTCACACTTCCCACCCAAGAAACCTCTTTATCATCCTTATCCCTTTCCTCTAGCCGATCCAATTCTTCAACTAGATTCCCCTCGCCCCCTGAACACTCCAATCCGAGATTGCGTCCCAACTCCCAGATTCGCACTGATTCCGCATCCTTGACATCCAGCTTCAACCGATCGTTGCAATGGTGAATGTCTGTACTCGATTCCGCCAAGGAACAATGGCTAAGCCTAGAGACAGGGTTTACCCCATGATGGAGTGTTCCTACTCCCCCATTCGACCTCCACTTTGGTTGTGCATTTTGCGTTCCCATCCCTCCCGTAGACCTCGGTCTACGAAATTCCGGTGATGACTTACAGCCAACTTCTCCTTTAGACAAAGCGTTGTGTTCCGCACTTGATTCTACACCGTTGGTCCTCTTGCACCACTTAACACTTTCGCTTGATTGGGGGTCTGAGCTCCCCGTAGATGAGCTCTCTCTCTCACTACTACAGTGGACAGCTTGGCATGGTTAACATCAGATTCATTCACCCATGTTTGCATCTCTGCACAATGATCCCCCTTTTCCTTCGTACGATGTGGATTTGACGCAGCCATGGTAGCAAGCCCTTCCTTCCCACTGCGACTAACCGTTTTTCCCCCGTTGCTTCCTGACATTGGGCCCCTTAGAATTCCTTCTTTACTAACCGTACCACTCATTGTTGATTGGGCCTGACCTTGCTTCGGCCCATTTGTTGGGAAATTGCACCCATAAGCCCCTTCTATTAGGTTAGCCAACGATTCCTGGAATACCTTGCATGCCTCGTTGACTTGGCTCACAGCAGCTAAAGCTGCTCCTCCTTCAGACCCTCCTTGCACACGTTTTGCCATTTTAAGGAAAGAGAACCCACCTTTAGACTGGCACCCAGTATCGCTCGCAACCTTATTCTCTAAAAACTTTCTGTTAGTTGGTATCGAGGTTTGGGTCAACCCCACCACCTCGGGGTCCTCATCCCGCCGCGAACCACCGTCTTCGCGCTCTTCCCCTTCATCGGACAACCTTTCGGCGTGGTATGTTTCCTCCACCACGGTATCCGATGACGATATACTATCGGAGGATTCGTAGTGATCATCGTGACACAAACATTCTCCTCGTTCTCTATTAGGTATCTCCTCTGTAATGACAACATTACAGACCTGCCCGTTGATCCTATACTCTTTCACCATATCCACTTTGCATGCTTTGCGTACTCTAACTTGCAAACGGGCGAACTCCAAGTTTTCCCATTGTCTAGTAGACTCATCAATCTGTACCAGGGATGCTACTTCTCCAACCACCTTCTTGAAACACTGTTCACTTCACAAGGTTAAAGGGATCCCGTAGCACCTTACCCAAACTATTTTATGCTCTACGACATGAGATTCGGACCAGGGTTTGATGTCATCGAAAAGGACGACGAACCATTCATTATTGAGCTTAAAGATATCCTCCATTCTATCACCGTCTTTGGGCGTTAGAAGCATAAGGTTATCACCCATAAATCTAAGCTTGATTCTGCTCATACCCCCCTTGACAAATTCTTCATTCAAAGTATCAAAGGACATAGAAGAGGACATCCATCCAACTGCACTCGAAGCCAACCACGCCGGTGTGTTAGGTATTATCTCAAAAGCAGGGCCAGTCCATCTACCTTTTGAGTGTTTACGCACAATCTCAGCATAGGATTGTTTAGGTTTTTGGATCTCCTCCTTTCGGACTGTTCTGTATCCGCACCAGACCTCCTTCTCCTTCTCCTTCATCTTACCCTTAGAGCTCATTGCTCGCGAGGCAACATGTCTATATGTGCTTGGTTTTCCTTTCTGAACTTCGACCTCTGCTCTCCTATATTTCGGGAAGTTAACGTGCAGTTTCAGGTTGCCAATATAAATCTGGTCCAGTTTCTTTTCCAGTTTAGCCTCATTAGGGACTGGGTAAAATCTCACAAAGCCATATCTTCTTCCCCACCTATTCAGCCGCCTAGAAATAAACACCTCTTTCACTCTGGCCAATTTTCTGAAAAGTTGGAGGCGATGAGCTTGGCCAGCTTAGAAGGCCTTGCAGTTTGGTTTCCAAAGGCTTTATCCGGGCTTTGGCTTCCATTCCCTTTAACATGAAAACCTTTGTAATAGCATCCATGCGCGTTATCACCTCTCTCAAAGGTATAAAACATTGTGAGATCAATTATACATGGCTTTAGGCTCCTCCACTAAGACAACGTTTTATAGTTTATAGGCCTTCGTAGGGCCTTAATTATTTCTATGTTCTTCTTTTCCGCAGGGGAGAGCAGGTTTCGGGCTATACATTTAAATTTGACTGCTCGTTGGGCATATGGTTTGGAAAGAATAATAACCTCTTCTGTGAGTCTTCAGAACTGCTTTTAAGCTTAAAAAACTTATTTTTGAACTTTTTGAAATAGGGAGGTATACGGAACAGGAACCATAGAGGGTAGCATTCAAGGAAATTCAACCAACCTCACGCTGTTTTAGTTGATTGAAATACATAAAAATGTGCACCAATATAGAGTTCAATACACAAAACTTGGAAAGCTTTTAAAAAGCCCAACTGTTTAGGTGGAGTTGGCTAGGAGCCACGTTAGTGGCATTTAAAGTTAGTTAATAGAAAATAAATATCTAATTCTTTGAAAAAAGTACTCATAAATATAAGTAAAATCCTCTTCATCAGAGGGAGGTTTCATGTAAACTCGGTGAGAGGAGGAACAATGTCTGATCGAGAAAAAATCTAATAAAGAATCAGAGCAAATTCGAAAGAAGTTTAAGAACTCGTTGATTTTAGATTTGGAGTTAAAGATGGAAGAGTAATGATGAACTTTCCCGAGTACCCAAGAGTACTCAGGAGCAAAGATGGGGGAGGAAACTTTCCATTTTTGCTACCCTTGCTACAATGGTATTAGGGTTTTCATCATAATTTTTTGAAGGAAGCCTGATGTTTCTGCTTTTTTCATGTGCACCAAATGGATCTTACTCGAGATCCCACTAGAAGGACCAACAACGTTAACAGTGCTCTTAACCATAGAGATAGGTTGAGCATTCTGAAAATCACTCTCAATGAAGAATGATTTAGAGGAAGAGTTGGCATTGATAGGGTTGATTTCCCAATCAACCATAGGGATACCCCCGCCATCAGAGTGCGAGGACAATGAAAGAGAAGAGGAAGACATGGACGTACCTAGAAATGATAAGAGAGACTTTGGTGCAGAATACAGATACAAAACACTTGTAAACTCAAAAAGAGAGAATTTGTGAGAACTCAAAAAGACAAAACTGAAAGTTAGGAAAAAGAATTCAAAATGGGAGCAAGTAGGAACCCTCAAACGAAAAAAGTAAAATCAGGAAATCGAAAAGGCACAATGTAAATTAATTTTAAAACACCAAAAGCCCTAACTTATGAAACACATTCTCCACTATAGGGTACTTAATCATTCCAGTAAAAAAACCCTCATTAATGCTTATAAAGGATCAACACCTGGGAAGGTTCAAACTCCAAATCTAATTAAAATACTCTCTATTATTAAAAAAATTTACTATAGAAATATTATGTTTATTTTAAATAGTTGAGTTAATTTTTATTAAAATAAACAACTTGAAAATAAATAAAAAATTCAAAAAAATTCACTCGTCAAATCAAATCCACTTTTGCTTTCTATTTCCATTTCACAATAGAAACTTACGAATGAGATTTGAGATTTCTAGACATGTGACATTTTCTCAATAAAAGTTTTGCATCTTTGGGACTTATATCAAGGTTTACTGGAAGAAAAAATCAATTTATTAAAAATAGAAGTAAACTGTAAAAGGTACGTCTCTTAGAAATGATCAAACAAGTTAACTATTACCTCACGAGTCAAGTTTTATTATCATATTATAATTATTATTATATTTATTAGTATAATTATCAATATTAATATAATTAATAATATAAATATTATTAATATTATTCATATATTTAATATCATTTATATTATTAATATTATTAAATATTATTAATTAATATTAATATTATTAATACTATTAATATTATTAATAATATTAATAATATATTATTAAATATTGTACTGGACAGAGCGTCCAGGGCTCAGTGCTCGGTGGTCGGATCTCAGTGCATGGCATAGGCAGGTCAGCTCGGCTGTTGGGTCAACAAATTAGGCCATGTGATTGGACCTAATTTGGTTGGTAAACCCGTTGTGCCTTCGTTTAACCTTTTATGCGACATTTTTGGACCTAGGGTACGTATAGTATATGTGATACCTAGGTCAAGTAAATGTTTCTTTTTAACTTAAGTATGTATGTGTTAGGGCACATAAGAGTTAGGTTACATGCATGGCAAAGATAACATTGCACCATGAGTGAGGTGCCTCCGTAAATGGAATATTCCCCTGATGTTGGCGAATGAGTTGGTGTCCGGCTGGCAGGTGATTATTCTGTTATTATTTTATGCACTCCTTAGAAACAAGATTTCGTTCTGTTGCAGCACTGTGAGAGGGTGCCCCTGAATAGAATGTTTTTCTGTTGAGTATGCTTTCAGTTGAGATTAGATTCTCGTGAGAGAAAGAGAAAGTTGTTACAAAAGATAAACTATAAAAGGGGCTTGAGACCCCAGGTAAATGTACGTTGTTTCTGAGACTGAAACTGAATACTTCTTGATTTTTAGTAAGCCCTTTACTGACTTGATCGTCGAAGTGCAATCAACAGGAAGGGCCCCCTCTGTTTCAACAGAGCTAGAGCTTGTCACTAGAGTCAACAGGAGAGCAAGTCAATCGGCAAGAACATTTGGCGCCCACTGTGGAGCCTAATAAAACCTAATCCCATCAACAATTGTGCTTAAGTTTTCATATGTGATGAGGAACACAAGGCAAAGTCCACTGGGATCTGATGGGAACGACGCCCCCACTATACAACAACTTATGGAAACTGTGATGGCTCTCCAAGAAGCCAATGAACAATACAAACGAGAGCAGAAGCGAATGCAATGAGAGGCCAGAGCAGAGCGAAAAAGCTGACGGCAAATGCAGTGGCAGAAGCGATGGCAACAACTAGAGTTGAACAGGAAAAGCTCATTGTCAAAGCTTGAGTTGAGCAGTTGCTCAGGCAAGATCAGCTGATGGCAGAGATAGACGTTTCACGAGCAAGCAGTGAGGAGTTGCACAAGGCCAACGAGGAATTGCGCAAGAACCTATAACAACTTGATGAACGCTCTAAGTGGGGCGATGTCCGATTGCTCAGTTAAGAGCTTTTCCCAAGCCATTCTCGCAAGCGATTATGGACGCTCTCTTACTGACTAACTACATAACGCCCAAGATTGTTTTCATGGGAGTAGAAGACCCCAAAAGCCATCTTACTGCATTTAATGCCCATATGATCATTTCGGGAGGAACAAACGCCATACATTGCAAGATGTTCATGGGTACATTCACAGGCACACCTCTATAGTGGCTAAGTGGCCTTTCTGATGGCCACATCACCTTCCTCGACCAATTTTCAGAGTTGTTCAAGGAACAATTCATTGTTAACCAGGCCCGACCACCGGTCTCCTTCGATCTTTCTGGCGTGAAGCAAAGACAAGGTGAGTCTCTAAAGAATTTTTTTGAACAGGTTTAGGGCATTCACGATGAAGCTCCAGACCCAAGATGAGGCCTTGATGGTCCACGCCTTTGGACAGGAAATCATGGTAGGACCGTTCAGCGACTCACTGATCAGGAATCTAGAAAGAATGTTTGGAGAGATACGACGTCGAGTTGCTGCTCACATCAATGCAGAAGAAGCAGATCTATGAAGCACGGCAGCGCACACCTAGTGCAAGTCAAGCCCAAAGAAAGTAGCTGAGCCAGACTAATGTGAGTTGACTTTAGGATTGTTCATTTTATGGTGTGACACTTTACTTAGATTGAGATTTTAGGAATTTAAGAGTGAAGACCTTAGGAAAATCCCCACTGGACATTAACTTAACCAAGTGGTTAAGTAGATGTGAAAGTTCATTTCACAAAGGCAAAAGGAAAAGACAATTATAAGGTGAAAATGATATTAGAAGGTGCAGAATTAAAGAACAAGGAAAAGAAACCAAAATAGAATTGCTGAATGGAAACAAGGAAAACCAAACAACATGATACAAAGAGTAAAAATGGAATGATAATGGAAGAATATATGAAGGAAGGGGAAAGCTTATGTGATGGATTTTAGAGGTGGAACACACCACTTGGAGTGTGATTGGCCTCCAAGATAAGTGAAGATAGCCGCCACTTGAGAGCTCTCAATACTCACAAGATATGACCTAAATGCTAAGAAGAATTCAAACCTCACTAACACCTCACACAATTTGTACAGAGTAACTCTTCTTCTATTAATTTCAACTTGCAAAATAACCTAGGTAGGCCTCCTATTTATAGGTGAAGGAGCCTTGGAGAACAAGCTAAAGGGGTAGGATGGGAAAAGGAAAAAAATGGGCAGTCTTAGGGTTTGACTAAGTCAAACCCGCATCCTAGGCTTGTCCTTCTAGAAACTAGGTCAAAATGCCTTCCAAAAGGGCTGTGAACAAGCTAAAATGCTACCCACATCCCCTATTATGCTAATGGTACCTTATTCTAGTCTATCTTTGCTATTTGAACCCCTAAAGTGAGCCCAATTTAATTACAAACATATTCTATTTTTTTTAAGAAGACCAAAAGGAAGAATTTATGATATTTTGGTTTATAGCTTCTTCTTCTTTTGCTGATTCTTTCTCGAGGCTTGGTGGGGTCTGACTTTGTATCTTGAGATGACTGACCCTTTTGGGAAGTTCTTGTTGTGTCCTTAGTCATCTATCGGTTTGTATCACAGACCTTTAAGGATCCACGAAGCAGTGGTCGAGAAGAGGTCAAGTGCAAGGCGAGCACCATACTCAGCTAGGAATAACTAGCCAAGGACAAAGGCAAGGGAAGACCTGACATTTCGGCCAAGGTTCTGGATGACTTACAAGGAGTTGTTGAATATGCTAGGGATGGTGGATAAATTGAAATTCCCCCCAAACTCTAACAGGAACTTGGGGCCACAAAAGGAGACATGGTGCAAGTTCCACAAGGGATTTTGGCATGACTTGGAGTGTTATATAGCTCTAGACTATCAGTTAGCAGGCTTGGTAAGGGATGGATTCTTGAAGGAATATCAGGAAGGAAACCAGGAGGGGTCGAAGGAAGAGATTGCTTCAACGGACCAAGGGCAAGAGGTACCAGTCCATGGCGAGCTGAACACCATCTCGAGAGGATTCTCGGGAGGAGGGGATGCTCTACCTCCAAGCGTAAGAAATACACGAGAGAAGTAATAACAGTAGAGGCGAGGCGATCTGACCAATTGGCAAAGTCCGACCTCTCTTTACGAGTACTGGCCTGGGAGACGTGGTCTCACATGAAGATGATCTAGTGGTGATATCCGTTGTCGCCGTGGGAAGAAGAGTACATTGAGTTCTCATCGATCAGGGGAGCTCAACTGATGTGATGTTCTGGGTAACGTTTAATAATTTGTGATTTTCACCTGATTAGTTAAGGCCATATGATGGTTGTTTGTTCAGCTTTGTCAGAGATCAGGTGGAGGTACGGGGCATGTGGAGCTAAGGACAACTTTCTCAGATGGCACCTTATCTCACGCAATCAATATCAGGTATATAGTAGTTACTATTGTCTCGACCTATAATTTGCTTTTGGGAAGACCCTCCTTGAAGGCTAGGCGCGGTGGCCTCGACGAGGCACATGAAGATGAAATTGCCCTCCCTTGATGGAGGGGTGATCGTCATCAAGTCTGACCAGAAGGCGACAAGGAAGTGTTATGAGAATAGCCTGAAGAACAGGAGGGGAGTGTGTTTGATCACCGTTCAGGTGCAAGAGCCATAAATGATCATGCAAATTGAAGTCGCCAGGGAGAGGCGACCTGGACCTGTTGGTGAGGTTCAGGAGAAAGAAATTGAAGGTAAGAAGTTCAAACTCGGCACGTCACTAGGTTGAGAGTTACAAGAGAAGATAACTGGAGTAATATCGAGGCATATGAATGCTTTCATTTGGTCATCCGTGTACATGCCCGGGATAGACCCAGACTTCATGGGTCATAGGCTTACTATGAACGAGAAGGTTAGATCGGTAGTGCAAAAAAGAAGGAAGTTTAACGAGGAGAGACGTCTGATCATCAGGGAAGAGACACAGAAGCTCTTAAAGGTTGGCCACATAAGGTTGATTCAATACCCTGAGTGGCTAGCAAACGTTGTATTGGTGCAAAAGACCAATGAGAAGTGGAGGATGTGCGTCGACTTTATAGACCTAAATAAGGCATGTCCCAAGGACTTTTATCCGTTGCCCAACATAGACTCCTTGGTGGATAATGCTTCAGGTTGTCGATTGCTGAGTTTCCTAGACGCGTTCTCAGGGTACAATAAGATTCGCATGCACCCCCGAGATGAGAGCAAGACCGTCTTCATGACCGAGTTCTCTAGAGGTCATTTCTTTTAGCCTCAAGAATGCTGGTGCCACCTATCAAAGGTTGATGGATAGGATCCTCACCCCAATGATTGGGCGGAGTGTACAGGCGTCCATTATGGGGTAGTAATACTCCAAGAAGGTGATTGTTTAAGAGTTGACTTAGTGTGTAAGCCAATACCCAAGTTAGATACTCTAAACTGAGGTAATTATTTAGGAGTTGACTTGGCGTGTAAGCCAACATCCAAGTAAAAAGCTCCAAGATTATAAACGAATCATTCTTAGCATAAGGGGAAAAGATAAAGCTTGTGAAAAGTGCAAACCTCTAAGTACCAAAAGCCCTGTTTAGCAAGGTCATAATATGTGATCCTTACTCAAGTAGCTAAAGAGCACTTATGTGAGTCAAGAGGTTCTTTGTGGCCATAGGGTATGGATCATCTAAAGGTTAGCTTTTCAAAGCATTGTGATTTTTTGTGTTTGACTGAGGTATTAAGTTTGTTGTCTTTTTAGCTTAAGTGGGTTAGCATAAATGTAAATTTGGTATGTTGTCCATAGGTGTTAAGCGAAATTGGCAAAAGATAAAAAGCTAAACCAACAAAAGGGGTTATAGTTGGCATACCTAAATTAAAATGGTTTATAAGCTAGACTGTTCAAATTGCTTCAAATGTTGTGAGTTACAAGAAAGGTGTTACTCTTCCACGAGCTGCCCATTGACCACGGTCTTACCCGAGTCAAACTAAGAGAAATCCATCTGAGGATAAACACTCGAGGCTTGTGCGACAACCTCCTCAAACCCCACAAGGTAAGAATTAGCAGCGTCGTTGGTGAAGGCCTTTTTCTCCTTAGCAAGCTTCCATCTTTCCGTGTCAGTTCTTCCTTGAGCCTCTCTACCTCAGCCAAGAGTTTCGTTCTCTCCTCAGATAAGCTTGTAGCCTCCTTGGACTTCTTAGTCAGGAGGGCTTCAACTTCTTGTTGTAAGAATTTTGATTGCTGGAATTTCCCCTGGAGTTTCACCATCTCTCACTGAAGTTCTTCTTGAAGGTTTCCCACTCGTTGATGAAGCTCATCCACCTCGTGAGTCTTATATTCAGCCAACCCTCTCCAATCTTTCAACTTGGTGATAACCAAGCACCTTGCAGCAAGAGCTTGCCCCAGTTGTCTCATGGTCTCTTGAACTAGTCCTTAAGGCTCATAAGCTTCTCCTTCGCCTTCCCAAGAAAGGAAAGGATGTCTAGGCCTTGTGATATGAGTTGGATAGACACTTAACAAGAAACAACACTTTAAGGAGGCTTAAGGTAATCTCAATAGAGGATAATGTCATCCAAGAGAGAAGCCAAACTCATTGAACAATGAGTGTCATGTCCTTTTCACAAACACTTGGCGGAATTGAAAGGAAAACAAGAACAAATCAAGAACACAAATAGAAACACAATTGAAATATGTAATTAACTAAAACTGGACAGAATTGAAAGAGGAAACATATCCACCGATTAAAATCATCCAAAGAACACAATGAACCGATTAGAAACTCAAGAACAACACAATAACCAAACTAAACGGTACAAATTGATGAACAAGACATAAAAGCTGAAACTACCGAATGAAAACAGCAAAGGAGATGAAAAGGAATGGAACTTAGATGGTTGAAGTCCGGATGGAATGGATTAGGAGAATGATCACGCCACTTGGTGATGGAGTCCCAAGATGAGTGAAGGAAGCCGCCACTTGAAGCTCTCCAAAAGCTCACAAGATGAGACTATGCTAAGGAGATCAAAATCTCACAAAAGGCTCTCTCAAAATGAGTAGAGTTTCTCTATATCAATTATCCAAATCTGAATTTACAAGAGCCCAACCTCTCTATTTATAATAGAAGAGGGCTGAAATGAAACACAAATGAAACTCAAAGTTCCCTCCAAATTCAAATGCAAATTGGTGCCACCTAGTCATGAAGTAAGTGTGACTTCTTTCCTATTTTCAGCACCTCCTAAAATGCGTCTACACCCCCCTAACTATTCACACTCTTTATTTAATATTCATACCTCCTACAACTATACAAAAGTAATTCAAATGATGCTCTTTTATTTAATGTTTGGCCTTGCCCCTCATGGTTTGGACTTGGGCTTTGGGCTTGGGCCTCATCTTTTGCAAAGACTAATAAGAAGAACTTTAAATGCTTTGACCCTTGTCCATTTCTTCTATTGATAACATCTTTTTGATTCTCATCACCTTAGTCCCATAATCCCTCTTCTTGGAAGCTTGTGCCCTCATCCTCTTGCACCACCATCATGTCGCGTGGCGGGGTCGAGTTTGGTGGAGGGGCATGGTTGGAAGGAGTGCGCCCATCTGATTGGGAGTGCTCAGTAGGGGCAACTGTGGTTTTCCTTCTCTTTTTGAAGATCGGTCCAAAGGTGGTCTCCTCGTCATCCTCGGTAGGGGTTGGAACTGTTGTGGCCGGAGCCAAAGCAGCCGCCCTCATCTTCTTGGCCCTCTCCGCCAAATCTTTCTTGTCAATTTGACGGAGAGGATAAGAGGTAATTAACAACAATAATAAAGTCAACACCATCGAGAGTAGAGAATGAAAAGTACCGATGTAAGCTTTTGGAGCCCCTAGGTGAACTATTTGCTTATGAGAAAGGTAGTGTCGAAGACCACCTTTAAGCTCGAGAAGAATTGACAGACCTCCTGATCACGCTGGGGCATATCTTCAAGCGCCGAGCACCTTGGAAGCGTGGCTTCTCGATCTAGTACAGAGGAAACCCATCAAGGAGAGTTGGATCCCTCTTATTGCATCGTACCTTCAAGAAATTTCCTTTAAAACCCTTGTAGGATTGTTGGAAGAGCGATAACAATGCCCTTCCAGCCACCTTTTTGAAAGATACCCAAAGTTAGCGGCCTACGTGTTTGTCCTCAAAGAAATACAAAAAGACTTCGACAGATGGCAAAAGGCCAAACTGTGTGCAAAGAATGGAGAAACCCCGAACAAATGCCCAACTATTTGGGTGTAGTTGGGCAGGGGCCACATTGATCTCAGTGAGAAGCTCTTTTTCAAAGTTGAATAGGGGAAGACGAAGAAGAATTATTTTAAACACTGTGGCATAGAAGTAGCAAAGGGACCCTCAAGGTCCGACAATTCATCACAACAGACAGGTTCACTCTCTTGGTAGGGGATTAACCTAATGGCTCTATCGTTCTCTTTTCCGAAAAAACACTTACTTTTTCTAAGGGCCACTATAAGTTCACGAGAGGTGTACATAGAGGTCTCTTTGAGAAGGTTTTGGGGTGCCCAGGGGTATAGATCTTTGTAATCCATTGCTTGAATATCTAAAAATACAAACACAAGCAGATGACAGACACACATACAGCCAAGGAAAACCACATGCAATAGTGCATTTCATATTCAAGCAAAGCAGTATAACTAGCAGATATAGTGATCAGCGTAAGTAGGAAAGGGTAAATTCAGAAGAATTCCAACTCAAGCAATGTGGTCATAATGAATACCCTCAACCGATAATGATCAAATACAGAATAATGAGTTGAGCAAAAGGAGGTACTTTGTCTCAAGGAGCGATTGAGGACGAGGAGGTTTCCTGGGTCTGCGAAGGAGGTGTAGTGAGAGTGAGGAAAACATAAAGGGTTCGCAAAAGTTAGAGAAATGGAATAGTGAATAGTACCAGGTTTCTAAACGTTAATTTAAACGATTATGAGAATGGTAAGTGGCAATACCTTTCCACCGTTGATAAGAATGCCACGTGTGCGTCCACGATTAAGTATGGTGAAATGTCACATCATAAACGCTTCGTGCGCTGCACCACACCTTCTCGTTGCAAGACGGTCATGTAAGCCGCTAGAGCACTCGAAAAGTCTATTCGCTTAGGCACGCTCAACTCGAGCCTGGGGGGCTTATGTACTACACAGAGCGCTCAGGGCTCAGTGCTCGGTGGTCGAATCTTGGTGCATGGTATAGGCAGGTCAGGTTGGTTGTTGGGCCAGTAAAGTGGGTGATGTAATTGGGCCTAGTTTGGTTAGTAAATCCGTTGTGGCATAATTTAACCTTATTATACGACTACTAGTAAAGGGTATTTTTGAACCTAGGGGTACATATGGTTCCTAGGTCAAGTAAATGTTTCTTTTAACTTAAGTACGTGTGTCCTAGAGCACATAGTAATTAAGTTACATCCATGACAAAGATAGCGTTGCACCATGAGTAGGGTGCCCACGTAAGCAAAATATTCCCCTGATGTTGGCGCATAAGTTGGTGCCCTGCTGGTAGGTGGTTGTTCTGTTATTATTTTATGCTCTCCTTAGAGATAAGATTCATTTTTGTTACAGCACCTTGAGAGAAGGTGCCCATAAAAAAAATGTTTTCCTGTTGAGTATGCTTTCAGTTGAGGCTAGATTCTGGTGAACGAAAGTTGTTACACGAATAGTTATTGATCCTGCCTGTTGACCGGAGCGCTGGAGAATGCCTCGTCAAAGGATCGACGTGCGCGCCGCTTCTCACTTCCGTTCCTCCTCTGGATCTATCTCAAGAACCTGCAAAGAAACGATACGGCGCCGCTGCGGCCGATCGCACTCCGACGCTCAAGTCAGTGACGGTATCACCAAATACTAAGAACGAGAACCGTGCAAATCCTCTCTCTCTCGCAAGCGTAAAGTGTATGAACTGAACGTGCGTACCTCAGGAAGTCTGTTAAGAACTCTTATATACCTGGTGGTTTTCTCTCTCCTGGCAGTTACAGACTTGGACACGTGGCTCGCATCCAACTGTACACGTGCCATCATCTGGAGGCTCCCTGACTTGGCGCTGCTTCTACTCTTATTTTGGCTAAGTTACTTATGCATGGTACTGCCCAGTGCATAGCTAACTTAGGAGTGCGATCTCTACTGAAACTGGCGAGTTAGGGCCTTCATACACCTTCCCTGTGGTCTCGCCGGCCGCCTTCATAATCTGCTTCTCCTTCGTCTTCGGCGATGTGCTTATTCTGGCGATCTCCGACTGCTTGGTCGCCTGAGTCTACATCTGGCGACTTCATCTTCAACCTGGCGATCGCCTATTCTGGTAAACTGGAAATCGGAACACGCCAACTTAACAATCGGCGACCACACGTGCCTCCCGACTTCCTTCCTATCTACCAACCTGGCGCCTTGTCAACACGCCTACACTGTAGCAGGATGCCACGTCATCACACCTGTCCACCAGGGCGGTACACAAGCCCCCCAGTCTTAAGCGAGGACTTGTCTAGCGAAAAGACTGAAAGAGCCCTCGTCAACACCGATCTACGTGGCACTGACGCAGAATTCCAAGCGATCGTACTTTCTGCTGCTCTGACGCTCCACCAAACCCTTCACCGATCGCTCGACACGTGGCTTCATCAACGGCTCTCTTCATCTGCCGTTAGCGCTTCCAAAAATTATTTCGAAAACCCTTAAACCCCTTACGCTCCTACTGTTCCATCACTTTCTTCACACTTGCATACGCTCTCATTTCCTTCTGCGAAAGCTCTCGACGTTCCTCGACGCTCTAGATCACCACCTCCCTTCAACGTTCTCCTGATCATCGAAAGGTAACTACTTTCCTTCATCTGCTGGGTTTCCTTGCATTTTCACCGATTTGCATCATCCTGTAACTGTCTGGTGCATACGCTGTGGGCTGTTTTTCCATTTCTTCTTCTGCGTAACTTAGGGCTTTGTCGATCGTCGCAACGAACTCGCATTCGTTCGTCTTTCACCTTCCTTCTATGATCGAGTCAGCCTTTGTAACCCTCCTGATTATTATTTTTTTCTCTTTCTTCTTCCTTTGCAGTTGTTACCATGACTCGCACCAAGATTACCCCGAACCCCCCTCCATCAGCGCGAAACCCTCCTTCACAAGCACACGACTCGACACAAGTTCGTGGTGCTCCCTCTTCGCAGGCTGTGAGGCCTGCATCTTCCCAAACTGCCCTGGCTCGGGCGACTCCATCTAACGCTGGAGGAGCCCCCATCCCTCTGCCAGACTTCAAGACTTTATACCCATGGGCTAACCCAACCCTCTTAAAGGAGACCTCGTCGGTGAACACTGCGGGAGCGGTTCTGCGATTGACCAATGGGGACGAGGCCCACCAATCGTTTCACAAGGAGCACGATGAGAGAAAGATGGTGCTGCCTTGCCCCGCCGCTCTGCCAGTGTGCGCCGATGACAAAGTGAGCGCCGATGGGCCCTTCTGCTTCGTCTACACCACTTTTTTCAAGAAGGTCAAGCTCAGGTTCCCTCTCACTCGATTTGAGAGGGAACTCTTAACCGAGCTCAACATCGCTGCCGCCCAGCTTCACCCCAACAGCTGGGCGTTTGTCCGAGCCTTCGAGATAACGTGCGCCCACCTGGGGTTGCTCGCGTCAGTGGACGTGTTCTTATTCCTGTTTGAGGCCAAACACCCAGGAGATCGCCTGTGGGTCAGCCTGAATGCCATTGCTGGGAGATCCATTTTCACCATCTTCCAGCAGTCGTACAAGGATTGGAAGGGGAAGTTCATCCAGGTTCGCGCAAATGATAAAGACACTTCCCTTCTCGACGGTTTCCCCTTGTACTGGGTGGACAAGGGGAAAAAGGAGTCCAAGAGCTGCTTCAGGAGGCCCAGAAGTCCTGATAGCATGGGAGCTTTGGACCGAGACCTTTGCCTATTCTGGAAAAGGGTGGCAGATGCCAACATAACATTCTTGACCCCCACCCTGATCTCCTTCGAGTTCTTTGAGGACCAGTTGGAATTCCAAATAGGTTAGGACGCTACACTCTTGTCTTGATATTGCTTCTGATACTGTTTCTGGGCGTCTTGTGCGACACGCACAAGACTTTGGTTTTATCCTTTCTGCATATGCCTGTTTTTGCTGTCTCATTGCCTTGTACACTTATCCTTTTCCCCTTTGAGCTAACTCATGCACTTTCGTTTCATGCAGATACCATGTTGGGTAAGAACATGCTCGCCGACTTGAAGGCGCTCGCCCGCAACCACGGGTTGGCGACCGGTTCCCAGACGGTGCCCAACTCGGCGGTCGAGAAGGCCATCATTCATGGGCGATCACCGCCCAAGGAGCCCACCCAACGAAAGAAACTGGTCCTTAAAAGGCCAAAGCGAAAAGCCCTCCAAGTCGTCCAAGAGGAGGAGGAAGAGGACGACGAGGTCACTGAGGATGGCCTCGTTACAAAGAGGAAAAGGGTGGCACCACCTTCTCCACCTGCCCCACCCCCTCTTCCAGCTTCAACACCACCACAACACCTGCTCCTCCTCCCTCATCGCCAACACCACCAGCCCCTTCACCACCAGTCCAAGCAACTCCACTGGCCACTGCGCCACCAGCAGTTGAGGCTCAAGAGCCAAATTTCTTGGAGGACCCCCCGAGCACCTCTACACCGCATATATCAGCAGGAGGGGGCCCTCCTTCCAACACTTCAGCTGCAGGAATCGTTCCAATCGGGGATGAGGTTGCTCACACCTCCCCAATTCTAATTACCGAGTCCCCGGTTGCGTCGCCACGCCAGGAAGCAAACACTGAAAACCCTGCTAAGGAAGGTGGCAGCGAGAACCCTCCACAAGCCCCCCTGGCGCCTCTCCAGGCATCCAACCTTTCCCTTGAAGTCACAAGGATGTGGGAACCTCTGACCGCCAAACTCAAAACCATTGCAGAGGATATCCCATCGATCATAACGAGGGCTGTGGAGAGCTCCACCAGGCGGCTTCAAGACGATCTCTACAACCTCAAGACCGAAAATAACACTATGAAGGTTGAGGTGGAGAAGGTGTCATTCAGCCTGACGCTCGCGAAAATGGAACACTCTCGAGTAGAGGATGCCCTGAGTACCGAGCTTAGGCTGGCGCGCAAGGAAGCTGCTGACCTTCGCCGCAAAGTCCATGAACTTGCCTAAGAGAAAGTTGAGCTAGAAAGCAAAATCGTGCCTCTACGCACCAAGGCGAGCGACCTGGAGGCTCACATTCAAGCTAATGCCGATAAGGTACAAAAACTGGAGCAAAGGTCAATCGACCGCGAGAAGCTACTTGGGCAAGTAGAGAAAGCAAGAGACGACGCCATGGCTGATCTCGCCGAGGCAAACAAGGAGAAAGGGAAGATGGCTGCCGAGTTGGCCCAAGCTCAAACAGAATCCAAGAAGGTTACTGACGACCTTCTCCATGCTCAAGAGATCAACAAACAACTCCAAAAACAGGTTGAAGAGCAGGGGCAGCAGAACAAGGAGCTCAAGAAACAGGTTGAAGAGCTTCAAGGACAATTTGAAGAACTTAAGCTAAATTCTGCTCAGATTTTGACTGCTGGATTCGAAGCCGCTCGGGAGCAATTCGCATGCCTATTCCCTGATCTCGACCTCAGCATGGTGTCGTTAAACAACGAAGTAGTAGATGGAAAGGTCGTTCCCGCCGAAGGCTCAACCAATTCTACCCCATCTGCTTCTTTATAAATTCACTTGTATTTACCTTGTAAAAACTCTTGCATATGTGTTTTGAACAGTTACTTATTTCAATAGCGAAACTTGGATATTCTTTCTTCTGACTTCTTTTGAGCGCTTTCACCTTCTTTGTATGTTTAACTTTGCCGAGTTTAACTTAGCGATTTTGCAAACACGACCTTTGGCGTAACTGCTTCGAGCCGATTCAAACTTAAGCAATAATCGCTTTAAACAACTTGTACCCTTGAGGCACTAACCTGATCATAAGAGAAGCTTCCAAGCAACGAACTGTAACTCAATCATTAGCTCAAACAACGTCCCACTCGACCTGCTTTACCAAACAAGTCTTTCAACCTTCTCGCCGTGTTTGAACTTTTCGCGATCGCCAAGACCTCTTGGTAACACCAGCTTTTCCCAGCCTCATGCTTTGGCAGTCATTTCTTTATCTGGGGCAGAAATGCCCTTTGGGATCTTCCTTTACCACCCTGAACTTCAGAGCTGAAGACCGGCTGGCTAGGCGTTCTCTTCGAACCTACCTTAGCCACCTTTCAAGCTTCTTCCACCCTCTTCGCCATACCTGAACTCGTTCAAGACGAGAAGAATTTTATCTTGCCTACGCTCGCATGCAAGTGAGAAGGTCTTCGACTCGCCTAAACTCGCTCATCGGCGAGAAGGACTTTCACTCGCCTGAACTCGCTCATCGGCGAGAAGGTCTTTAATGGGCCTTAGTTCGCATGACGGCGATAAGGACTTTATATGGTGCCTCAACTTGCCCAGGGTGTACATCTCCTCCCCCCCGGATGCACTGAGGACCTTTCCTTTCTCTCGCCTGCACTCGCTCAACGGCGAGGAGGTCTTTAATTGGCCTTGGCTCGCACAACGGCGATAAGGACTTTATCCGGTGCCTCAACTTGCCCAGGGTGTACATCTCCTCCCCCCTGGATGCACTGAGGACCTTTCTCGCCTGCACCCGCTCGACGGCGAGGAGGTCTTTAACTTGCCTCTACGTTGCCCCGGGAGTTACATCTTCTCGCTCCCAGAAATACGGAGGACTTTTCCTCTTTCTCGCCTGCACTCGCTCGACGGCGAGGAGGTCTTTCATCTGGTGCCTCCGATCGCCGAAAAACGATGAGGACTTAAAACTTAACTGGTGCCTCTAATCGCCGAAAAACGATGAGGACTTTAAAAACTTAACTGGTGCCTCTAATCGCCGAAAAACGATGAGGACTTTAAAAAATTAACTGGTGCCTCTAATCGCCGAAAAACGATGAGGACTTTAAAACTTTTAGAAAACACGCGACATATCTTTTCGTGCCTTAAATCATGTACGAATGACAAGGTCTTTCTTCGAAACTTTTGGAAATAGCACATATGCAATCTGAAAACACCTTATACTTTGAAAACTCTTCTTTTATTGGGTGGCCTCATTAAAAACCCTCCTTAGGGAAAAAAGAGCGCCCCCTTCAAACTGTTTTAACAGAGACATTGTAATGTAACATTGTGTTTGTCTTTACTTACAAAGCTCTTAACTATAGTACAACTTCAGGTGTGTGGCGTTCCAGGTGTGAGGAATCGCCCCTCCTTCCAGCGTCTCTAAGCGGTAGGCTCCGTTCCCGAGCGCCTCGGTTATTCTGAACGGCCCAGTCCACTTGGGTGATAGTTTATTCTCCATCTCGTACTGGTGGGCCTTCCTCATCACCAGGTCGCCTTCTCTAAACTGCCTTGGCACCACCTTTGAGTTGTATCTTCGCTCGATCCTCCTCTTCACCGCCTCAGCCTTCAGCCTCGCTTCTTCCCTGACTTCATCCAGCAGATCCAGGTTCAGCCTTCTCTCTTCATTCGAGTCTTCCTCTACAAAATTCTGGAATCTCGGCGAGCTCTCCTGGATCTCCACTGGAATCATGGCGTCACACCCGTAGACCAAACTAAACGGGGTCTCGTGGGTTCCCGACTGCTCGGTGGTGTGGTACGCCCAAACTATTCGGGGTACCTCCTCAGCCCAACTTCCCTTGGCTTTCTCAAGCCTTCTCTTCAAACCTCTCAACAACACCCGATTAGCTGATTCCACCTGGCCATTTGTTTGAGGGTGCTCGACGGATGCAAACACTTGTTGAATTCCCACTCCTTCGCAAAGCTTTTTCAACAGGTGGCTTGCAAACTGCGTCCCATTATCTGACACCAGGCGCTTAGGCACTCCAAACCGGCACACGATGTTCTTCCATACAAAACCTTCGATCTTGTGCGCGGTGATCTGTGCCACTGGCTCTGCTTCAATCCACTTGGTGAAGTACTCAATCGCCACCACCAAGTACTTCATTTGCCTGATCGCCAGCGGGAAAGGTCCCAGGATGTCGATTCCCCAAGTATGAAACGGCCAAGGGCTATAGATCGACTTCAACTCCTCGGGAGGTGCCTTGTGCCAGTCGGCGTGCTGCTGGCATTGTTTGCAGCACTGGGCATATTTCTTGCAATCTTCTCTCATAGATGGCCAATAGTAGCCTGCACGGAGAGTCCTTGCGGCCAGAGCTCGACCCCCGACGTGGCTCCCACATATACCTTCGTGGAGCTCTGCCATAACTCTCGTGCACTTCTCGCCGTGTATACATTCCAGGAGTGGGTGAGTGAACCCAAACCTGTACAGATCGCCATCAATCAGTGTATACTTGCTGGAATTTTTCTTTACCTTCCTAGCTTCTGTTGGATCTAGCGGGAGGAGGCCATCTGCCAGGCACCGCTTGTACTGTGTTATCCAAGTGTCTGGCTCATGGGTGGCGCAGACCTGCATCACGTCCACCTTCTCTCCTCGACAAGCTCTAACTCTCGGTGATCTCAGAGTTTCTTGCGTCAAAGACTTGTGGCTTCTCGCTGCTTTCTCCGTCGACTTGCTTATCTGAAGGACCAAGTGATCTGCTACGAACGCCCTCGGCGTCTTCAGAGTTTCTTGAATCACCGTCCTCTGCCTACCCCCCTTGCCTGAGCTAGCGAGCTTAGCAAGCAAGTCAGCTCGGGCATTCTGTTCTCGGGGCACATGTATCACTTCACAAGAGGCAAAGGAACTCTTCAATTCCTGCACATACGCCAAGTAAGCCGCCATTTGTGGATCTTTAGCGTGGAACTCGCCTGTTACTTGCCCCGTGACTAGCAGCGAGTCACTCTTAGCCATCAGCACCCTAGCTCCCATCTCCTTGGCCAGCAGAATCCCGGCGATCAGCGCCTCATACTCTGCTTGATTGTTGCTTGCTTTAAAGGCAAACCTCAAGGATTGCTCAATCAGCACGCCGTTGGGCCCTTCCAATATGACTCCAGCACCGCTACCCTGCTGGTTCGACGATCCATCCACCGAGAGTACCCAACGGAAATCGTCACCTTCAACCCGCGTTGCCTCTTATGAGAGCTCGACTACAAAATCTGCGAAGATTTGCCCCTTGATCGGGCCTCGAGGCTCATATTTAATGTCAAATTCTTACAACTCGACTGCCCACTTCACCATTCTTCCTGCAACGTCAGGTTTCTTTAAGACCTTCTGGATGGGCAGGTCAGTCATCACCAGTATTGTGAAACTGTGGAAGTAGTGGCGCAACCTCCTCGCCGAAAACACCACAGCCAGCACAGCCTTCTCCAGGGCCTGATATCTCGTTTCTGGGCCCTGCAACACTTTACTCACGAAATAAATAGGCTTCTGAGCCTGATCTTGATCCTGGGCGAGCACCGCGCTCACTGCCCTCTCAGTCACAGCGAAATACAACCTGAGAGGGGTACCCGCCAGTGGTTTGCACAGAACCGGCGGGCTCGCCAGATACTCCTTTAGCTTGACAAAAGCTTCCTCGCATTCTTTCGTCCAAGCGAACTTGTTATTGCGTCGCAGACATTGGAAATAGGGATGTCCCTTTTCTCCGCTCGCTGACACGAAGCGAGATAGGGCTGCCATCCGACCTGTCAGCTGCTGGACTTCTTTCACTGTAGCCGGGCTTTTCATCGCCAAAATGGCGGCACACTTGTCCGGGTTAGCCTCTATTCCCCTTTCAGTCAAAAGAAAACCCAAGAACTTTCCAGCCTCCACGCCGAAAATGCATTTCTCCGGGTTGAGCTTTAACTTGAACTTGGCGATCGTCGTGAACAATTCTTCCAAGTCTGCAACGTGCTTGCTTTTCTCCTGCGAGGTCACAACCATGTCATCGACGTAGGCTTGCACGTTCCTTCCCAGCATCGGTGCAAGTACTCGATCCATCAACCTCTGGTACGTGGCCCCCGCGTTCTTCAGCCCAAACGGCATCACCTTATAGCAGTAGCACGACCTCTCCGTCATGAAGGCTGTTTTTTCTTCATCCATGGGATGCATCTTGATCTGATTATAGCCCGAGAAGGCGTCCAGGAAACTCAGCAGCTTGCACCCTGCAGCACTATCAACCAGGGCATCAATGCTTGGTAAAGGATACGAATCCTTCGGGCAAGCTTTGTTCAGATCGGTGAAATCGACGCACATGCGCCATTTCCCGTTACTCTTCTTCACCAGCACGACATTTGCCAACCATTCAGGGTACTGGACTTCCCTGATGTGGCCTGCAGCGAGGAGTTTCTGGGTCTCGTCCCTGATCGCCTGCCTCCTCTCTTCGTTGAATTTCCTTCTCCTTTGTCGCACCGGTCTCACCATGTTGTCCATCGCCAGATGATGGCACAAGAAGTCGGGATCGATCCCGGGCATGTCCGAAGCGGACCAAGCAAACGCGTCCAGATGCCGCTCAATCACCTTGGCGATCTGGTCCTGGAGATCGACCTCCAGATATCTTCCGAGCTTGAAAACTTTCCCTCCGATCTCCTTCTCGAGCCACTGCTCGACGGGTTTGGGCCTGGATTCTCTGGCGACCACCGCCTTGGCGATTCCCAGTTCCCTCGCTTCCTCGGGGCGATTCCGCGCCTCTTCCTCCTCCAGGCCAGCCTCTCTCTCCCCCAGCTCAGCGTCTATCATCTCTACATCCCTTCCAGCGATATCCTCTGTTACCGGCGGTCTGGGCTTCACACCGGGAGGTGGGGTGGTTGTTACATAGCTCACGGACCTTTTGTTTTTCAGGCTATTCTCATAGCACCTTTTCGCTTTTTTTTGGTCCGACTTGATCGTGATCACCATCCCTTCCATGGACGGCAGCTTCACCTTCATGTGCCGAGTCGATGGAATTGCGCCTATCCTGTTAAGAGTGGGCCTTCCCAACAGGATGTTATATGCTGAAGGGGCGTTTACGATGAGGTACTTGATTTTCTCCGTCCTCGACCTAGCCTCATCTGTAAACGTGGTTCTCAGCTTAATGTACCCCCTGACCTCCACCTGGTCACCAGCGAATCCATATAAGCACCCTCCATAGGGCCTCAGCTGGTCAAGGGGCAATTCCAGCTGCGTGAAAGTCGGCCAGAACATCACGTCTGCCGAGCTTCCTTGGTCCACCAGAACTCGGTGGACCTTCCTCCCTGCTGTTATCAACGAAATAACAATGGGATCGTTGTCATGAGGCACAACGTCCCGAAGATCCTGCTTGGTGAACGTAATGTCCACTTCCGGCGAGTGATCTTCAAACATGTCCACTGCCATTACCGATCGCGCGTACTTTTTCCTCTGCGATGCGGTGCATCCACCACCTGAGAAACCCCTGCAATGGTGTGGATCTCTCCATGGATAGGCATCTCGTGTTGCTGGGCTTCTCCACCCGCTGGCTGGGAACTCGACGCTCCTCCGGTCCTTCTGTCCAGCAGATAGTCGTTTAGGAACCCGCTCTTAACCAGATCGTCGAGCTGGTATCCTAAAGACAAACACGAGTCCAGGTTGTGGCCATAGCACTGGTGGAACTCGCACCAGGCGTCCGGTTTTGACCCCAGCACCTTGTCGCCCACCTTCTCGGGCGCCTTCAATCTAGCAGATATGTTAGGGATAGCGATCAGGTCCGCTAGTCCCATGACGAATTTGTGCTTAGGCGGGCGATTGTACTCTCGGCGTGCTGGTTGTGAGCGTGCTGGTGGTTGGCGCGCTTGGCTTCTACAGTGGCCTGCAACGAGCGCATCATTTCTGCCATCTGCGCCATGGTCATGGCGGCGTCGCCTTCAGCTGCGACAGGCGCCACGGGACTGGAACGATTGCTTCTCATTTTTCTCATTAACTTCAGCGAACCACAGAAATACAGCAAACAACACTTCAACCACGATCGAATCGGCGATCAACTGGAGAAAACTCAAGAAACTGCGCAAGAACCCAAGAACACCGCAAACCTTCGAAGAAAATCGCAGCTTCACCAAAAACCACCGTTTCCCCGCGAACCAACCAAGCAAACGAAAGAACTCGAATCCACCGATCGAAAAGCCAAACAAATGGTTCAAAACGCAAACCTCACCGAACGAAACTCAAAGAAACCACGAACGACGGTTGCACCAGCACACAACCACGCCGAAAACCTCGAAAGTTTCCACGAACTCACGCTGTGGATGGGAGCAAGCTTTACACGGCCCCACGGTGGGCGCCTGATGATCCTGCCTGTTGACCGGAGCGCTGGAGAATGCCTCGTCAAAGGATCGACGTGCGCGCCGCTTCTCACTTCCGTTCCTCCTCTGGATCTATCTCAAGAACCTGCAAAGAAACGATACGGCGCCGCTGCGGCCGATCGCACTCCGACGCTCAAGTCAGTGACGGTATCACCAAATACTAAGAACGAGAACCGTGCAAATCCTCTCTCTCTCGCAAGCGTAAAGTGTATGAACTGAACGTGCGTACCTCAGGAAGTCTGTTAAGAACTCTTATATACCTGGTGGTTTTCTCTCTCCTGGCAGTTACAGACTTGGACACGTGGCTCGCATCCAACTGTACACGTGCCATCATCTGGAGGCTCCCTGACTTGGCGCTGCTTCTACTCTTATTTTGGCTAAGTTACTTATGCATGGTACTGCCCAGTGCATAGCTAACTTAGGAGTGCGATCTCTACTGAAACTGGCGAGTTAGGGCCTTCATACACCTTCCCTGTGGTCTCGCCGGCCGCCTTCATAATCTGCTTCTCCTTCGTCTTCGGCGATGTGCTTATTCTGGCGATCTCCGACTGCTTGGTCGCCTGAGTCTACATCTGGCGACTTCATCTTCAACCTGGCGATCGCCTATTCTGGTAAACTGGAAATCGGAACACGCCAACTTAACAATCGGCGACCACACGTGCCTCCCGACTTCCTTCCTATCTACCAACCTGGCGCCTTGTCAACACGCCTACACTGTAGCAGGATGCCACGTCATCACACCTGTCCACCAGGGCGGTACAGTTATAAAAGAGGCTTGAGACCCCAGGTATAGGCACGTTGTTTCTGAGACTGAAATTGAATACTTCTTGACTTTTAGTAAGCCTTTTACTGACTTGATTGTGAAGTGCAATCAACAGGTACGACCCCTTCTGTTTCAACGGAGTTATGTTCCAGAACAACAAGAAATAGAGCAAATTCCTGAAGAGACAGAGAGAACTAGAGCTTGTCACAAGAGTTAACAGGCAAGCAAGTCAACCGACAAGAACAATCATTAATATCATTAATATTATTAATATTATTAAATATCATTAATATTATTAATATCATTAATATTATTAATATCATTAATATTATTAATATCATTAATATTATTAATATCATTAATATTATTAATATCATTAATATTATTAATATAATTAATATCATTAAATATCAATATCTTTAATATTATTAGTATCATTAATATTTTAATATTATTAATATCAATAATATTATTCATATTATTAATATTATTAATATCATTAATACTATTAATATTATTAAATATTATTAATACTATTAATATTTGTATTGGACAAAGTGTTCGGTGTTAAGTGCTTAGATCTCGGTGCACAGGTGTAGGCAAGTCAACCCGTTTGTTGGACCTATGAGGTGGGTCATGAGTTCTTGGCCCAATTATATTAGTAAGCCCGTAGGAAAATAATTAAAATAATACTTTTATACGCTAATATAAGGTTATTAGTAAAAGATATTTCTTAACCTAAGGGTGCATGTTAGTGTACGTAGTGGTTAAGTCACATAAATATATTTTAACCTAAGTATGTGTGTTTTAGGGCACGCAGTAGTTAAGTTACATGCATCGTGAAAAGATAATGTTTTCCTACAGTTAGCACCTGAAGATAAGTGGTGCCCTGTTAGCAGATATTTTTTCTTTTATTATTTTATGCTCTCATTAATAAAATTATTTTCTCATTAATAAAAATATTTCTTATTAATAAGATTAATAAATAGAATGTTTTTCTGTTACGTATGTTTTCAGTTGAAATTAGATTCTCATGAAAGAAAATTGTTACAAGAGATAAACTATAAAAGGCGCTTGAGACCTCAGGTAAAGTACGTTGTTTCTGAGACTAAAACTAAATACTTATTTAATTTTAGTAAACTCTTATTCACTTGATCATCAGAGTGTGATCAAAAGGTAGAACCCCTCTGTTTCAATGGAGCCACATTCCAATGCAACAAGACGTAGAACAGATTCCAGAGGAGACAGACTAGAGCTAAAGCTTGTCACCAGAGTCAACCGACGAGAACAATATTATTAATATTATTAAATATTATTAACATTATTAAATATTATTAATGTTATTAAATATTATTAATATTATTAAATATTATTAGTATTATTAATATTATAAATATTTTAAATAGTGTTAATATTATTAATATTATAAATAATATTAATGATATTAATATTTTTATTTATATTATTAATTTTATTCATATTATTAATATCATTAATACTATTAATATTACTAATACTATTAATATTAATAATAATAATATTATTCATATTATTAATATAATACTAATAACATTATTTATATTATTATATTATTATTAATTTTATAATATTAATAATATGTATACTTATTAGTTATGATTATTATCATTTATTATTATTATTTATGAATATTAATTCTGATTTTATAGTTATTCATATTATAATTATATTTTTAATATTATGTATGTAATTATTATGATAATATTTGGTAGGTAATAAAGATATGTGAATAATAACTGGTAATAGAGATTCATGGATAATAGTTGATATATAATAGACATATAAGGATAATAGTTGGTAGGTAATAGAGATTCATAAATAATAGTTAATGCTGAATTTATCTACGGATTCAGATTTGTAGATAACATTTATAGATAATATTGTTAAAAAATAATATCCATAAATAATGTTAAATTTACCTTAAAAATTCATAATTTTTTTAATATGTCCTAGCACACCTTACGACGCACTCCTCACCTTCTCTATGGAATAAGGGAACTATGAAATCATCACTAGTAACACTTTCGCCTTTCTTCCCAACTTAATTATATTTTAACACTTTCATTTTTCTTTTAAGTTCAAGTTACAACTTTATTTTATTATAATATTTCATTTATATTTGTTGTTATTGTTTTAAAATAATAAAAAAATATGATGTTATAATAAAGTAATAATTTATGAAGTTATAACTTGTAAAAATAAAATAAAAAAACTGTTTGGACAAATGACATATTATGTGTATATAGACCAGGTTAGCTGCTAAATTCACGAATTCTCATCAAGTACAACTTCACCAAACCATACGTAACCAGTCAGAAACATAATCACGTTACGTCACATTCTGAAAAAATATAAAACAAAACAAGAAAGAGACAAAAGTCCCATGCATAGCTTTTCCTTTCAAGAATCACATTTGGAAGAGACCACAATGATAGCATCTTCGCTTCAAGAGTAAACTCAAACCACACTTATTTTATTTTAGAGTTTTGGTAAGTTCACAATGTAAAAGTGAATGGATACAAATTACAATTGGTAAAAATAAATAAATAAATAAATTTGTACTGAAATATAAATTCACCTGAAGACATGAAATTTTTATAACATTGTAAAGTGGTTTATTTTAGTATGTAACTTGTCAAAATACCATTCTTCTTTATTTTAAATGAATCTCATTAAATTATACTGAAAACATGTATATTCACATTTCTTTTATATAATAAAAAATAATAAATACAATTAAAACTAATCTACATTTTAGTAATATATAAATTAAAAAGAACTGTCAAAACATAAATTGTAATAAAATATATAAAAATAATAATTACAAAAATAATACACACAATAGAAGTATATATCTATACTCAAGATTTGTGGTTTGTTCTTTGAACAAGTTAGGGAAAGAACCATGGCTGCGTGGAATTCAGTTCCTCTACATGTCTCCTATGAAGTTCTGGGTTGGTTTGCTTTTGCCTCCTGGTCCATCAGTTTCTACCCGCAAGTCATCTTGAACTTTCGCAGAAAAAGGTATCATGTTACTATTAGTTTCTGTGTAATTTGTTTTTCAGTTCCTTATGTTATGGCTTATTGCTTTTACTTTATTTTGTGTTTTGGTTTGCCTTTGTGGTACAGTGTGGTGGGACTGAACTTTGATTTCGTGTTGCTGAATTTGACGAAACACTCCTCCTATCTCATATACAATGCATCTCTGTACTTCAGCTCTACTGTTCAGAAGCAGTACAGAGACAAATTTGGTCAGAGAGAGGTTTGTTCATATCCACCTTTTTTAACATAATATTTCCACTTTCTTCATTCAACTTAAATCGATTAATCTCAGTTTGTGCTAAAGTGAAAGGGGAAAGTTATGTTTGTCACTTTACACAGTTCTCTATCGTGATATTTTGGGATAATTTTGTATGTTTCTGTTCCAGCTTCAAATTCCTTGCACTGCATTGTTAGGTCATCGATAATTGGATTGTCCACTTTGGTTCTTGGGAGTTAGCACAGTTTTGTTTCTCAGTTTTAGATTTAAAAATGCTCGAAATGTTAATTGTAGAATGTTGAGCAATTCACAAGATGATATGAATTTTTTCCTTTCTTTGTTTAATGTCTATATTAATATATATCTGCATAAATTCATTATTAGCTCAAGTTCATTCAGCATTTTTTTGTTATATTTCAGATGATACCTGTGGCAGCAAATGATGTTGCTTTTTCAGTCCATGCTGTTTTGTTGACAGCAATTTCCTTGTTCCAGATTGCAGTCTATGATGTTAGTGCTATATACTCCCTTTAATTGAGCTTACTGTTCTTGTTATGAAGTTATGATTATCCTGAAAGAGGTTACGTTTTCATGTAGCGGGGAAGTCAGAAAATCTCTAAAATCGCATATGGAATTCTCCTTGTTACATGGACCTCTGTAGCAGTGTGTTTCTTTGTAGCATTGCACAATCATCACTGGCTCTGGCTAATCTCAATCTTCTCGTATGTTTCCTGTTTTCGTTTGTTGCATGAACAATTGCCATTAATTTGACCTCCTATTATGGATTATTAACAAATTTGCATAGGAGAATCGTAATAAGACCAAGTTTTTTCACCCCATTGTTACATATAATGCATCCATGAATGATGATTGTGTCAACAAATTTCTTTCTGACTTTTCTAGAAACTGATTAACTTGCAGTGACATTCAAGTTTGTATGACGATTATAAAATATATTCCCCAGGTCAGGACCTATTCGATTTTGTATGATTTCCTTTTAATTCTATTTCCTCATGTTTATATTACTGCCCGGATAACTCAATTTGATTGCTGGGATATAATATAATTTAGCTCTTTGAACTAGGAACCATTAAGATTATGCTAGTCTTGTCTTCAATGAAGCATATTTTGGAATGCAAACATACACAATTTAAAGGGGTTTTTTTTTTAATAATATTTTATTCATGTGATGGTAGATGATTGTTGTTATTTGAGGTATCAGCCTAACTGAGATGTAGAAGGGTTTTTTACTAAATTGGCGAGAATTGCTGCATTTTTCTTTTCTTTGGTCATAAAGTGAAATTATTGTTTGTTGAAACATGCTAGCCATTTTATCTTAAGTAATAAGTTCTGATACGAATATAGGCAGTGATGAACTTTATGAGAAAAAGTACAGAAGGCTGGAGCATTGTTAACATTCTACTGGACTTTTCTGGCTCCGTAGCTAACTATGCGCAAATGTCTATGCAATCAATCGATCAACGTAAGTTATCTTGTTTACCAAATGGTCTTGTTCTATTTATAGCTAAAAAAATGCAAGTAACATACTCTACAACACTCTTAAACACTCTACTATTGATTAAAAATTATTTTAAATCCTAAATTAACAAGTCTCAATCATGATTTTGCAATTTTTAATAAGTTTTAATCAATAATATATAGTATATTCTAAGTGAGTATGTTACTAATATCTTCTTTACAGTTTAAATTGATATGATTTTGAAATTCCAACTTTGATTTCCAGATTCTTGGGTGAACTTCTATGGAAATATAGGGAAACTAATGCTATCCCTGGTATTTATTTATTTTTCTAAGAGATTTTACTAGTTAGATTATCATTCTGATCGAATAGATTTTCTACAAACATTGTTATTGATAAAATGAACCATTGCAGGTGTCTGTGTTCTTTGACATCATCTTTATGTGCCAACATTATCTGTTATATCCTGTGAAGAAACGCAAATTAGAGGCATCCCCTGAACATGATAATGCCAAGTCTTCAGATAGACCATTCGAGAATGTCTAAGATGTAGCTTGTTTCATGATCTCTTGTAATGAACTCAATCCTAATTGATCCTTTTGCATGACACAGGGCATATGCTAGATTGCTTCATGGAAAATTAACCGTAAATGCTATTAGTGTATAAACATAGAAACATCAAATAAAAAGTTATTAGTGTCCTTATCATTTTCTTCTTTATTTTCCAGTCAATTATTCACCCTTGTCCAAGTCTTGAATTGTGGGAAAGTGAGCTTGTCTCGTTTTGCAAAATTTAACATGAGAGTGTGTGTTTGTTTGACCACAGTGGCTGACTCTGGTAATCGAGATCCTAAACAAATTTTATTTAGGATTTTCTTTAGCTTTATCCTAACACAATTTTAATTGTATTTAAGTAGTCTTGTTAAATATTAAAATCTAATATGTGCTCTTTTTTTAGTGTTTAGAGTGTGCATTTTAGGTAAAAAAAAAAGGGCTTTATATTTAAGCTTTTAAAAAATCTTCTCAAATAAAAGAAAATCTAGTGTGTGTTTTCGGAAGATCGTCTAGAGTATCTATCTTAATAACAAAAAACAAAACTAGATTTAGACTCTTTAAAAAATATATATATATATATAGTGTGTCATCTTCGTAAAAGTGTATAGAGTGAGTTTTTAAAAGTCTCTTGTTGAAAAATCCTTATACGTGCTCTTGTTGAAAGTGGCCGAAATGTGTAATTTTAGTTCATACTACATGCTCCTAATAAACGCATACACTTCTTTTGTAATGTTTAAATTTAACGTTTTTAACAAGGTAGATCAGATTTTACATAGGCCTAGGCTTTTGAAAAATTATTTGTCCTATTTTCAATCATATTTACTTGCAATAATGATAAAATAGCAAGTGAGTATAAAAAATGAATGTATGAGTACTGAGCTAAAATATAAAAAAAATAAATGAATTGATTACTTGTGACTCTACGCTTAAAGTATTTGAAGTGTGCATTATTATTTTTCTCCGTGAGATCTGTGTTTGTTGGAGCAGTAATGTATATTGGTGTATGATGAGAGAGTAAATAATATTAAAATGTCCCGTCCCCGGACCTTGACCAGAAGTCAAAGTCAAACACATGGTGGGACCCCTCAAGGGACCCAAGGAAGAAAAGCCAACAGGTCGACTGCTCGAGGCATCGCGCAAGAGAGACATCGCCCGAGTAAGACGTCGCCTAAAGTAAGACATCGCCCGAGTTAGACGTCGCCGAAGAGAGACATCGAGCCTAGACAGTTCAGAACAGTAGCAAGGAGAAGAGAAAGGTGGCTTCAAGGCCATAAGTTCTAGTACCAGTAGGGGGTAAACCTGACTCGTGAAGTATCCACGCCACTGCTGGGAGACCCTGGTACAGATACGACCCATGAGAGGGCCATGATAAGGGGGGAACCACGTGCATGATACGAGAGAAAGGTAGATACGCTCCCAGGGCGAGTGACTAGTGATTGGGGCGCATGAGTTGGCACCCAAAAAGTCAACCCACGTGACAGAAGCACTTCGTAGAAAAGAGGGCTCACACGATGGAAACACCCTAAGTTGGGTGGCGGCGCTGTGGGACCCTCTGCACAGAATAACAATCAAGTCAGAGGGGGACGTGGCAATGCCCACGTGCTCATTAAAGGTTTCAGGAAAAGTTTGTCAAGGTACGCGTTAAGTAAGTTAAGATTCGTATATTCCAAGGCACATTTTTATATGCCTTCAATGCGCTTCAACGCGTTTTAAATGCAGAAGGTATATAAAAAGGGGCCTTGGGTCATTTGAGAAAAAACAAGAATTTTAACCTAATACACACAGATACACAGAGAAAACCCTAGTTGTCTTCGCGGTGCACTCACAGTGAGCACAAGGCAATTAGGGCAACACAGTTCTGGTTACACAGTTTCAATCGTTCAATACAGTTTTTCGACCACCTCCCAAGGGTGTGTCACCTTTGATGTTTCTCGCTAGCTGACTTGATCGTCAGAGTGCAAACGGCCGCGAGGGCGCCCCTTTGTTCACTTCTTTTCAGGTACTCACAGACGGAGCAAAACGAAGGTGCCCTAGCTTGCAGGGACATGCCACGCATAAAGACAACCCAGGTCAACTGGCGGGAACATTTGGCGCCCACCGTGGGGCCGATATAAACATCAGTCCCACCGCACACGTTTTTCAGTTCCAGTTCTCAAAACCCAGATAAGTAAGAGGGTTTCCAGAAAGCCATGGCCACTAGACCTGCACGCGCCAGGAGTGAAGAGATGACCATGCAACAACTCATGGGCATGATGCAAGGGCTGCAGGAAGCAATGGCAGCGTCGAAAGCGGAGTAGGAGTGCATGCAGGCGGATCTCGCAGCTTCTCAGGCGAGAAACGGTGAGCTCCATCGTGCCAACGAGGAGTTACGCCGTGGATGGCGCGGCGGAGATGAGCCTGAGGCTGCCTTCCCACCTAGGGAATTCACAACACCATTCTCACAGGCGATCCTAGAGACAGTGATCCCCAATACGTTCACAGGGCCCAAGGTAACCTTCACAGGGATGGAGGATCCTGAGGCACACCTCACTGCGTTCCACACACAGATGTTGTTGGTTGGCGGTTCTGATGCTGTAAGGTGCAAGCTCTTCATGAGCACTCTGACTGGGATGGCTATGGATTGGTTCATCAGCCTCCCAGAGGGTCACATCACGTCTTTCGCCCAACTCTCACGACTATTCAGAGAGTAGTATTTAGCCAACAGGGCCCCAGCCACAGTTTCGTACGACCTTTTCGACGTAAAGCAATTTCAAGGCGAGACCCTGAAGGAATACATAAGCCGTTTTGGGGCACAGGTGGTGAAGGTGGGTACCACAGATGAACCCATGATTGTGTACGCATTCAGGAAGGGGGTACGTCCCGGGTCTTTCAGTAAATCGCTTAACTGCAGTCGCCCCAAAACTTTTGCTGAAGTAAGGCGACGAGCGGTAGAGCACATTGCCTCAGAGGGCGAGGCATATGAGAAGTGCACAAATGCCGCACCCACACGACCAAGAGCGCAGATACACACGCAACCTGCTAGGGTTCACGAAGCTGCCACAGAAAGAAAGAACCCAGACAGGAAGCGCACCTATGAGACAAGGAGGACCCATCCTAGGGGTCAAGCAGAAGGAAGGAGAGAGGGAAGTAGGCCACTAAGGCACAACTTTGTGGTGGAACTCAAAGACCTCATCGTTGTGCCCAACATAGCTGACAGGTTGAGGCCACCGGTAAAATCTGACAAGGTGCTGGGACATCACACGGAATCATGGTGCGAATTCCACGAAGCATTCGGGCACCATATTAACAACTGTTTGGCGCTGGGCTACCAGTTGGATGAACTCATAAAGAATGGCTTCTTGAAGGACTACTTGGTGGAGAAGCAGACGGGACAATCGTCAGGTTCACAACCGGCGAGCAGTGAGGGACAACAGCATGAGGTACCCGTTCACGGCGAGAGCCACACCATAGCTGGTGGGTTCTCGGGCGGTGGGTGTACTGCGTCGCAACGCAAGAAGTATGCAAGGTCGGTGATGTCAGTAGAAGCTTTTGAGGATCACTCACCCGATGTGGACATCACGTTCACCAAGGAAGACCTCAGGGATGTTGTGCCCCACGACAACGATCCCATTGTAATCTCGTTTGTTACGGCGGGAAGGATGGTTCATCGAGCGTTGGTCGACCAGGGGAGCTCGGCAGATGTGATGTTTTGGCCGACTTTCAAAAAGTTACAGCTATCTCCAGACCAGCTTAGGCCATATGGGAGCTGCTTATATGGTTTTGTTGGTGATCAAGTGGAGGTCAGGGGGTACATTGAGTTAAGGACGACGTTCACAGATGGAGCGGCCTCGCGCACAGAGAAGATCAGGTACCTTGTCGTGAACGCTCCTTCAGCATACAATATCCTGTTGGGAAGGCCGACACTCAACAGGATAGGAGTCGTGCCCTCCACGCAGCACATGAAGGTCAAGTTACCTTCGATGGAGGGGGTAGTCATCACCTTCCGCTCTGATCAAAAGGAGGCAAATAAGTGCTACGAAAACAACCTCAAGAACAAGAGATCGGTATGCCATGTAACCACAACTCCGCCCCCTGGCGTGAAGCCTGCGCAGGAAAACCGGCGAGTTGTGGATGCAGCGTTGGAGGTGGCCGCCGAAGGCAATGTGACAATGGAGGATGTCGAGGCGAGGTCCGAGAGCGCCGCCCGGGTGGAGGAAGAGAAAAACCGCCCGGCGATCGCCAGGGAGTCAGGTATTGCGAGAGCGCTGATCGCCAGCGAGAAGAGGCCTCGGCCGGTTGAGGATTGGCTTGAGAAGAAGATCGGCGGAAAAACATTTAAGCTGGGGAAGACCCTAGATGGCGAGACGCAGGACCAGATCGCCAAGGTGATAGGCAGACACTTGGACGCGTTCGCATGGTCTGCCTCAGATATGCCGGGGATTGACCCCGATTTCCTGTGTCATCGTTTAGCAATGGACCCTCAAATCAAGCCCGTCCGACAGAGAAGAAGGAAGTTCAACGAAGAAAGAAGACAGGCGATCAGAGATGAAACACAGAAACTCCTCGCCGCAGGCCATATCAAGGAGATACAGTATCCAGAATGGCTCGCCAATGTTGTATTGGTGAAAAAGAGCAATGGGAAATGGCGAATGTGCGTCGACTTCACAGATCTGAACAAAGCCTGTCCAAAGGATTCCTATCCTTTGCCGAATATAGATGCCCTGGTGGACAGTGCAATTTGTTAAGTTTCTTGGACGCCTTCTCAGGGTACAATCAAATTAAGATGCACCCCATGGATGAAGAAAAGACTGCCTTCATGACGGAGAGGTCGTGCTATTGCTACAAGGTGATGCCCTTTGGGCTGAAGAATGCGGGAGCCACGTACCAGAGGCTGATGGATAAGGTGCTTGCGCCTATGCTTGGGAGGAACGTGCAAGCTTATGTTGATGATATGGTCGTGACATCCTTGGAGAAAAGCCAGCATGTTGCTGATTTAGAAGAGCTGTTCGTTACGATAGCCAAGTACAAGCTGAAGCTAAACCCCGAGAAGTGCATTTTCGGCGTGGAGGCGGGAAAGTTTTTAGGGTTTCTGATCTTGCCGGTGACTTGTCTGTTGAAGGCCCCGCTACGTCTAACTCCGCCTTCCGTAAGTCAGTGAACAAGACCACCAAAGAATCGTGTACTCTGAGTCTCTATGAGAACCGTGCACTCTACGAATGCTCTCTCTTCTCTCTGTGCGAAAACTAGACCCTTGTCAGTATAAAAAACGTACCCCTGTAACAACGTGGAATGCCTTTATATAACCTCCTGCGCTCCCACGTTGTTCATACACGAAGTAACTTAGCGTGTTTCTTTCGTTGGATGTCTCGTGCAACCTTTGCGTAGGTACCAGGTGCGACTTGGGCAAGCGCGCATACCAGGTACTACCTAACGCATGGGCGATCACCTCTGTCCTGCCCCGTGCACGTTACGGGCCGAGAGGGGTTCAATCACCGACCGACTGGCTTCCTTGGACCACTCTCATGCATGGTACCGTAGAACGCATAACCTCTCCGATCTCTGATCTCCTCCTGACCACCGATCTCTGCCTGATCACCCTCTTCAAGACACACCAGCTTCCTTGGCCCACCTGTCTCACTAAGAACGGCCCACGTGGCCATCAGTGGCTGACGTCATCCCAAACCGATGACCGACCGGATCAGTTTCTCTTGACTGAAAGAGGAATTGAAGCAAATCCGGATAAGTGTGCTTCCATTTTGGTGATGAGGAGCCCTTCTACTATTAAGGAGGTGCAACAGCTTACAGGTCGGATGACCACACTGTCGCAATTCGTGTCTGCTAGTGGAGAAAGGGGCCACCCGTACTTCCAGTGCTTGAAGAGGAATAATAGGTTTGTCTGGACGAGGGAGTGCGAAGAGGCTTTCGTGAAGCTCAAGGAGTACTTAGCGAGCCTGCCGGTTCTGTGCAAACCTCAAGTGGGAACGCCCCTCAGGTTATATTTTGCCGTAACTGAGAAGGCGTTGAGTGCAGTGCTCGTCCAGGATCAAGATCAAGTCCAGAAACCTATCTATTTTGTTAGCAAGGTGTTGCAGGGCCCAGAAGTGAGATATCAGGCCGTGGAGAAAGCAGCGCTGACAGTTGTGTTTTCGGCGCGAAGGCTGCGCCATTACTTCCAGAGCTTTATAGTGTTTGTAATGACTGACTTACCCATCCAGAAGGTTCTAAAGAAACCAGATGTAGCTGGGAGGATGGTAAAATGGGTGGTGGAGTTGTCAGAATTCGATGTCAGGTATAAGCCCCGAGGACCGATCAAGGGGCAAATCTTCGCTGACTTTGTGGTCGAGCTATCTTCTGAAACAGTGCAGAGCGTCGGGGATGATTATCCCTGGGTACTCTCGGTGGATGGGTCGTCCAACCAGTTGGGTAGCGGGGATGGAGTTATTCTTGAAGGGCCCAACGGTGTGTTGATAGAACAATCTCTGAGGTTTGCCTTCAAAGCCAACAATAATCAAGCGGAGTATGAGGCGTTGATCGCCGATATTTTGTTGGCGAAGGAGATGGGGGCAAAGGTGCTGATGGCCAAGAGTGATTCTTTGTTGATCACTGGGCAGGTGACCGGCGAGTTTCAGACCAAGGATCCGCAGATGGCGGCTTACCTGGAGTATGTGCAGGAGTTAAGGAGGTCCTTTGTTTTGTTCGAAGTAGTGCACGTGCCAAGGGAGCAGAATGCCCGAGCTGACTTGCTAGCCAAGCTCGCCATGGAAAAACCCTAAGTTGGGTGGCGGCGCTGTGGGACCCTCTGCACAGAATAACGATCAAGTCAGAGGGGGACGTGGCAATGCCCACATGCTCATTAAAGGTTTCAGGGAAAGTTTGCCAAGGTACGCGTTAAGTAAGTTAAGATTCGTATATTCCAAGGAACATTTTTATACGCCTTCAATGCGCTTCAACACGTTTTAAATGCAGAAGGTATATAAAAAGGGGCCTTGGGTCGTTTGAGGAAAAACAAGAATTTTAACCTAATACACACAGATACACAGAGAAAACCCTAGTTGTCTTCGCGGCGCACTCACAGCGAGCACAAGGCAATTAGGGCAACACGGTTCTGGTTACACAGTTTCAATCGTTCAGTACAGTTTTTCGACCATCTCCCAAGGGTGTGTCACCTTTGATGTTTCTCGCTAGCTGACTTGATCGTTGGAGTGCAAACGGCCGCGAGGGCGCCCCTTTGTTCACTTCTTTTCAGGTACTCACAGACGGAGCAAAACGAAGGTGCCCTAGCTTGCAGGGACATGCCACGCATAAAGACAACCCAGGTCAACCGGCGAGAACAACTACTATAGTATTTACTTATTTTAATTGGTTTTTTATATGTCTAAAATTAGTAAAAGAAAAAACCAATGCCCTTTCTTTGATATTCGTCATTGTTCCATCCTCTCTTTCCTTCCTTTTATTTTTTTTTTCCTTTTCAATGGATTTCGATGACTCTTGTTGTTTAGAAAACATGTTTCTCTCTCCTTATGTTGAATTGACGTCTATTAAGATAAATTGATGAAGATGTTGTTTCAAAAAAATTTTGGAACTTAAGAAAAAAATATTTCTTGAGGAGAGTTGTTGTTAGGTATCACATTAATGTAAAATCAATAAAATGACACAAAATAACATGAAAGGAGCCACAAAGAGATAAGTAAAAGAATCATAAGGTTCTTCATGAACATGTATAAAAATGAATGCTAAGGTCTTTTATGAACACATCAAAACATACACAAATATTACACAATGGTTTTAATTAGTGCTTCAAAATAACTAAGTATAAAATATAATCAGACTTTGTTTGTAAGATGACAGTGTTATAAAAATAATGGATAAAGTAAAACGTAAATGTTTCTCCTGAAAAATGATACAATGTTATATAATCTTTTGTCAAAGTCTGATAAGGTGCACATAAGAACATATGAAACACATACCAAACATCAGACAAGGCATATAGACTAAGAAAACCTTGTGCCTAAAATAAATATCATGTGCTTACTCTATGTTTGCAGGGAATGTGTGTCTGCCAAAGAGATCCATTCAAATTCAGATATAAAAAATCTCTCAAGACACGAGATAAAGTTGTTTCCTTCATCAACTTCCTAAAGTAAAGAGATTTTCAACTCTAACCCAACTATCTGCCTTGTACGAAATGGACGTCAATCATGAATTTTTCCAAAAGGTTGTGCTATATAGAGATATAAGCATTGTCATTTATTAAGGATGTTGTGAAGAAAAAAGAAGTAAAGATTGAGGCTAATTAAATGAAACAATCATGTTAAAGCTTGTCAGATGCAAAATGGACATGCATAAAAGCTATAAATGCTCAATGATTATAAATGATTGCCTAAAGACTATCTTCTTCTAGAGTCTATAAAAAGAATTTCATCCAAAAGAATAACATATAAAGAAGAGGACATGTGATGCCAAAAGGCTGCTAGAATGAAGAACACTCCTCTAAGCGAATAAATTATACCAAAATGTTGAGCAGACGATATAGCACACCTCACGACTTCACAAAGGATCCTCAAGCTTAATGAAGATTAAAGTTTTAGTATATAGAGAAACCTTGTGGAAAACACTTAGAGTGTTTATGAACTACCTAAGAGAGTCAGTCGAACCAATATATACGTCGAATGACGCTACCCTTCCTAGAGAGAAAGATGATTTAAACTAGGAAGTAAAGTCTAAAATTGTATTTGTCTTCAGACATGATCCTCCCTGTAGAGCATGAGAGCTTTGATGTTTCAAATCCATGATGAAGCTTGATGTCGTGTTACTTTTGGTTTGGGTTTAGATTAGAGTGTTTAGAATCTATGTAAAGATCAGTTCTTAGCCCTTGCACAAAGCTTGCCCAATCTGTTTTAAAAAAAAATGTTTTTCTAAGCAAAGAGAAAAACAACCGGTTGAATTATCGAAATAATCGGTTGTTTGTCACTTGACTTGTTTAAAGGTTTTTAAACTATTTTTGACTTGGTTATGTAACTGCCTAACCAATTCAACCGGTTAAAACGACTTTTCAACCGGTTGAAACGACTTTTCAACCGGTTGATTGTGACATTTCCTAACAGTTTTTTGAAAACCTGTTAATCTGTTTTGGGTGTGATCAAAACTGCTTTGGCTCATAAATGTTGCCTTGAACGACTAGTATTTGAATGCTAAAAATATAACCTTTCTTTCATGAAATCGAAGTGAGATTGAGATTAGTTTTTTAAAGAAGTTTTCAAAAGTTTGCGAGATTGTTGTTTAACTTTGCTCTGGTACAAGATCTGATAATAGGACTTCCGGGTTTCTGTAATATTAGGTGTTTTCTATTCCTTTCATGATTATTGTAATTGTACTTTCATAAACTTGTAAGTGTGTGTGAAATCCTGCAAAGTCAGAGGGTATTCTGACTTGAGGTGTGTGGTTGCAAAGAGGGTGAGTGAGCCTTGTGGTTTTCAAGGTCACCTCTTTGTGGTTGTGTTGTTGTAATCTGTAAGTGATTACTAGTGGAACCCAGTGGTTGTTCTGGGAACTGGATGTAGCTCAAGGTTGAATGAATTAGTATAAAATTGGTTGTGTAAATCTCTCTCTCTGTAACTCCTTATAACTGTTTGTTTTAATTCTGCTTTTGCTACTGATATAAACAACCGATTAAAACGTAATTTCGATCGGTTAAAGTTCTGTAAATAGTTTATGTATCATTGTTTGATTGCTTTCCTTAATTGCTTATTTGTGATTTTTTGATAAAGGTTCATTTTTATTCAATCTTTGCGAAAATCTTTGATAAACAATTCACCCCCCTCTTGTTTAAGCCATCAATTCTTACAATTGGCATAAAGAACCAGGTTCTTGAAAAATATTCAAGTTCTATTTTTCTGAAGAAAAAAAAAATCTTTTTACATGGCTGACAAGTTGCCTTTTGGGGAAGGTGCTTCCATAAACAGACCACCACTGTTTTGTGGTGTCAATTACCAGTTTTAGAAGGTAAGAATGAAAATCTTTTTGCATTCAACTGATAAGGGTATTTGGGAAACAATTGAAAATGGTCCCTTTATACCTCAAGTCAAAAGAGATGAGGTTTTAATTGATAAACCTTCATCTGAATGGACTGAGGCTGAAAGCAAGAAAGCAAAATTTGATTGGATTGCTAAGAATATAATAACCTTTGCCTTGAGTTGTGATGAATTTTTCAGGGTATCACAATGTAGCTCAGCAAAGGAAATGTGGGACATTCTTGAAGTCACACATGAAGGGACAAATGATGTCAAGAGGTCAGAAAACATGTTTTTATTCAAGAGTATGAGTTCTTTAGATTGCAGAAAGGAGAGACCATTTGTGATGTGCATAAAAGGTTCTCTCACATAGTAAATCATTTGATGAGTCTTGGTAAGTCTTTTGACATAAGTTCTTGAAGTGTCTTGATATAACATGGCAGCCAAAGGTCACTGCCATTTCAGAATCAAAAGATTTGACATCAATGACAACTACTTCCTTGTTTTGTAAGCTTAGAAAGCATGAGCTTGAGATAAATAGGCTAGTTGTCCAAGAAAGTGAGGACAAACACAACAAAGACATTGCACTCAAAGCTTGAAATCACAAACAACAACAAGACTCAAGTGAAAGTGATGAAGACACCATGGGTCTACTGTCAAGAAAGTTCAGCAAGTTCTTGAAGAAGAAAAGCCAAGCTTAAAAAAGGTACAACTCTAAAAAAACTAGTGATTTTAATCTTAACAAGTACACTTGCTATGGTTGTGGTGAACAGGGTTATATCAAGGAAGAATGCCCCAACAATGAAAGCAAACATAGAACAAATTTCAAAAACGAGAAAAGGGGAAAAGCTAAGAAGGCATATGTTGCATGGGATGACAATGAGGTATCTTCCTCTAACTCTTCTGATGATGAATAAGCAAACCTTTTCCATAAAGCATCTGTATCCAGTAGCATGTGTTCTTCCTCTTCAATCAAAGGTAACAACTATTATCAATTACTTGAAGCCTTTAATGAAACTCATGAAGAAGCTAACTGATTAACTCTTTCTCACAACCGGTTGAAAGGTCTAAATAACTGCCTGGAAAATAGAGTTAAGTCTCTGGAAGAAGAGTTGAGAAAAACAAAGGAAGATTTTGAAAACCTTGATTTGATTTACAAGAACTCAACTTGCAGTTGTGACTCAAAGTTTTGTGAAAATTGTGAAAATCTCGAAAGAAAGATTCATTATCTTTTCAAAACCATGGATAAACTTAAAACTGGAAAATCCAACTTTAAAGATGTTCTTGCATCTCAAAATTGTGTTTTTGGAAAAGTTGCTTTAGGTTTTTATCCAAAAGCAAGGGAAATGGGATTTTAAAACCTTTTTCATCTGTACCAGACAAACAATTGGTTAAAAGATCGATTCAACCGGCTAGTACATGTTTCTATTGCATGAAGAAAGGTCATTCAGTTAGGTTCTACAAGTTTCGAAAGTCTCTTGTTCCTAAAGGGATCTTTAAATGGATTCCAAGATGTTTTGATGGTTCCAAGGATAAGTCTAATGCAAAAGGTCCCAAGTTCTTTAAGGGATCAAATCTTGTGATTTAACAAGTTTTGTTTTGCATATTTTTTACTCTACTTGAAGGGTCAGAAAGATCAGGATCTCAAGAAGATTTGTTTGCAAGTCAAAGCCTTGTCCTGATTCTATGTACTGCTTTCATCTGTGTATCTTAAATCTGAAGGATAATTTCTGGTTCTTCTCATTGTTGAACATTAGTTCTTAAATCCAATTCTTATAATTCTGTATTTTTTTCTCTATGCCTATGCTTGGGTTATAATTAGCTTGTATTCCTTTCTATTCTTTATACAAATCTGTGTGCCTTATAAACCTTGATGTTTGAATATAGCATGACTGTTGAAAATTTGATTTTCTAAAAAAAAAATCATCAATGCAGAAATTCAACCGATTGTTTCTTTGAAACAACCGATTGTTTTCTCTCTGTTAGCACTGGACAAATCTGTTTTTTATTTCTAAGTTCTGATTTGTATTTCTGTTCAAACCCAGTGATATCTGTGGTCAATAATGTATTAGTTACATCTTTGAATACATATACCTTTGCTATAACTACTCTTTATGAATCAGATTCCTCTTAATCTTGGAAATTAAAACTGCTTTTAAAGTTTAGTCAAATCAACATGTGATTTTCTGTACTTTCTGTTTTGACTGACACAAACTGCTCTATGGTTCAGATTTGATTCTCTTTTTTGTTTTGAAAACAACCCACATAATGCCAACTTTGACCAAGGGTTATAGCTATAAAATTAATGCAATTAGCTGTTGTTTTTCACACAAACAATATGTTGTTCTTCTTTTTCCTCTACTCTAAGTTTTCTCTACAGTGTGCTAAAGTTCTTATTTGATTTGAGATATGGCTGCAACTCCTCCATCTGCTAAAAGGATGAAAACCGGAGTTGTAAGGTGTGGTGGGAAGCTTGAAGGATGGTTCTTATGAGAATCTGAACTCATCAACAAATACCTACATGAAACAAGTAGGAAAATTGTCAATACACCCAAGCTTGTCTCCTTCACTTGGATGAAGCAACAAAATCTGTCTATTGTGAGAAGCCTCCTCAAGGAACAAAGATTGAAGAGATTTCATGAGCTCACTGGAAACATTTATCTAGACTTGGTGAAGGTAATTTATATTAACCTTCAATTTAATGGCGACTCACTTGTCTCTCATGTGAAAGGTGTAGACATGGTCATCACCAATGATGTGTGGACTGCTGTGACTGGATTGAAGTTCTCTGGGGTTAGAATCAACAGAGGAAATATAGGCATAGTTGAAGAGTTCAACAAGATGCAATTCTACAAGAGTCGTCTCAAGAATCTCCTCTCCAAAGTAAGAAATTTTTCTGTTGGAAGGTTGAAGCTTGATGAAAGGCTCATAGCCTTCATTGTGTCATGGATAATCACACCAAGAGGGAGCACTCACTCCACTCTTTCTGAGGAAGACTTGTTGCTGATCTATTGCATTATGAATAAAGTGAAGATATTTGGATCCACACCATCAAGGATCATATGCAAAAATCCATAAGGTTAAGTGACTTTCACTACCCCTATGCAATTTTAATCTCTAAATTTCTACACTATTTTGAAGTGGATATTGAAGAGGAGCTAGCTGAAATTATCAAGCCCTCAAGTGAGATTAACAGTGGATCCCTAAGCAAAATGGGATTTACTAAAATTGGTGGGAGATGGGTTAACAAAGATGGTGACCAAGCTGGCCCAAGTGGAACCAATGATGGTGATGAACTTGAAGCTGCAGCAACTCAAGAGGAATCTGTTGTTGAGACTCAAGAGGCTGGTCCTAGTGATGGTTACATGGGAGAAAGGATCACTACAATGTGATGTGAATGTAACTACAAGAACACATGATTCTTGACATTCTTAGGAACAACTTGAGCTGGATTTGAAAGGCACTTTACTTTAGAATTGGATCAATGTTCTAAATTCAAGAACTCACCAAAACTAAGCACCAACCAAGACTCATATTGAAGTCCATGTATTGTCAAATTGAATCAAAACAAAAGGAAAGAAGAACAAGAATTAAAACTGGACAGAATTTAAATGATAGCTACTGAACCAAAACAGAATTAAGAACACAATGCTGGAAACACAAAAATAAACGGTAGAAAAAGAAGTAAACTCTAGGAATCAAAACTACCGAATGGAAAATTGAAGAGAAGGGAAGAAGAACACTTATAGAATAAGATGCTTGCTGGATTTTGAGAATTGGAAGAAGCCATTCACGCCACTTGGAACCTTGAACCAAGATAAGTGATGGAGTGCCACCACTTGAAGCTCACCATAGCTCACAAGATAAGGCAAAGAAGAAGAAGACTCAAAACTCACAAATTCTCTCCAAAATTGAGTATAGTCTCTCTACTATAAAATTCCAATCTGAATTGTACAAGCTAAGCACCTTTATTTATAGCCTAGAGGTGCTGAAAATGCAAGCTAAATGGCACACAAATGCAATGAAATTTGGTTTGGCACCCCCTAGGCTCCTGTCTACACTCCCCCCTAGACTTCCTTACTACTTACACCTTTTTATTACATTCACACCCCTATTCTATAAAAGAAATAAGAAGAGCCATTTTATTATACTCTTGTCCCAAAGCTCTTGCCATGCTCCTAGTAATTCGTTGGGCTTGGGCCCCTTGTTGGGCTTGGGCTTCATGGCCTAGAGCATCCTCTACTTGGTTTCCATCATACTCCCCGGGTTGGAGAGAATTCGTCCACGAATTTGGGAAACCTGCAGCAAAAGGAGTGAGATCAGTAACATTGAAAGAATTACTACCAAGATAAGTAGAGGGCATATCTAACTCATAGGCATTATCATTAATCCTCTTGATGACTTGGAAAGGGCCATCACCACGAGGCATAAGTTTGGACTTCCTTAGAGAAGGAAATCTATCCTTTCTCAAATGAAGCCAAACCCAATCACCGGGCTCAAAGATTAATGCCTTTCTCCTTTGGTTGGCAGTGTCAGCATACTTACCAACTTTCTTCTCAATTTGTAACTTGATGCGGTGATGCAAATCTTTAACAAAAGATGCCTTTTCAAAACCGTCTTTGCATAGAACCTCATCAAGGACAGGAATGGGAAGAAGATCTAGAGGTGTGAGGGGATTAAACCCATAAACAACCTTCGAAGGAGAATGGTTAGTGGTGGAATTCACTACTCTATTATAGGCAAATTCAACATGAGGTAGTAAATCCTCCCAAGCCCTTGGATTCCCGGAAATAAAGCATCTTAATAATTGACCCAAAGTTCTATTAACCACTTCGGTTTGACCATCAGTTTGGGGGTGGCAGGTAGTAGAAAACAGAAGTTTGGGGCCAAGTTTCCCCCATAAGGTCCGCCAAAAGTGACTTAAGAACTTAGAATCCCTATCAGATACTATACTTCTAGGAAGTCCATGCAAACGAACAACTTCCTTGAAGAAGAGATTTGCAATATGGCATGCATCATCCACTTTGTGGCATGGAATAAAATGAGCCATTTTAGAAAAACGGTCCACTACCACAAAGATGGAATCCTTACCCTTCGATGTCTTGGGTAGTCCTAAGATAAAATCCATAGAAATATCAACCCAAGGCATTGTAGGGATAGGAAGAGGGGTATATAAACCATGGGTTGGAACTTAGATTTAGCCTTCCTACATGCTATACATCTATCACAGAAGGTATGTACGGATTTGCGCATGTGAGGCCAAAAGAAATGTTCATGCAATGTTTCTAAGGTCTTAGCTACCCCAAAATGTCCCATAAGCCCACCCTCATGAGCCTCTCTAACAAGAGATTGTCTAATGGATCCTTGGGGAACACAAAGTCTTTTTCCTTTGAAAAGAAAACCATTATGTAAGAAAAAGTCTTTGTGACCTCCCTTGGAACACTCTTGATAGATTAGAGAGAAATCTAAGTCATCATGATAAAGTTCCTTTATGTGATCAAAACCTAAATATTGAACATTTAAAACATTTAACAAGGTATATCTTCGTGAAAGAGCATCGGCCACTACATTAATTTTACCTTGTTTATGTTTGATCACATAAGGAAATTGCTCAATAAACTCCACCCACTTAGCATGTCTCTTATTAAGCTTGCTTTGGCTTTTCAAATATTTAAGGGACTCATGATCACTATGAATCACAAATTCCTTTGGAAAAAGATAATGTTGCCAATTTTGCAAAGCTCTAACAAGAGCATAAAGTTCTTTATCATAAGTGGAGTAATTGAGATGACTCCCTTTGAGTTTCTCACTAAAATAAGCGATGGGGTGTCCTTCTTGAAGGAGGACGGCCCCAATGCCTATATTAGAGGCATCACACTCTATTTCAAATGTCTTAGCAAAGTTAGGAAGGGCTAGAATGGGGGCTTTAGTTAATTTATCCTTCAAAAGTTTGAAAAGCGTTTTCTTGCTCTTGTCCCCACTTAAAAACCACATCCTTCTTTACTATGGCATTTAAAGGTGCGGCAATTGTACTAAAGTCTTTCACAAACCGCCTATAAAAACTAGCAAGGCCATGAAAGCTTCGTACTTCATTGACATTGGTGGGTGTAGGCCAATGTTGAATTGCTGCAACTTTTGTTTGATCTACATGCACCCCTTTATGACTAACCACAAACCCTAGGAAGTCTATATGATCTAATGCAAAGAAACATTTAGCATGGTTAGCATACAACTTCTCCTTCCTAAGGGTTTCTAGAACTTGTCTAACATGTGACTCATGATCTTCTAAGGACAAGCTATATATAAGAATATCATCAAAGTAAACCACAACAAACTTGCCAATGAATGCTCTTAAAACATGATGCATGAGTCGCATGAAGGTACTAGGAGCATTAGTCAAGCCAAAAGGCATGACCAACCACTCATATAAACCAAATTTGGTCTTAAAAGCGGTTTTCCATTCATCACCATGTTTAATTCGAATTTGATTGTAACCACTCTTAAGATCAATTTTGGAAAATATTTTAGACCCATGTAATTCATCCAACAAGTCATCTAACCTAGGAATGGGATGCCTATATTTGATGGTGATGTTATTTATAGCGTGACAATCCGTACACATCCTCCATGTCCCATCCTTTTTAGGGACAAGTATGACAGGCATAACACATGGGCTCATGCTATCTTGTACCCACCCCTTAGCTAATAAATCCTCAACTTGTCTTTGAATTTCTTTGGTCTCTTGGGGATTGGTCCTATATGCAGGGCGATTTGGTAAAGAAACCCCGGGCATGAAGTCTATTTGGTGTTCAATCCCTCTTAGAGGTGGTAAGCCTTTAGGAGGATCTTGAAACACATCTTCATATTCCTTTACCAAATGGTCCAAACATGTGGGACTATCCTTAGCCGACTCATATTCAATAGGTCTAGGAATAGCTAAAAAAATAGGCTTGTGAGTAACTATTACCTTTTGAACTTGTTGGGAAGATATAAGAAGGCTTCTCTTGGAATTTTTAATTTCTTTTTCTTTCTCTCTCTTTTCTCTCATTTTGACTTGGTCCTCATGTACCTCCTTTGGAGAGAGAGACTTGAGAATGACTTTGTGTCCATGGAAGTTAAAAGAAATTTTGTTGGTAAAGCCATCATGAAATTTTTTTCTATCAAATTGCCATGGCCTACCTAAAAGGATATGAGTAGCTTCCATTGGAACAACATCACACAAGACCTCATCTTTATATTTGTCAATGGAAAATGTAATGAGGACTTGTTTGTTCACCACTATCTCACCCACCTCACTCAACCATTGTAACTTGTAGGGCTTGGCATGAGAGATGGTAGGCAATCCAAGTTTGTCTACCACTCTTGTGCTTGCCACATTTGCACAACTCCCCCCATCTACAATCAAAGAGCAAACTCTATCATTAATAAGACACCTTGAATGAAAAATATTTTCTCTTTGAGTTTCATCAAAAGGTTTTAACACTTGTCCAAGCATGCGTCTTATTACTAATAGGTCACCCTCATGTGGGCTTTCACTTTCACTCTCACTTGGGGATTTAGAAGGTGAGGAATGTCTAGAAGATTCGGACCCATGCTCACTACTATCTACCCCATCATGCATATACATAGTTCGTTTAGTAGGGCAATTAGAAGCAATATGTCCATAGCTTAAACATTTAAAACACTTCTTACTAGATGATTTTTGTGGTGATTGAGGCCTAGCATTGGAAGTGGAAGGCTTAGACTCTCTAGGTTTGAAAGTAGAGTCCTTAGAAGGGATGTTTGAAAAAGAGTTTTTATTTTTCCAAGAAGAGCGGTAGTAGTTATCTTTAGAAGAATTTTTGAAAGCATTTTTCCTTGCAAGTTGATTTTCAATTTTGCTAGCAAGGTGCACCACATTTTCCAAAGAAGAATATTCTTGTAACTCTACCACGTCTTGAATATCCCTTCGAAGTCCACTCATAAACCTAGCTATCTTAGCCTCCTCACTCTCATCCATATTAACTCGAATTAAAAGCGTGTCTAGTTGTTTAAAGTAATCATCCACACTTAGCGTGCCTTGATGAAACCGTTGGAGTTTCAACATAAGGTCTTTCCTAAAGTGTGGGGGTATGAATCTAGCGCGTAAACATGCTTTCAAATCGTTCCAAGAGACTACGGGTGGCCTCTTGTGTAGGTCAATGTCCATGAGGTATTGATGCCACCATTGCATGGCATAGTCCAAAAATTCTAAAGAAGCTAACTTAACCCTATGCTCATCCCTAACCCCATTTACATCAAAAATTTGGTCCACCTTAGCTTCCCATCCTAAGTATACATTGGGATCACTATCACCACTAAAACTAGGAAGTTTTACATTTGGAGAACAAGGGCCAGCCACATGTTGGCGCCTCTCTTCATGGTGATGATGTCTTGGCCTTGGATTGTCTTCATAATAACCATGGGAGTGCTTTGAAGAATGCCGACTAGGAGGAGGAGTTCTTTGCTCACGGTTTTGATGCATTTCCTCTCGGTTTAACTCCAAACTTTGGAGCCGTACTTCCATCTTCTTTATCACCTCAAGATAGTGAGCATTGGATTGCTTGGCATTCTTTAAGTCCTCATAAAGGGCTGCCTTTTGTGGTGAGCACGGTTTGGAGGACTCTCCACTAGAGAAATGAGCCATGAGCAGAAAATACACAAAAACAGAAAACAAAACAGTGAAAGAAACTTGTTAAACAATTAAAAACAGTGAGATATAGGTTGCTGGAAAAATGCCCAAGAAAGCACTCAAACCACTCCAAGAAAATATTCTGTCCTCAACCAAGCCTTGCTTGTGAAATGGAGTAGCTTCAAGTGAAATATGTTACAGCAAACCAACTTACTTAAGAACAAGTCTCCACACAACTTTTAAGAAGAACAAAAAGACAAGCAAGAAAAAGGTGTAAACAATAAAAGCTAAACCAAAAACAGAGAGTAATGTATGACAAACTAGAAAGAATATGAATGAAAGACAATCAAGAAAAATAAGGAACTCAATGAATAAAGAAGGCACACAAAAAGAGTCCTAAAGAAAAGTGCTAGAGTAGATTAAAGAAAACAGAAAACAGCTACTGGAATTTTTTTTTTAAAGCAAACTGTGCTATGTTTACAGATTTAACTGTACCGATTGAAAGCGAACTGGAATGTGAAAAATTAACCACAGAAACTTAAATGTCTTAACTCAAAAATGGCACTGGAATGAGGTAAAAACAGTAAGCCAATTGAGAGAAATAATTTTTTCAAAATTGCTGCCCAATTACCGTATTCTTTTCGGCAGTATTGTACACTTTTCGTATTTTATTTATCATTTTTTGTGTACTTGGAATTTTTGAGTGATTCTTTTTTCTATGCTTTTGTAACACTTTGAAGTATGTAAATCCAAATTTTCACAAATTTCCTATGAGCCAATTAATTGCAGTAAATTGAAAACAGTAGCACGTTTGTAAGAAAACAGAGGAGCCTATTTAGGAATGAAAAACAGTATGATGAACTAGCAAAGACATAATGGAAATTGTGTAAAGGAACTTGTATAGAATGAAAATACAAGCATGAACTCAAATCTAAAAATGAAAATGCACAAAGGATCAAGCAATAAACTCAAAAAACAGAAAGTAAACCAAAGCAAGAAACAATTAAAGCAATAAAAGTACTACTAGAAGTAATGACAATTATGGAATAACATGACTAAGACAAAACTTGACATGATTACAAAATTAAAAGACATATAACAAGATATAACCACAAGTGAAAGGAAGCTTAAGTTCAGCTCTAGGAAGGAGAATGTCATTCCAAAAGAGCAGCCATACTCATATGAACAATGAGTGCTAGAGTCCTTTTCACAAACACATGGTGTAACAAAAGAAAACAGCAAGAAAACTCAAAATAAATCCTAAAACAGAATGGTAAACAACTTGAATTAAAGAGCTCTTGAAATGTAAAGTGCAATACAACTCAAAATTTAAGCAACAACAAGCCTAGACTCTATATACCACATGATGTGAATGTAACTACAAGAACACATGATTCTTGACATTCTTAGGAACAACTTGAGCTGGATTTGAAAGGCACTTTACTTTAGAATTGGATCAATGTTCTAAATTCAAGAACTCACCAAAACTAAGCACCAACCAAGACTCATATTGAAGTCCATGTATTGTCAAATTGAATCAAAACAAAAGGAAAGAAGAACAAGAATTAAAACTGGACAGAATTTAAATGATAGCTACTGAACCAAAACAGAATTAAGAACACAATGCTGGAAACACAAAAATAAACGGTAGAAAAAGAAGTAAACTCTAGGAATCAAAACTACCGAATGGAAAATTGAAGAAAAGGGAAGAAGAACACTTATAGAATAAGATGCTTGCTGGATTTTGAGAATTGGAAGAAGCCATTCACGCCACTTGGAACCTTGAACCAAGATAAGTGATGGAGTGCCACCACTTGAAGCTCACCATAGCTCACAAGATAAGGCAAAGAAGAGGAAGACTCAAAACTCACAAATTCTCTCCAAAATTGAGTATAGTCTCTCTACTATAAAATTCCAATCTGAATTGTACAAGCTAAGCACCTTTATTTATAGCCTAGAGGTGCTGAAAATGCAAGCTAAATGGCACACAAATGCAATGAAATTCGGTTTGGCACCCCCTAGGCTCCTGTCTACACTCCCCCTAGACTCCCTTACTACTTACACCTTTTTATTACATTCACACCCCTATTCTACAAAAGAAATAAGAAGAGCCATTTTATTATACTCTTGTCCCAAAGCTCTTGCCATGCTCCTAGTAATTCGTTGGGCTTGGGCCCCTTGTTGGGTTTGGACCCCTTGATGGGCTTGGGCCCCTTGTTGGGCTTGGGCTTCATGGCCTAGAGCATCCTCTACTTGGTTTCCATCACAATGTCTTCTTTAGAAAGACTAATGATCAACAACATGGACACATTTGCTGAAAATCAAAGAAATCTCCATGATTTGTGTGAGTCAAGGTTCAATCATATGGATTCACATTTTTCAAACCTGAATGAACAAATAGAAGAGGTTCAGAATCAGCTTCTGGAGCTACAATTTGAAAGGGAGAACAGTCCTTCTTTCTAATTTGCTGGTTTAAATTTTTGAACAATTTCTTTTCTCTTTTATGCTGTTTTTAATCCTTCCTTTTGTCTATTTGTGAAGACAAATAGGGGGAGAAGTGTGTTGGGATATGTAATGTTCTTATTATTTGCACTTGTACTGCCTTTGAACATTGCTTAACACTACTTTAATTGGTTTAAGTTTGAAATTTTACAACTGATAAAACTCTAATACAAAATTTCAACCCGTTGTTCCTGCGAAATAACCGATTGTTTATCTGTGTTTGCACCTCTGTATGTGACTGGTTTCTCACACTGATTTGGTTGATGTTCCTCTCTGGAATCACCTAGTGGGAATTGGTTTATGATGCTTATTTGATTGGAATAGATTATCCTATATTTCTATGTTTGCTAATGGATGCAGGTTGTACAAATTCTAAACAAGAACATTCCAAAAAGTATCCCAAGGATTTGTCTCCATCAAATAGGGGGATATTGTAGAGCATGAGAGCTTTGATGTTTCAAATCCATGATGAAGCTTGATGTTGTGCTACTTTTGGTTTGGATTTAGATTAGAGTGTTTAGAATCCATGTAAAGATCAATTCTTAGCCCTTCCACAAAGCTTGCCAATCTGTTTTAAAAAGAAAAATGTTTTTCTAAGCAAAGAGAAAAACAACTGGTTGAATTATCGAAATAATCGGTTGTTTGTCACTTGGCTTGTTTAAAGGTTTTAAAATTGTTTTTGATTTGGTTATATAACTGCCTAACCAATTCAACCGGTTAAAACGACTTTTCAACCGGTTAAAACAACTTTTCAACCGGTTGATTGTGACATTTCCTAACAGTTTTTTGAAAACCTGTTAATCTGTTTTGGGTGTGATCAAAACTACTTTGGCTCATAAATGCTGCCTTGAACGAATAGTTTTTAAATGCTATAAATAAAGTCTTTCTTTCAAAACAAAATACACAAGTTTTTTACACAGTTAGAAATCAAAGTGAGTTTGAGATTAGTTTTTGAAAGAAGTTTTCAAAACTTTGCAAGATTGTTGTTTAACTTTGCACTTCTGATCATAGGACTTCCGGGTTTTTGTAATCTTAGGTGTTTTCTATTCCTTTCATGATTTATAATTGTACTTTCATAAACCTGTAAGTGTGTGTGAAATCCTGAAAATTCAGAGGGTGTTTTGACTTGAGGTGTGTGGTTGCAAAGAGGATGAGTGGGTCTTGTGGTTTTCAAGGTGGTTTGTGGTTGTGTTGTTGTAATCTGTAAGTGATTACTGGTGGAACCTAGTGGTTGTTCTGGGAATTGGATGTAGCTCAAGGTTGAGTGAACCAATATAAAATTGGCTGTGTAAATCTCTCTCTCTCTCTCTCTAACTCCTTATAACTGTTTGTTTTAATTCTGCTTTTGCTGTTGATACAAACAACCAATTAAAACATAATTTCAATCGGTTAAAATTCTGTACATAGTTTATGTATCATTGTTTGATAGCTTTCCTTAATTGCTTATCTATGATTGTTTGAGTTCATTCTTATTCAATCTTTGCAAAAATATTTGATAAACAATTCACCTCCCTCTTGTTTAAGCCATCAATTCTTACACTCCCTAGTCACCATACCCAATGATCAATAGATCATTGAAACACCAAACCTCCAAATAGGAGTGGCTGTTTGAAAAAGAGTACTCATGATCAACCAAGAGTAGCTTGAGTAAAGAGTACTCCTTGACAGATTAGCCAAGAGTGGTTGCTATCTAAAAGAATACTCGGTTGGCTAGGAGTGGCTAAGTGTAAAGAATACTCAGTGTCAGTCATAAGTGGCTTGAGGACAGAATACTCAAAATGTTAGTCGAGTGTAGCTACAAGCCTAAAGAATACTCAGTTAAGCTAAGAGTGACTTGTGTCAAGAATACTCAAGGGTTAGCCAAGAGGGGCTACGAGCTCAAAGGATACTTGATATGTACTTCACAACATTAGTTTGCCTATTTAAACTTGGTCGATTGGCCAAGAACTTGACGTAGTTTGTGAGACAGATGAGCTAGTATAAAATGTTGTGTACATATTCTCTTCTTTTTACATTACATGTTATTATCATTTGCACTAATAACAAAAGGAGAGTTGATAAATGAGTAGCTATTAAAATGTTCTACCAAAATGTTTTTAAATATATAAGTAACATTTGTGCATAGGTTAGATGTTAGAACTATGAGCTTTTCACTTAACAAAGCTAACATTTAAAATATGTTAATTAAGTGATTGAATTAAGGTATATAAACTTATGTCTAACGTAACCTATTTGAAATGAAAAGATAAAAACAAATTTAGCATTCAAATATGTTCATTCAATCTTTCTTTTTAATTTATTTTTTTTAAGAAAAATGTTTTTGAATTTCATCAGACGAAACATGTCAGAAAGCATATGCTAAAAAGACTTTTCTCTAAGTCTACATGCCTTAATGAACCCTCTAAGGTCAAATATGCATCATGAGTTCTCTGTCAGAAAAAACAATAATTGTTGGAACAAGTAGCTCTAGAAGAAGGATTAAATAAAGCCTAAACTCTTCTCGAAAAAACTAGACTAGTTCATAATATTTTTATACTAGTTCATCCGAACTTATGGAATACGTTCATTCTTAACCATTTTACAAATAATCAATTTATTACAACCGAGTACACCAACCACTTC